>NC_061089.1:27084382-27124382 GCF_015104395.2 Macrobrachium nipponense
TGATCTAGAAGCTTCGCTGAACGCAGACCAAGACCTTACTGCATACAGAACAACGTTTTACGAAGGAAAACAAAAAAGCAATACTCCGGAACGATAATAGGAAAGAAAAGCACAATTCCATCAAGATTAAGTTAAAATAGTATAGGAAACTGTTGTGATGAAAAAAGAAAAAAAAAAGGAAACAAACCAGTTAGGTTCACCAGGGAAAGGGTCACTCATCGCAAAAATCCACCGAGGGGAAAAAATAACAGAAGCACAACATGATTATGATAACAAATGAAAAAAAAGGCCCCAGCCTTTCGTTGTTGGTTTAGAAGATACTATACCTAAGGAAAGGAAAGTGAGGGGAATAATTGGCTTGGTTGCGGTAGGACTGGATGGATGTAGAATGAGAATCGAGGGAGAGGGAAGGAGAAAGAAGAGGAGGAAAAGGGGAGGAGGTTGAGGAAGGGGGGTGGGGCGGGGGTGAGCACCCCGAGGCGATGCTCATTATTGTGTTCTCTGGTGCCCTCAGGAAATTTCCCCCTCCTGGCGCCTCCATCCCTCCCCCCTCCACTATCCCGAGGATCAATGCTACCCTTTCTAGCCCCCGACAGACCCATCCTCCCACCCTTTTATCCCTCCTTCCCCTTTCGCATGCCTAAGGCATAACGCCCCCCCCCCCCTTCACCTCCTTTTTGCTCTCCTTCCCAATCCTCGTCCTTGTATCCTCCGTAACCCCCTCCCCCTCCCCTGGCTCCATAACTTGTTTTACTTTCGCTTAAGGTCATCTTGTCTATCCCTCTGTTTGTGTATGTCTCTCTTTTACACATACGAGAGAGAGAGAGAGAGAGAGAGAGAGAGACAGAGACAGAGAGAGAGAGAGAGAGAGAGAGAGAGAGACTATTAAGGCAAGATTTCTCTCATATGCACCTTTTTTTCCTAAAAATCCGTGCAGCCATACGAATGTGCGTAAGTTCCTTTCACCCTACAAGTGTTATGAGCAAGTTAATTGCTAAATGAGTAAAACTCCAGACCACTGTGAAGACGGTTCATCTAGGCTATTGAGAAAAATGAGCGTGTTAATAACAACGATATTAGGTTAATTCTTACTCTTTACTGAAAAGAATGCTAATAGTAAACTTTAACAATAAGAGCAGAGACTATCGAACCAGTGAGCTTTCTTTAGGCTGAAAGGCTTCTGGCTGCAATTGCAAAGTTTCGTATTTTAATTTTGGGTTTTCCAATAGCCTCCCGTCGTAACGGTACGAGTTCACAATGTAATTTGCTTCAACTATTTACCATAACGTTAGATATCACTGTATCGTTCTGCTACATTATAGCGTCAAGCGTCTCAGGTTGCCGATAGGATTTGGGTCTGAAACCTCTTTTTAAAGGAAAAAGACCATTATTTCGTCAACAATCTACCCTCTTTGGAGGAAGATTTGGTTTCGCGTAAGTCTCTTTCTTTGTCTATCACCTGTTACTGTTAGCCTTGGCATACATGGCAATCAACCAACGCTACGACAAACTACAGTAATGATGACCCACTTTTTAGAGCTATGACGTGTACCTGACGACGGAGAAGCCCTGAATGTCTTACCTAAGTGAGCCAAGACCAGTTTATCACCTGGATCCACAGCAAATATTTATAGCATGACAACTGCATTGCAATTTACAATATTTTCATTCAAGGTCCCCATTTACATGAAATGTGCTGGACTGAAATGTAAGGAAATCGCTAATAACAACAGCGTCTACGGCTTGCAAGCATGAAAGGGGCAAGTTGAGCATGACACTAGGAGCATATTCTACAAAAGGAGAAAGTTAACTTCCTGAAACTTTTAAATTTTAGTTTAGCTAATTTGTGTAAATGTACCAGAATGGTAAAGTGTCAATTGTTGCTAAATATAGGAATGAGGTAGAAAAATAATACAAGTGTTTTAACAGTTCACAATCTACTATCAAATAGTTTAGAACGTCTCAAGATGCAAAGAGTTTTGTATTTACTTGAATGTACAGTTTATCATCACTTACAAGAATTCAATGTTTCAGGATACACCATTTTCTTATTAATGTTATTAATCTTCTTAATTATTTAGAGTCAGCTTTTGGCATGCTTCAAGGTACATTTTTCTGTGCTACATAAGATTCATTGTTTAATACTCGCCATCAAAAAGCACACTTAACTCACCATTTCGTGCGAAGTCTAAATATTTAAGGATAATTTTCATCACTGTCGAATATCAATAGTCCGCTGAGTAACAGGTCTTTTTTATCTATTTGTCTATTAATTTATCTTTTTCTTTCCTTTTCTAATAACTGGTCTCTTCTTTCTGTATTTCCTATTATCTTCTCTAACTTCTTTCACATGAACACTATAATATTTGGGAGCTTGAACATCAAAGCGAAGGCCCGTAAAAAACTTGTTCCACACGAATATGGGTTAATCTACGGAATAATAATAACAATAGCCAATATCCCAACCTACCACTTAATCATTTAACGTGAACATGTTAACGTAAACATAGACTAACAACAGTTATGTCCTGCTTTTGCTCATTTCAATCATGAAGTTCAAACCCCAAAAAGGATACCAGGATGTTAAGGCCGTCAATATCATCCCAAGAACTCTTAGCATTTATATTTCAAGCTGTAATATTGGCTAATATCTCACATTCCGTTCATCACCGGTCGCGAATCTGCAGCAAAAGCAAGAGGAAGGCCACTGTTGCACTTGCGCACAATGCCTTGGGTACCGAGCACACATAACACCCACGTGAAGAGGCATGGGGAAGCAAGACCCACCGCCTCTAAATCCCACTTTCCTGGTTCAAAGGGACAGAAAGGTCTTGGAATGGAATGGAAAATTTAGGACAAAGGCCAATCGCTGGGACCTACGAGCACATTCAGCGCAGAATGTGAAATTGACGGTAAAAAAAGTTTTGAATGTGTCATAGGAGGAAGACTCAGCAGTTGCAATATGAAAAAATTTTAGGAGAGGGTGGAAAGCAAGATGGAAGAAAGAGAATGGAAACGGAGGTACAGTAAAATGAATGAATGGGGTTGCAGCCAGGGGTCGATGAGACGGTGAAAAGAATATTCAAATACTGCCTACGCCCCTAGTACAGTGCACTACCCCCCTACGGGAACACACATATATAATATCAATAGGAGCGGTACTTGAACACAAGGGATTACCGCAAATGGAAAGTATCACCGATACTACGAAACAAACTTTGAAACTTTTTATCTTTATTATCATATTTGAGACGTCACAGCTACTGTTTCTTTAAAAGTCATCAAAATCGTTATGATATCTGAAAGATCGTTCAAGAACTGATTGTCGTTATCAGCCGATCGGAAGGAAGATAATAAGCTCTCACGACATCGGCCGCAGATATTTACTGATTTTGTAATGTTCCTGCCCCACAAACCGATCAGAACCAGACAACTTACATTCGTCGGGAAATAAATTCATATTCATATTGGGTCAACTCGAATTAATCGTATAATGCTCACATACCACCTACAATAACGTCAACCAGATTTAAATACTTCCCTTCGTTTCCCACACTATTCTGTATTACTCCCAAAAGATTACTTTTGTAATCATGAAACACAGACCAAACCAATGGCGATCGTCTTGGTAAATACTTTACTTACGACAAGGTGTTAGCATATAGTACTTTTTAAATTATTAGAAGTAGTACTAAAGAAATGGGATTCTATTTTTAACACTCAGGAACTGGAACGTATCCTAACAACGTCTCTTGAGAAAATTCGGTAAAAGAAAAAGAAAATCGACTGTCCAGGCTTGTAGACTCGAGAGCCAGTGTAGTCAAAGCTCATACAGCCATTAAGATAACGAACGACTTATCTATTTCATTTGGTAAATTGTTAGCAATGATTTACTTTAGTTATACGACAAGTAATCGGTGTCTCTAGAAAAGCTTCCTACCTAGAAAGATGATTCCGTTAATGGCTGGCGTCTACTCGCTGGGGATGATTACTAAAACATAAACATGTGCTGTAAGCCGTCAGACTACCATCGTTCGAGAAGCCGTGTCATGCTATGAGCAATTTCTGTACTCCTCAGGGAAGCTCCAGTGATTTATTTGACTCCACTCTCTCTCTCTCTCTGGCCTCGTAAGGCAAGTGGTAGAGAATTCGGGTCAGGAAGGAGAGACCAACATGGCCGCGTTTCGTTGAAACACAGCAAACTTCCTCCGGCCTCGGCAGGGAGTCATGTACTTGATCGCTAATCAACCATTGTGGGTTGAGTCAGACTGACAAGAATAATAAAAAAAAAAAAAAAATCGAGAGATAGAGAGAGACGGTAATGAACAGTACTCCGTTCACATGCGTACGGTATAATTAAAACCTGAAGGCTCTCCATGTGGTATCCACATTGAGTCAAAAGACTTTCTGCTAAAATTATTTGGTCGAATAATCAACAACGCATTTCTTATCTTTATTTTTTGAAATGTAACCAAAGACGGAGCCATCACCTCATAGCAACTGCGATAATGTCAAATTCCCGTTGTACTTCGATTCTCCTTCTTGCTGCTGTTCATAAACTGACAAATTTCCAATTGCTCTCAAATTAGTGTTTTCTTCCGACAGAATTTTCTTTTTCTATGGACCTACAGTGCCCTACACCTGATCAGGAAAGGGGTCTAAGACGCCAGACCCGTCTGATTTTTCATAAATAATTGGTTTAAACAACTAAAAAGCCAGCAGGAAACCTCTTTCAAGAACCGAGTCTGTTGCCTCCTTTTAGCCTAGTCCTAGTTTCAGACTTCCAACCGAATGGTTTTTTTTTTTTCTGTGTGCCAGTTTCACCGAAACGTCTGTATAAATGATGCTTACGAAAAATAAACATACTATTAAACAGATGCGCATTACCGCAGTCTTAACGGAACATTGTTAGCCCCAACGAACACCTCACATGGCATTAATAGGCCATAATTTGGATAGCATTCAATGCATGTTTTGGATAGCATAAGGACGCACAATTTGGATGAGATTAATAGCATTTGTACCATAATTTGAAAGGCATTCACGATTAACAATCTGGATAGCATTCATAGTACATCATTAGAAGCGCCAAGACGTACAAGACCATTTTTGTGACGGGCATTAAAAAAAAAAAAAAAAATCCGGGACAGCCAGACACGTATTTAGATTGCAGCCCCATAACATTCCATAACATTACATATTTATAATGAATAACCAATGCCTAGTAATTGGCTCGCTCTAGTGATTACTTAAGTAAGAGAAACAGTCATTTATTAATGTTTTATGATCTGGGCTGGTCGGTTACAGCAGCAGCAGCAGCTTCTTTATTAAATGAAGCAAGCGCTCAGTTCCCTGATGAGAAAACTTTTCAGTTATTCATTTATTATTCTCAGAGTTTACTCGAGACGCTCTTACGGATTTGGGGAAGAGGCCTTCGGGCCAGGCAGCTGGCAAAAATCAATTTATTGTGTTGTTGTCTTCGTAATCTTCTCCTCCGTAAGGTTTATATAAGAATATAATAACGGTTAAAAAAATAGCGCATCGATTAAATGCAAGAACACGAAAACATTAATCGTGTCGCTTCCATTAGGGTAACTATGAATTTAAAATCTTTTTAAGTGTAAAAATAAAGTCTATTGTTTTAATGGAAAAATGTCTATAAAAAAGACTTCGTGGTTCATTGCAATCTATGTTCTTGAAGCAAGAAAGAAATTCCTCCCCCTCCCCCCTCCAACACCCCCCATCCAACATACAACCCCTCCCACCTTTCAGACACTCCCTCCCCATTCCGCCTGTACTTCAAACATAGCTCCCAGTTATCCCATTCACTCACTAAACCATCTCCCAACTCCCGACACCCTAATACCGGTGGCCTGAACCCCCCGCCCCCCACCCCCCACCAAGCTGGCGCTCCTCAACTCACTCCATCAGCTACACCTCCAAGGTCCTCCTCCACGAGTGCCAGCAACCCCCCTCCCCCCTCCCTTCCCCTCTCAAGCGAGCACTCCACTCCAACTCCTCCCGTTACTTAAGAATTGGTGCGATCTGGCCAAGTGTGTAGGATGAAAAGACCAAGGAACCTCTATGACGATTGAACAAAAGAACTCAACAGATAACCTTTTAGCACGCCATTTAAGTCCCTACGAACGCTGCTGCTCTTCCGCCACTTGAGAGAGAGAGAGAGAGAGAGAGAGAGAGAGAGAGAGATACTCTGAAAGAAAGTCAGACGCACAGACAGACAGGACAGCTTTTTAAAAGGAGAAATGGTAGGAGGAGGGAGAAGTAATGAATTAGTGGCTTTGATCCTTAATTTGATGAGCTTCTCCGCTAAGCGCTGACACTTCACTCGTAAGTTACGGGTGGGTAGATAACGTTTCTCCTCCGAATTCGTCATTTGAATGACGTCTACACAAGTCAGAAGTGTACTATGCGACATTTTCTTTGTACGGGCTGCTAAGCGCGGCACATCTGGAATGACATCAACTGAATATAATTCTATCTATCTATCTAACTGTTCTTTCCATTATTTTCTTATGATGAGAAACCAACACTTCAGAATATTTAAAACAACACTGGAATATGTTTGTGTCTACTATCTTTCTATCCACGGATTTCACCTCATACAGCGACAGATTAAGCGCGCGTGGAGATTTTACCGACGCTGGAATAAAATAACGCTATCTATTCCATCCTTCATAACCCGAATAAGCGCCTGTGAAAATTTCATCGCCGCTGAAAAGTAAACAAAAAACAGACCTTGTGTCGATGATGCATGTCTTCTGTGACTGCCCGCTCATAAAATATACTTTCGAGTCGATGTTCTTTTTTTAATAGAAGGAGATGATGACATTAGACAAGCATAGTAAACATACAGTAAAAAATGAAAATGAAAAAGAAAGTCTTACAAAAGTATATGTATTAATGCGATCATGTTCGTTTCAGTTCTTCATAAAGGCAATTAAGATCGATAAACTGACGCAACCGTACTGCCCCTTGCAATGTAGATTAACGATGGGCTAATGATCAACATAAAAACTCATGCTTAGACCGGTGATTGAACTGATGAGAGAGAGAGAGAGAAGAGAGAGAGAGAGAGAGAGAGAGAGAGAGAGAGAGAGACGGGTGAGTATCGTTCTGTAGCATCAATGAGAACTGGAAATCCGTTGGTGTCAACCAGCGAACAACAGTTATCTCTCTCTCTCTCTCTCTCTCTCTCTCCTCTCTCTCTCTCTCTCTCTTCTCTCTCTCTCTCTCTATCTCTGCTTACTTCTCTCTCTCCTCTCCTCTCTCTCTTCGGCTATTTATTCCCGGCAATTTTGCGAGCGCTTTATTTTTCATTAAATGTTTAAAGATATTTCAACGCATAAGATAATGATGTTTTCCGGTAATGAGCCTAAATCCATAATTTTATTTTCAATTTTTCAATAATTTACTTGCTTACCTGTTTCACTTATTTATGTATTCTGTTCAAGCCACAGGTATTTTTTCAAACACTTGAAATATGCTCATATTCTTTTTATAATATACTGATTGCACTTACTGCTGCTGGTGTGGGCAGATAAAGCTAAAATTAAGTGGATAAGAAATAGTATATTGTCTTAACTTATAAAATTAATGACGATCAAAAATAAAAGAACAAATAAAAAACATAATAGAAAAAATAAAAGTCTAACAAGCAATTAGAAATAAATCTTCTACCCAAGAACATTATCGTTTAACCATTGAACTTTATAGATGCCGTTATCGAATAAAACAAATAAATAGAAAGCGAAGCCTGATCGACGATCACTGACAGTAACAACAACTGATAACGTATTGGTTTGCATGTGCGACCATCCACACCCCCTCCCATCCCCCGCGACTTATTGCCTTTCATTTCAGTTTGCAATGGACATCACAGTGACAGAGAGGCGACTGCAAAACTGGGAGGCCTGATCGAAGGATCTTTCATATATATATTTTCAAACACTCCTGCTGCTGTTCATACGCTCAGCGAGGAGAAGAAACGGAAAATAACGCTTACTTTTACAGTAAATCCTTGATGACGTTCATATTTGCATTATTCAAACGTCTTTTTTTTCTCGTCAAGCGAGCGACAATTGGATGTGTTTCTAACTCAGTATCTGTATCTATATCCGATGCAATATCCGCCATTACAAAAGAAAAAAAATGAAAAAAAGTCAAAGATTCAGTTATGGATACTAAGGACTTTGGTAGATGCTGCCGCAAAGGCAATACCCAACCCAGACCTGAACCCGAACATACGTAGCAAGGTGATTGTTGACTGCCAGTCTACGCAGGGATATACGTGTATACTGGACTTAATGTGTTATATTTATTGGGAATGTGTAAAAAATAAAACGATAATTGAGCACTTACACACACACACACACACACACACACATATATATATATATATATATATATATATATATATATATATATATATATATATATATATATATATAATTTACATATATATATAAATATGGTACCACACGCAAGCACATATACTCTCTCTCTCTCTCTCTCCTAACAATACAATGAGCAATGTAATGATCTTGGTCACTTACATATATGTATGTATAAACACGCAAGCACATATACACACACACACACACTCTCTCTCTCTCTCTCTCTCTCTCTCTCTCTCTCACCTAACAATACAATGAGCAATGTAATGACCTTGGTCTGGTCTTTACCATGGAAGACCAGTCACTTTTTTTATCTATAAGCTAGCTATCAAATAACCCAGCTTTCCGCAAAATTGTGAATATAATTTAAAAACAATTGTGTTCATTCTATCTTTCTGTTTTAACATACTCGCCCTTCGTTGTCATTATTATATGAGCTGCTTATTAGTAAACCTTCGATAACGCCATCAAGGAATGTTAAAATCGAAACAGAAAACAATATACATTAGAGATTTTTTTTTCTGTCGATCACAAAGTGATAATTACTTCTCTGACTACTGTTAACTGAGAATTATCTAGGAGAGAGAGAGAGAGAGAGAGAGGAGAGAGAGAGAGAGAGAGAGAGAGAGAGAGAGGCACTGTTTTGTTGCAAGTTATGCTCAGAGTTTTAACGTAAGTAGCTCCCTTTAAAAGTTCCTATTTGACACCATATTCAAATCAGCTATTTTCTCCTCCTAATCTTCCTGTCTTTTCCATTTCTATCTCCTTCTCCTCCTCCTTCCCACTTCATGAGGACGAGAGAGAGAGAGAGAGAGAGAGAGAGAGAGAGAGAGAGAGAGAGAGAAGCTTTCAGCCAGCGGTATAGAGTTCGTTAAGCTGACCCGGGTTTATGCCTTTGGGGTTCTCCCTTTCTCCCCGATCAATAGACCCCCACCCCCCTCAACCCTCCCCTCCCTTCCTTCAGGCGATCACTCCCTTCCTCCTACCCTTCTCAGTCCCTCTCCCTTTTCCCCTCTCCTTCCCCTCTCCCAGCCATCACCTCGGGACATGTAAGCGCGTTCAGTTAGCCCAAAATTTCGCTGACCATCGCAAAAATCCGCCGACCGAGGAATAAGGCGCTCAAGATGCCTTCATTAAGATTTCACGTTGCCGAGCTTTCACATTCACTTGAAAACAGGACTTCGAGCATCTCGATTCTCGCATGAGGCTAATAATGTGACCTAAAAGGTTGATTCTTAATCGATTCACGATGCATTTTAGACATACGATTCTCTGCTGTTTCCATGCCTTCGTGTTTCATATGGAAATGGGACCAAGTGCATCTTGAATTCGATACTGCCGATCACTTGGCCGAAAAAAGTTTAGCTTCGCATGAAAAAGTTCTCGTCGCTAAGCCTTCATATTCACATGGAGACGAGACAATATACTGTACATGCTTAATATGTCTAATCATGACCCAAAGGCCAAACCAGCTATGCGCCAAACATTCTATTACAATTTTCACCAACGACAGTCCACTAAGCTTCTTTGTTGCTAGACCTTCATAGTCCACAAATGAGACTTTTATACTTCATGAATGTGCAGAACCACATGACCCATATATGTATCGAGAAACTGATGTCACTTAACATTTCAGACAAATTTCTTTCAGTCCGTGCCACAGTATTCAAAGCATCAGTTTTGTGCGGCTATTTGCTCCTTCATAAAAAGATCGGACCCTTTTTCTATTTATTTATTAGTGCCAATTGGGATACTGATAAGGATAGACTTCAGTAGCCAGTTGAAAACACGATTGACTTCGTTAATGAATACCAACTCTTTCATTGTACAATAGTATTAACTCAGAGCACGTGTGCCAGCAATAAGGAATACTAACCCTCCCTTTATACAATACTGCCACGTCACAAATCGTGTGGGTAAAAAGTTGTATACAAAGGTACGCTCTTTTATGCACTGTAATGGCCATTCTTGAAAGCATCACCATTTTCAAGCACTACGTCAGACTGACTAGTATTGCAACGTGAATGTTTCGGTAACTTTGTTATTGAAATAATCCATTTCAAGCAGTAAAATTTGCTGGTAACTACTGAAAATTGAAAAAGAACATAATTTTAAATATATGTATATGTATGTATATATATATATATATATATATATATATATATATATATATATATATATATATATATATAATATACATATATTATAGCATGGATATGGAAAATAGCTAATTTCATATATCCAGAAATTAGAATTTAGCTTGAGAATTATTTATACCAACAACAATAATAAACAATGTTACATATTTGGAGAAAGTTTACTTTTATTTGGCATACAGATGTTAAATTCTGTACTCGTATGTGTGTTATACAAATATGTATATATAAACATGCATGCAAAAATTCATTTTCCAGTTACAGAAACGGGAAAATTATAAGGGATACATAGACACTATCCCGCATACGCAGCTACATGGAAACGACAGCTTACGATGAAAAGCCTAACCTGATAAAGCCATGATTGTGATTCTCTCTCTCTCTCTCTCTCTCTCTCTCTCTCTCTCTCTCTCTCTCTCTTTCAAGGTACTTGATATTGAGAAGTTGATTAGATGTGATTACTAACGCAAACAAATTTCATGTTTCGTTGACATTATTACGAAACAGTACGCCCCTTCGTCATAACCACTGGATAAACAGAAACAAACAAACAAGCAAACAAAAATCATCCGAGATCTATACAGGAACGCGAAAGTCAAAAAGATAGGAAAACTTAATTCGAAGCTTTCGATGACAACAAACGAGAATAACGAAAGAAATTAATAATTAACGCGCACGCTCAATCAATATTGATGACAACCGTACACATGTCGACAGCATAACATCACGGTATCGGAATAGGTGAAGACGCCGTATACGGAAGGGCTTGGTGGTGATTCGCCTGTGTCTCGCCCCAAAGGCTTCCAAGATCATGATCCATAATTCATTTCGTCGTGAGACTTTACCCAACTCGTCTTTCCGTTAACAGATTCGGCATTTGATAAACAGTCACGTGAATGCTGTCGTCCTCACTGAATGCTCAACCAGGAGAAAATGTATCAGTCTCTGGTTAATGACGTCTTGCAAAATTGTTTCCCATTCCGATTCTTGTTGCAAAAGGTTTTACACAGTAAAGCTTCACATTACACAAAGACGGCAGAGCCTACGAGGAAAAAGGCGGAAAGATTCAGGTGACTGAACATTTGATTGCATGTATTGGCGATATTTTAACCTAAACGACACGTCAGATAGCCTATTGTTCACATGTGCTCATTCACTGATAAACACTTTTATATTATGTAACACATGTCTGTGGGCGGCCTTTCAAATGCACATGAAAGTTTGATTGTTATAAAAACATTTTAATCGTTCGCAAAAGAACTTTTATACATGTATGTATTTATTTATATTATTTATATAATACATACATACATACCTGAAGGCGGTCCTGTTCTACAAACTTCCTAATAAACATAGAACGAGAGCTTCTACTTTCCATTTCAAAAAGACCTTGGAAAAAACTCGGGGGCTTCTCCACGACCTTAGGCTCTTTTCCCCCCCAATCCCCCTTCAAGACGCCCACCAATCCCTCAAGGCAGTGAGGAACAACTCCTCCCCTCACCCTATCACCATCCCCCCCTCTCCCCAATCCCTCTCACTCCCTAGGGCTCTGAGGAATAGCATTTATAGTTCTCTTTCGAGTGGCGCTGCACATGCACCAGTCCCTGCGGCATCGCCTCTGGCTTTTCTCCGAGGACGACTTCATTTTTCCCTGAAAGTTGTGTTTCTTTATAAGTTCGTCCAGAGGGAAGGATCAACCATAGCGGGAAAGCGCGATGGTCGGCCCCGCCGTTTCTTGGTTACAGTAAACGTTCCTCTTCCGTTCAAGATGCCCACAAATCTATCTTGTTTTGATGTTTTGTTTTTTAAATGTGTAAAAATTAATCTCTCTCTCTCTCTTAATGGTTATCATGGTGCAGCTGGTAACGCACTCTGCACACAACCGAGAAACATGGCTGGCGTTCGATCCCCGAACTAGAAGAGCTGGTGGAAAACGGTATAGGCTTGTCATTAAAATTCGGAGTGCCGCCGCTGAACTAAACTGTGACATATGTGTCTCGCTTACGGTCAACTGCTGTGAGTCTGGATCAAAGCTGTGTAGAGAGAGAGAGAGAGAGAGAGAGAGAGAGAGAGAGAGAGAGAGAGAGAGAGAGAGAGAGAGTGTATTATGGGTGCCCCGTCAAAATGTATACCATAGTATAATTACGAGGGGGAAGGAAGGGTAGATGAGGTCATGTCTGATTGGAATGGAATGGAAAATAGAATTTGGGCAAAAGGCCAAGCACTGGGATTTATATGGTCATTCAGCGCTGAAAGGGAAATTGAGAGTAGAAAGTTTTGAAATTTGTATCAGGAGGAAAACCTCGCAGTTGCACTATGAAACAACTGTTATGATAGTGGCGGGGGGGATAGTAAGAAGAAAAGAGAACATGAACAAAGGTACAGTAAAAGAAATGAAAGGGGTTGCAGCTAGCGGCCGAAGGGACGCTGTAAAGAACCTACAGCGTACCACGTGAGGCGCACTGGCGGCTCTACTCCCCTTGGGGGTCATCCCATCCGGTCGAAACTATTAATATGTCCCCTCACTCAACTCTTGTGTGTGTGTGTGTGTGTGTGTGTGTGTGTGTGTGTGTGTAAACTTCCCAAATGCGAGCTGCAGGGCAACTTTTAGTCCCCACCAGACAGACTCCAGCTGAACGCGATCCTCCGGGGCGGGGGTGGCTAAACACACAATTAAGATTTCCTCCCCTTCGGTGGCTTCTAAACAGTATCTTGCTCAAGTACCCAAAGGGAATCCGAGAGAGGAGACGGATGGAAAGTTACGGACGCACGATGGTCGGGTCGGAGTATGTCGCTCGGCACTTACTCAACGCAATGTCTCCCTCCCTTTTCGGTTTTTCCTGCCGCGGTGCGCATGCGCGAGATGGAAGTATCTGGTGCAATTTTTGATGAATGGTATCGCACGGGTAGAGTGAGTATTAAATTGTAGAGGATCTCGTTCCCGCCCATCTCCTTTTAATTGAGGTATGTTGAGATACCTTTACACAGAGGCTACAGATCACTCGCGTCTGTATTTCGTTCTCTCTGCCCCTATCCCAACTGCTCCCCACAACAGTCAACTAACGGCCTGGGACTTGATTCGCTGTTAAAGTCAACTTAGGCATACTGTGTTTTAAAGAAATGTAAACTGACGAATCCTTTCCTCGTCCTGATCGAAGACTGAACGAGCAGACTTCGGTTCAGAGAGAGAGAGAGAGAGAGAGAGAGAGAGAGAGAGAGAGAGAATATGTCTAATCACCTTGTGGTGTCACCGTTTCTGTTTTCAATCAATCTCCAGTGTCCCATAAGGGCTCAACACAACGCTACAAACTTTCCCCGAAATGGTGAACGGAAATGGGTTGACTGGCATCTCAGGAAATAGCAAACTCATTTGGTAATCGATGGAAAAACACTTAATCACAAGAAGAAAAGGTGTATTACTGTGTACGCATGCCTGCAAATGCGTAGGTCAGATTATGTTCGGATATAGTATACATCATACTGGAAGACTGCATCATTGTCGTTGCTCTGGCAAATTCCGTGTAAGAACTTGCTAGTTAACAAAGACCCGTCTGAGTTTACATGAGAATTGTTGGTATATGGCAATGACCTGTCAATGGGTGATACATTACTGTTAAATTATCAACAATAGTAATAAGAAAGGATACTTTATCTTGCTTTCTACAGTTTCCAAATATTCAAAGGTAATAAATATGCAAACTCTTCAGCTTTTGTTGAGAATTTATGAATTTTCCCATAAAACTGACTACAAACCCGTTGCTACGCATCCATGCCATGGGCCTTTTAAATATTTAAACCCACGCCCATGAATTCAATGTCACGACCCAAATTTTGCGAATGAATGTGCTTTGTTTTGTCTCCTTTCCGTTTTTACTTGAAGTCTGTCTCATCCATCCAAGTCCACAAGCTGTGAGTGAAAGCCAATTATTCTTCTGACTTCGTCTCTGTCATTATTTGATCCCTCGATGAAGTCGAAAGTCTTCTCAGGACTTATTTGAAAGTCTCTCAACTCGCGGCTGTTTCAATTTTTGTCGTTTAGGGCATAGCTTAATGACAGTCGGAATCTCTTACTTTACGAGGCAGAACGAAAACCATAAATGACGAAAAATCGGAAACTAGAAGGAAAAAAAATGCGTTCTCACGTTTCTTTTTTAAAACAAAACGCATTACTCTCATTTAGAAGCCATTACCTACTTATCAGTTCCCTTTAAGGCAAAGTCTGTAATGTAATACTGAAAGGCGACTCTTCTCTGACCTCAGAAAATAAATGTTGATTTTAAAGTGTGAGACGAGTTTCGCCCCAGGCCCCTTGTAGTACATCCATACACGCCAGGCCAATCTTAGGTCTCACGGTGATACTTAGCAACGACAATTCATCCGTATATTCTTTCATGAGGTATCCACCGCTAGAAAGAAAGACAGAGAGAGAGAGAGAGAGAGAGAGAGAGAGAGAGAGAGAGAGAGATAAAAGGCTTTACTCCGTTGGGTGTGGATTACCTCGTTGGGGCTCCCCTCCCTACTGCCACATTGTTTTAATTATATAATGGTATTCATTCGGACTAAACACTGATTATTCACGTCTCTCTCTCTCTCTCTCTCTCTCTCTCTCTCTCTCTCTCTCTCTCTCTCCAGCCGAGGCTATGACCCATAGCAGTTCACTAAAAGCTGGGCACATTATTTACTGCTTACGGCAACAGTAATATTTGATGTTTAAAGAACGGATTAATGCCGTTCCTATCCTCGCCCGATTCCCGTTCCTATCCTCGTGCGATTCAGGAATCGAACGCGAGTACCCCGACTGCTGCGCCACGAGGGACGAAAGGGATGTTCCCATGCCGTGCATCACACCCGGCCTCCTGAGTTAAAGTTGTGTCCTGCCAGCTAGACATTGTATCTCATCGAGAGTGTTTTGGCAACACTGCTGAAAGTCTTTAGCGACCCCAACTACATTGCTTTCTGCCCTTTACGCTTCATGTGTTCCCTTTGGCCTTTCAACCTTAGCTGTCCAACTTCTTTAACTTAAACTAACTGTGTCACTTTCCACTCTCATTGGGTCGAGTTTCTACAACTGTGAGTAACTTCGAGTTGAATGGCTCATTATCAATCTAATATAAGAAATGACGTCATTTATTTCGATAACTGAGATACGCATCTCAAATTAAAGAGAAAAGGAAAGGCAAACTACAATAAGCAAACTTTAACTTCTCAAGCAAAAGCAAAGGTAAATTCCCGGTGGAGTACACATTAGACAGAGGACGTTCAAGCGCTGCCATCAGAGAACGAAAAAGCGTTCCCTGCCATCATCATAAAACGTGCAATTAACCACCGTCATTCACAATGCTTCTCGCAGGCTTCTGTCTGGGCAAGGTTATTAATTGAGAAACCTTGTCTAAAACATTAATACACTCTTTAAATAAAAACAAGCAGCTGTTGCCACAAATATTATTTAGCTCTGAGCATTGTTCTTCACATAATACAGGTCCTCAAAACTGCCACATACCACTTTTTCCTTTCTTTCTTTTTACAACCCCAAGGCAAAAGTAAGGTCCTTTGCGAGAGGGGGCACTCGACAAAAGCTATTGCAGAAACATGACAGTTTCAACCAGTTGTGAGGGACTACTAACATACGCAGGCAGCCTTACTACCTCTTTTCATTCGCCTGCATTTTTTCTCCTTTTAGTACAGAGGAGAGAGAGAGAGAGAGAGAGAGAGAGAGAGAGAGAGAGAGAGAGAGAGAGAGCCATACTGCATGCGTGGCACTAATGAGGCTTAAATAATTCAACCGGTAACATTTCGTTGCGTTCTCCTCTGGATCCAAGTGAAACTTGCTTCGCTACACGAAATCCACCTCGCCATTCGTACGTGCCGTTAAGATTCCCGCGTTTCATCTTGCTCATTCTCGGAGACAACAAAGTAAATAAAAGATATGCGCGTGTCCGTTCGAAATGGCTGCCGGGGCTAAGTACTTTCCGAAAAAACCCAAACCGAAGTCAAAGGCAGGTGAGGGGAAAAGGATGCGGTGTGTTCCTTAGCCTTGGGCGACCTAGCCTTAGGTCGTCCAGCGGGGTTGGAGAGAGAGAGAGAGAGAGAGTAGGTAGTTGGTATAGGGATGTGGTGGGTAATACATCCTCGTTGGGGAGAGGGGGCGGGTTAACTTCGTAACAAGCATGTTGCGATCTAACCATCTTTAATAATTATTCTTCCAAATATAAAGTATAGTAAATTAACAACTGTTTCTTTTCTTTACTTTTCCTTTGTTCATGCGGGCCTGGGCTACATACAGGAATATGTTGCTCGTCCTATTGGTCTTTACTCTTAAAAATCTGCAAGAAAACAATTTTGTAAAAATTGTACCTAAGACAATATACGTAAATGCTGTCACAGAATATTTTCAACGACATCTAAGCTTCATGAACTATGAAAAATGTTTGAAAACGTGATATAAACTGAAACAACACCGACAGTGGCTTTAATCATAACTGAAGCAGGATTAACTTCGTAAAAAGCTCGCTAGATAATGCAAGATTGCTTTCTATAACAGTCGATTTTGCTGAGAGAAAAGACGTTAAATAGGACAGTTCTTCAGGGGAAATACGTAACACATTTAACTATATCAAATGTAACTCTTATATACCGGACGGAGTGTATATGTTTAGGTGAATCTTCTCTGCTCCAAGTCCAGATCCATGTAACCGTTGCTTGACATCTGTTATAAATACCCTTAAAAATACAAAGAGATAGAATATAAGTAGAAAAATGGATTAAATATGGTAAAAACGAGTAGGAAAGGAAAAAAGGAAAAAATGTCATTTACTGAAGATAATCTTTTTATTCATTACAAAAGCCTAACCGAGAGCCAAGAGTGACAGAATATTTGTTTATTTCTCTCCCTTTCTCTCTCTGAGGAAAAGCAACAGTTAGCTTTCCTAGGATATCATTCAGCAATATGAATTGGCACGGCAAAAGATTTTCTTTTTAGCAGTATTTACAGAAAGAGGTAAAATATGGAATGAGGATCTGCCTAGTCGAGGCCCTTCCGTTTCAGTGGTATCTGTTTTTGACGAAACAATGAACATTCACATCTATCTCTCTTCACCCTAAATTACGATCCACAATGTTCGTCTACCAACTATAGTAGATTCACATCAACCGTGCATTTGATGTCTAGGCCGGTCTCTTAGGACACTCCTGATTGGTTGTTGATAAGCCAATCACAGGGCCGGAAACTCTCAGTCTCTTTCGAGAGTTCACTTGGGTAGGATCTATGTTCCACCTCTCCTGAGGAATAAGTCTTTCAAAAGTATCCATCAGGAGAGGTGAACATACATCCTGCCTATGTGAACTCTCTCAAGAACGTCGTAGGCGACTGGCCTAGATATCAAATGCACGGTTGATGTGTATCTAATAACTAGCTACCCGATTCATCGCTCATATTAACAGGGGCACAACAGATGTTAAGGTTTGCGCCCATATAGGTACCCCTCCTCGTTTGTTTGAGAAACGAACAGTGATTGCCCAGCTGTGAACTAGTAGCGCTACCACCAAGCTACCATGCCAGGAGAGAGAGAGAGAGAGAGAGAGAGAGAGAGAGAGAGAGAGAGAGAGAGAGAGAGAGAGCTGGTAAGGTAAACGCACCTTACAGACTACAATAAATATAAGTATCTGATGGAACGTAAAAAAAAATATTTTTCTGAAGCAATTAAACTGATGCTGTAAAATGCCTATGGGAAAAATTCCTATTAATAATAATTCGTGTACAACCATTTCGCTTGATTCGAAACACCCCCGGATAAAGCCCAAAAGATTTAATAACTTTATTAAACCACCTGCGTAACACAGTTACCACAAATGGATAACACGAAATGCATGGGTGGGAAAATACTCTCGAATACAGAGAAATACCGACATGTATGTACCAGTCTCTGTCTGGTCTGCCTGTCTGTCCGTCTGTCTATCAGTCTCACGCAAAATATAATATATATGTGTATATATATATATATATATATATATATATATATATATATATATATATAAAGGTGTAAGCCACGAAGGAAAAATAAAACAACGGAGTTTCTACAAGATCTTTCGACGTTCAATGTCCTTTATTCACGTTCCAAACTTTCGTGATTCAGTTATACATACATACATATATATATATATATACATATATATATATATATATATATATATATATATATATATATATATATATATATATATATATATATATATATGTATAACTGAATCACGAAAGTTTGGAACGTGAGTAAAGGACGTTGAACGTCGAAAGATCTTGTAGACACTCCGTTGTTTATTTTTCCTTCGTGGCTTACTTTATATATATATATATATATATATATATATATATATATATATATATATATCAGGAATAAAACAGCAAACAGCCATCGTAGCATTGTAAATTTATTGGCCAAATTTCGAGACAAGATGTCTCATCATCAGGGCTGTAAAATTACAAAGATAAAAAAAAAAAAAATGGACTCTGTTAAAAAAAACAAAAATTCACAAAGTCTAAAAAAACAAAGAAACTTAAATTTAAAACAAACAAAAACAAGCTAAAAAAGATTTTTAACTGAGTCAATTTTTTTATTTTTATTCTTTGTAATTTTACAACCCTGATGATGAGACATCTTGTCTCGAAAATTTGGCCAATAAATTTACAATGCTCTCTCTCTCTTCTCTCTCTCTCTCTCTCTCTCTCTCTCTCTCTCTCTCTCTATATATATATATATATATATATTATATATATATATATATATATATATATATAAAGGTTTTTTGCCACGAAGGAAAAAATGAAAAAGCTTAAAAACCTTTATTTATACATAGCATCACGTTTTATATACTTCGTGATCACGTTATTCATATATATATATAATATATATATTATAATATTATAACCATAACATGTACAGAACACGTACAGCCACGTCTCCTGAAACCTTCGGGGACAAAGAGAATATGCTAAGCTCATAATCCTTGAAGGAAGTATACTGGAAACATCACTAATTGTTAATATTATGAGTATTTAGATTATATCATTACCTTTCTTTTTACAGGAAGATATTTCCTCTAGAATGAAGTGTACTTGGAGAGGAAATTGTAGAACACGAAGCTTCTTTGGTAGTACCAGCCATTTTATACTGCACATTGTATTAGCATCAGTGGTATGACTACCCTTTCACATTACCATAAACAATGTTATAAACCAGAATAGTAGCAGTCCAATTTTTAAGAAATTGAATCAGGAGTTCCTCGAAATGACATAAAATGACCTTTTTAGAACGGGGGAAATCTCTATGTCGTATAAAGCCTAAGTCAGCGCTTATCACAATAAGTGAGGTATACTGAAACTGAACGTAAAGCGAAAAAATAAAAGCATACTACGTAGTGTGAAATTTTCATATAACTAGCTGGCAATCGTAGCAGAAGCACTTTGCATTTCACTTACGAATGAGGTTTTAAGACCTCAGTACTTCCTTCAGATACGAGTCATTTGTAACGAAATCAAGACTTCGGCTACATCCAACCTCCCACCAGAGTAAGTGGTTATCAGTACCCACAAGGTTTCGTAATTCAAACCAAACCGAGACGGGCGTCGCTCGTCGCATTCCTTTTCGGTATGATGATACAACAACACCACCGTTAAATGAAATATATATATATATATATATATATATATATATATATATATATATATATATATATATATACATATATATATATATATATATATATATATATATATATATATATATATATATATATATATACACTAACGCCATCGACAGTCTAATGAAATATCTCTCTTCTTTCCAAAGACAAGAAAGGAAATAAAACCCACAAAGCAATGAATGTAACAGTGCCGAAAGCAACCGGTTAATAATACGTAAGGACGAGGTGAAAAAGGAAAAGGGGTAGAAGGAAGGAGAGGAATTGGAAGCGCAGCCATATACCGCCGAAGGCGCTGATGGCGACCCTCAGCTATGCAGGCTGCTGCTGCGCTCGCTTTGCTTATCGCCCGAGGGCATCTCTCTCTCTCTTTCTCTCTCTCCCCCTTCCCTTGTTACTCTCCAGTTACTGGCTTAAGCAAGGAGAGAGAGAGAGAGAGAGAGAGAGAGGAGGAAAAAAGGAGGCACCTAGAAGCCTTCCGTTCCTTCCCCCGAGGCTTTCTTTGGGGGGAAATTTCTCTCTATAGAGCCCTTCTTCCCCTCCACATAACCTTACTACCAAGGTCTCTATCTGTCTATCTATCTATTTCGTAGAGGAAATGTACGAGTTCAACCGATGTCCGTTCACCTTTGTGTCATATTTATATCTTATTGAAATAAGGGTGGATGCGAAGGGGTTTATTTGAGCCATACCAAAAACACAAGACACCGACGGATAATCGCGTATTTTTGAACTAGGATAAACTCTTAGTCTTCGTTGTGGTCTAGTGGCTTCTTAGAACGCTGGACGCACGTCCTCGCCAACAAGGGTTAGAATTTCAAAGCTGGGAAGAAGACATTTGTAAATCGTTCTTAATTTTTTACAAGATTTAATTGAAAAACGTATACAAAAATAAATCAGGAAACTGGAATGTTAACCGTTATCATTCCGCCCGTTGTATTTCCATAGGTCGGTTGAATGTCACCTTCAACAGATATCGATGTGATAGTCGGAAGAAAGAAAGAAATGTTATGCATTATGTACAGTTGTTTGTTAGTGTTTACCCGTAGCATTGGTCTTGGCCTATATTAGACGAAGTTATAAGAAAAACAAATACCTCGTCCCATTACTGTTTTATTTTCTAGACCTAAATTGCATTTCTTTATTCTTCGCTTATTATACTAATTTGCTCTTAGTTAACTCCTTTCTGTACAAACAAGTATATTTAAGGAAATCAGGTGGATTTCCTTTGATGTTCAAGAATAAAATACCGTCGAAATTTGTAAGTTTATGGTTTTCGTCACTACATCAGTCAGTCCTTTTATTCGATTACTTTTGGCGATGACATCGTTATTACCTCTCCCAAAGAGCAAACGTGATTTCAAGCATTTTTCCTTTGACTCCAATCAAATTTCACTGCAATAAACCCTTCTGTTCCCATAAGAATTTGGACAAATTTTGCCTCAGATGTCATACTTCATTTAATCTTATGGAATTCAAAATTATTCATATTAAATCAGAGGTGGAAAATGGACATCTAATGTTCATTAGTTCAAGTGTAAATTCTGTCTCTCGTTGACCGAACAGACCTTTATCAACTGATTACCCAAACTTTTCGGCAGAAATAAGTTAAACCCTGCTTTCCATTCATTTCTTGATTGCTAAAAGCTAAAATGAGCTCCGCCTCTCTCTCTCTCTCTCTCTCTCTCTCTCTCTCTCTCTCTCTCTCTCTCTCTCTCTCTCAATACCAGTCATAATTCTGAATTGATCCGGCACATCGCATCCAATCCCAAAGTCAAAGCTGACATCGCTGATTTCAATAACAAGAATAAAAATAATCACCGAATCAATCCAGGGTAGGGCCTCGACGAGGCAATCCTCCAATCCAGTTGGACGAAATAATTCTACAGGAAATTTTTCTAGTGGCTCTCTCTCTCTCTCTCTCTCTCTCTCTCTCTCTCTCTCTCTCTCTCTCTCACCTGCTGGAAGTAACTCCTCTCCCCAGATAATCCCACCAATTTAAGATTTTGCTACATCATTAAACATCCCGTTGGACAATAACAAAAGAAACGAAGCATGTAACAGTAAACTCAAGGAAAGCCTTTGCATCACCATCAGAAATGGAGAGCCCGGGATGAACACGAGACCAAAGAAAAGGAAAAACACAAAAGAGAGATGATGTCGCCCCCTGTTGATCAGGCGGGACGAACACGAGCCAGAGCTGATGACGAGTACGGGTACGAGGGCGGAAGCTGCATCAATGCGACCGACCGGTGAAAAGATCGGACGAAATGGAATCCCGTCGAGAGACGTCATGTTCTCCCAGCCTTCAAAAGCAGGACGGACGAAAAGAGGAAACTGTCCACGATCTCGGTAGCAATATGGTTACAAGGAGGGATCGACAAAAGTGTCCTTTAAGGCCATGCTAGGCAAGTTTGGTTCCCGCCTTCAAAGGGATGGGACTCGGATCAGGTCGAGCGTTGGGTCTTTCCTACATATCTGCTGATACGTTAGAAATGAAGGACGAATTTTCGGCGTTGAATATTGTTCGGATAATCATTTCCTTTTCCTAGATTGACTGGGGCAATATTTCATATGCAAAGAAAATCGTCTCATATCATTTCTAATTATGACAAAACTCCCATTAAGATTGGTTCCTTTAATATGTTATTTTGGCTTGACCAAGAAAAATAGGTTCAAGTACACGAAAGTCTACTTCTATGATTGTAATCCATGCAAAAAGACTTTAAAACGGTTCCTATGCCACGTTTCAAGTACGACTAGGCGTTCTGGAAAATAATCATATGGACTACAAAAAACCTCGAGTGAAAATGAGTTGGCGTTGAGGAATTATGCTTATCCATAAGCAAATGGACGAGAAAAACCCTTTAATTGCCGAATAAATCATAATAGACACCAACTAGGTAGTATGTGAAGTCTTTCATAGCATGATTAATCCAGATAGGGGAAACAAAAGTCCATGTAAATTCATATTATAATCCCATACGAAATAGCAAAAATGTCTCACTTAGAGCACAGAGAGATATGCTAATCAAAATATTATCCATAAGCAGACAACTCACATTTATTCTTTGGGATTGAGGTTCCTCAAAGTACCAAAAGAAATAATAACTGAAAAATGTACAGTATAGTTGTCGCTCTGAAATCCATAAGTCCCTTCAAGAGAGCATGTCCAATTTTCATTTTTGGTTTGGCTCTCATTAATATACATTATTTTTCCCCTTCCTCCTTTCAGACAAGAGAGAGCGCATGAGGACCCCATTACCACTGACAAAGGCCGAGCCACCTTTTAGGTCTTGCCGTGAAATCGAGAAGGAACTAATTGTCCACTTTCTTTTTTTTTTCTTTTCTTTCTCTCCCACCTGTATATAAATTGACAATTAACGTTGCTCGCTATTGACACAGCATAAGTGGCCTCGCTTTTCTTGCAATGCGGCGGCGATTCCCTTCCGTTTCCCCACAGGAACCTTTTGATCTCAAAAGGGATTTTTCCTTTTTTAACCTTCAAGTCTCTATTCCCAGTGCCTCGTTTTTTCCTTTCTATTCCCTTTGCTCTGAGAGAGTTCCGTCTGTGTATCGTCCCTTTGGGAGGCGATCATCAATTTTTTGGGGGGATGGGGAAGGGCCCGCTTCCCGCCCCCTTCTATTCCAGCATCACCACATCGAGATGAAAATTTGCATCCATGCATTCATAATTTCCATGTCTGGCTGCCATGTTCCACTGCACATTAAAAATTGTCCATAAAACGCGATGGAATTTTTAGCATCAGTTTTAACATTAGAAGCTGATAGAGACTTACTGTTAACACAACTCTTCTCACGTGGGACAGTTTTGAATAATTCATCGAGAAAATGACGATCACGGGGATGAAGTTCATTCCCAAATGAACATTTCTGTGATAATTATAAAAGCGATAACACTTTTCCTGCGAAGGTAAGTTTTATTGTGAATTATAAAGGCTACTAAGACTGAGAAGATTAAATTCATCTTTGAATAAAACCCATTACAGACGTAATACATACGACATCCAATCAATGGAAAGAATTATTTTTCAAGGGTATTACAAACAAAAAATAAACTTATATTCGGAAGGCACTCTTAAACATCCCCGAAATACACAATTTACAATATCAAATTAATCTCGCAATGAAACCCTGTAACAGTACTAAGAAATATTCCTCAACGATCAAACCATTCCCCGAAAAAGGGGGATAATCTTAATAAAGATCGAAGTCCTGAGCGCGTCCTGAATATTATTCGGCCGGGGAAATTATTCATTGAAGCTAGGACGCAGAGACATCAGATTTTGAAATCCCATCTCATAATGAGAGAGAATTTTTTCAAGGGCAAATAGAAGGGACCCTTCTCTCTCTCTCTCTCTCTCTCTCCTCTCTCTCTCTCTCTCTCTCTCTTGCAATCGATGACGTCCTACTCTATTAGATTTCCGAACAAGATTTATCAACAAATTTCCCGTTTTATAGGGTTTCTGTCCTTGCGCAGGTGGAGATTAAAATTATTTATTCAGCAAAAATCCTGTTTACGATCAGTCAAGATTTACTGCACCGTTTATCAGTAAATGTGATTCTAGGACATAACTAAATGATACTTTTTTTTCCTGTTACAAGGACTCGAACTCGCACACGATATGTAAAAGGTTAACCTAAGCCACTCGACTGAGAGTCGTGTGCGGGTTCGACATTGTCACGGATGTCAGGGTTTCTTTATATGGGCTTCAAGTTTTGTAGTGAATAGTGTCCCAAAAGAGTGATGAAACTGAAAAGTTAAGAGGTCATATATATATAGTGCGTGCGCGCGCGCGCGATTTCAACACCAAGCCTTTTTCCTTAATAAGGGTTGTAGTCCAAAGAAATAAACAAAAAAATGTACCGGAGTTTCTAAAGCGCAAACGAGTTTTCTGTACAGCGTATAATGCTGTAAGAAACTTTCAGCCATGGCCCATGAAACTCTTAGCCGAGGCCCATGAAACTCAGCCACGTTGTCCTAATACAAAAATTCTTGGCGCTCCAAGTTGTGCTATTATACAAATTCTTGTTAATCCAAGTTGCCTTAAAGGAAAAATCTTGTTGGTCCAAGTTGTCCTATTATAAAAAAAAAATCTTATTGATCCAAATAGCCTTAAAGCAACCATTCTTGGTGGTCCAAGTTGTCCTATTATAAAAATCTTGTTGATCCAAGTTGCCTTAAAGAAAAATTATTTTTGGTCCAAGTTGTCCTATTATAAAAAATGTTATTGATCCAACTTGCCATTAAGTAAAACTTTTTGTGGTTTGTGGTCAAGTTGTCCTATTATAATAGAATCTTACTGATCCAAGTTGCCATAAAGCAACAATTCTTGGTGGTCCACGTTGTCCTATTATAAAAATCTTGTTCATCCAAGTTGCCTTAAAGCAAAAATTATTTTTGTTCCAAGTTGTCCTATTATAAAAAATGCTATTGATCCAACTTGCCTTGAAGTAAAACTTTTTGTGGCTTGTGGTCAAGTTGTCCTGTTATAAAAAAAAAAAATCTTGTTGGTCCAAGTTGCCTTAAAGCAAAATTTCTTGTTGGTCCAAGTTGTCCTATTAATTTAATTGTTTCAATAGATTTTTTAATAAAATCGTTAAAATATGGTAAACTTCCACATCAAATTTTATTTTATTTAGTTTTTTTCTTACTGCGATACACAAGCACCTGAAATGATGCCTCCTTTTATTTTCAATCTATTTTTCTCAATTAAAACACCTTAAATTATATAAATTGGGAGTTTTTTTCTTTAAAATTTAAGAAATTAGGCTAAGTTATAAATCAATGAAGAATAAAGCATATTCATGACAAACTTTGACAGTATCAACATTTTATTTTCCAAGTTATTCCACCTGTGAGCAGGTTGAGATAGTTTACATTATCTGCACAGGCAAAAAGACTATATAAATACACACAAATACTCACAAACACACATATACACACACACATATATATATTATAATATTAATTATATATGATATCTATATATATATATATATATATTATAATATTATAATATATAATAAATATAATAATATATTATATATTATATATATATAATATATTATATAGATATATATATAATATCATTATATATATATATATCATATATATATATATAATATAATATATATTATAACATATTATATACATATATTATATATATATATATAATATATATATATATAGACATATATATATATATATATATAGGTATCATGTCGAACGAAAATTTTGGTTGAAGTTGTGCGTCTGAATTCTTAGGATAAAAAAAAAAAAAGTTCACGATTCCAGCTACATATTTTGAAGCGGAAGGAAGGAAGGAAGGATTCCCTTTGATGGCCCTTTGCAATGCACCTTAGTCCAGAGGGAAATTGCAAGGCAATGGAATACGGCTTTGCGATCTCCAGAAAGCAAATACTAAGGAGAGAGGTGCCGGACTGCAATTTTCAATGAGCAAAATATCGGCAATTCGTAAATCTGCTTGGATCTCTTAGTTACACTCAAAACACAATAAGAAAATCCTACACGTTCATAATGCAAGTTTATATACCCTTAAAAAACATTAATGACGTGTTTAAATTTATACAGAACCAGTTTCCTTATAATTATGGTAGGGCAACATTAGACGATTTACATCCGTCAGGAAAATGGGAATGGCAATGAACATACAGAGATAAACTCGTAGCACTCTTGGGAAAAGGGATATAGTTTTGTCTTTTTGACAGCACTTCGTTTGAAACACCTTTTCCAATCTTATAAAGGTTTAGGCCCTCTGCTAATGGAAGCTAAATTTTTCATTCGTCCTCGTGGAAGAACCAAAATCCTACAAAAGACAAAAATATATTCATTTCATTTCTAAGAACACATGAATAAGTTAAACGACCCAAGACATCGACTGTTTACGTTAGCCGTATTTTACAATCTAGCTTATTTCACTATATAACTGGGGTTATAAAAAACAAGAGGTTAAAAAGTAATTGAAATGGATATCTTTTGGAAGAAAGAACGAAAATGGAGTGGATGGGGGATACCCCGGAATAAAAGCACCTGTGTGCCAGCGAGAGAGAGAGAGAGAGAGAGAGATTGTCTGAGCGTCAGCAAACACAGTTGAATTCTGAGCGCGTCATTTAAGTTATGATTGTGTATTGTGTGCAATGGAATTGCCCTGTAGCGACCACTTCTGCTTCCACCCGCCCAGCCCCCTTCCCCAGACCTTCCCCCCCTTGAACTTCTTACTCTTCTTACCCGTAGGACCTCTCGTTGGCTCTCGGGGCGACCCGGTATATCTGATTATGCTTTTAAGCTAATGAGGTCATGCCTACAAGTAGCCTCTAACCCCCTTGGCGGGTCCCTCGGGTTCAGGGGGCCTTCGTTCACTTCCCCAGGGGTGGGCCCCCTACTGTCCCTTACAGCCTGGTTTTAAAAGGATGAGAGAGAGAGAGAGCAGAGAGAGGAGAGAGAGAGAGAGAGAGAGAGAGAGAGTGCCCCCTCTCCTTGTTCTGTACTCATCTATTGTCAGCTTCTTTTGCAAATAATATAAGACTGCCATTTGGTTTTAAGAATCAGAATTGGGCCGTTAGCTGAAGGGCATCCAACGGGGATTTTTAAGTTATTATCGGTCTTATTTTTATCTTTCGCTACTTTTTATCGCACATTTTTGTAAACTGCAAGTTTGTATGTATGTATGTATATATATATATATATATTATATATATATATATATATATATATTATATACATATATATATATATATATATATATATATATGTGTGTGTGTGTGTGTGTGTGTGTGTGTGTGTGTGTGTGTGTGTGTGTGTGTGTGTGTGCTCTCGTTTAAAATTTCTTATCTAATCCTATTGAAATAATCACATTTCATGGCAACCTCTTCTTTTCAAAATGAATTCCAATTTTCCTTTTTCTCTGCTTTGCTCCCATTATTCGAATCCAATTCCAGTCAAACTTTAATTGATCTGTGAATTTTGTCAACTGTATACCAATGATACCTAATCAACCACTACTTCAATTAATACCTGGTTCACAAGGTGTGTTGTCCGGATTTAGTAAATGAATGAGACAACCCAGATAATTTTCCTGATAGATCAAGTCTATATGTATTTAAATAATATCATATAACAAGCATTCTGATGCCTTCTGTGAAAACTTTGTTCGGTTTCCTCGGTGAAGAGAGAGAGAGAAGGGGTGGGTGGGGTGGGGGCTGTGAATTAAAAGTTAAGTACGAAATAATCTCCAACAGAAATTCGATCTGATATGATATATAAGAGGATAAATTTTACTGTTGATGATCTAATGGTTGATTAATATAAGTAATTTGAACAATAATATCAAAATATGAAACACAATCCATGTACATGTATCTTTACAGCATACTAAATTGACCATAGATTGCTTCTGTAGGTTTTTCATAATTGGCATCATTACACATATCAACACACACACAGACTACATATATACATATATATATATATATATATATATATATATATATATATAATATATATATATATATATATATATATAACATAAAATCAACCACAATGTTTCCAACTGTGTCCTTTGGTTTCTATCAGTTTATACGATAAAATCTAATACACAATGAATTATGAAGATTTATGTTGTTGTTGTTGGTTATTGCCAAGGTCCTTTAAATATACTCACAATATACTTAAAGGATCTTGATTATTCCCCCACTGTGCCCTTCCCGTTTTGCGTAGTCTCTGGGTTCGAAGTAATCACTTATACAGCTTCACATGTAGATGATAGAAGTGCCATCCCCGCGGGGGACTGATTGGTTTGCTAAGCTGTGGCTGGCTCACCCTTTCTAGCGGTGTCACTGATCGAACATAAATTCAGCAACTCTTCTTCGGTCATTTCAGCTTCAAATCAGCCACTCCAATGGTTATGGTATTCCATTCAGCGCATTTTCCTCTTTGATACCGAGCCAAAACACCTTATACCCTTTCATAACCAACAAAAATACCAAATTAAACAGAAATTTGTATTTTTTCTAACATACAAACCCACGACATCATGACAGGAGATCCTTTGCTACTTGAGGCTTATCCTGACCTTTAAACCCAAAATTTCAACAACTTTACTGGTATATGTCACTTACAATATACCTTCTTTGGTAACAACCAACAACAACACGATATGTGAAAAGTTGTAAAATTTCTTCTTCCAACAGATTTATTTTTTCCTTACTATAAAAGCCCTTACTTCAGCTATGCAGTTATTCTGCGCTTAATTTCAACATTCTTCTTATTAAACAATTCTATAATTCAATGGACAAAGATGGAAGACTGTTTGACGTCTAATTGTGTTACAACAATTGTGTAACGTAAAAGCCATGTAAAAAAAAAAAATAGTGCAAATATTTGCGTCAGATGAGAAAATTCAACAGTAGGCCATCGAAGGTTTACGAAAATGAAGTAATTTAACTGGTCATGATCAGTATAACTTACAAACATATATTCATATTTGCCATATACGTATATAATTTTCAACATATCGATTTCTTCAATGTACTCTCTAGGAGCCTTTTATATGCAAAGAAAAAGCTCTTAAAGAATGTATGGTCTCGATCTCACATACACAGCAATCGAATCCCGTCAATTCCATTCAGCTACAAAGGTAGAGTATCGAATTCTTATTCTAGTGGATGTGGGATCGAGGCCACGCACTTCCCAAGTGTTGCCTTCTTATTCCAATAGGCAAATCAGGCTCTGAGACAGGACAATGGATCCAAAAAATGACCGAAAACCGAGCGAGTTAACAGCTTCAGGGACCAAATATAGAGATGCATATTAGTAAATGTTTGAACCAAATGTTTATCGTTTCGTCATTACTAAAGAACGAACCAGACTGGGTTATACCGAGCGCCAGAGTAACCGAGTGAATGTGGCTCTCTCCCGACCTTTTCCCTTCTGGGGTACCAACCCTTCTTCTCTTCACACAGTGATAAAGCCTGTTCTCCTCCCGTCCCTTTCTACCACTTTCTGTACTGATCTTTCCAGTCTTTGACTTGAGGTCGTGTCAGTGGATAACCTTTCGCCTGCGATCGTTCCTTTCGGATAGGAGGTCAAATAATTAAGCAGATATTTCTTCTTACTTTAGCAATGATGATGGATAAAATGAAAATGGTAAATGACTTGAAAAGGTTTTAAACCAGTACATTCAAGAATAATCTGTTTTGTATAACTGCATTCAACCGCAGCTGGTGACTGTGGTCGGTAGACTACATTATGTTCATAAACATCTATTGATCAGATTAATATGCCTTCAGCCTCAAAACTGTTTTGTATAGTATTTAATATGAATGTTCAGCAACAATGAACATGCGGTCATATTTACCGACTGAAATTCTCAACGCGTTTTCCTCAGCTTGTCGCTTTTTAATATGTTTTCTGCCTGAAAATCCCGGATATTCCCAAAAGAAACACAAAGGGCCTAAACATCCTGAAGCAAGAGTACTATGTGCGACACAGTGATGAATGGCACAACGTGTGCTGTTGGGAATCGACGCGGTGCTGATGGGACGACTAATGAGAAAGTTTTCTGCGCAAGGGTTTCATCCCCGATTCAGATGTAATAGTATTGTATGAATGTGGTATTGACCATTGCGTTGTCTTTTCTCGGGAACCACCCCTGTTATGGAAACCATTTGAAATATATATATACATATATATATATATATATATAATAATATATATTAATATATATATCTAATATATATATATAGATATATATATATATTATATATATATATATATATATATATATATATAATATATATAATATAACCACAAACGTATTTAAAATCAGCGACAGATAAGATGCAAAGAAGCAGAGCAAACTGGCAATAACACCACCATTCGCTGCAATTCGAGAGCGCCTTAAGAACACGAATTCTTCCTTTTGTCGGAGTCAAAACCAGTTTATTTTTTCCACTTCCCTTTCTTCCCTTCCTCCTTTTCATTCCCGGCGTTCTTAATCGTCACCATCCTCGACCTAATCTCAACCCCTCCCAACCAAGGAACCCGCCCCCTTCCCCCCCCCCCCCCTTCCCCCCCCCCCCCCCCCCTCTACCCTCCACCAACTTACCCATCCCCATACCCGCACCAGGATGTAAAAATACCGCAAGGACTATCAAGACTAACCTGAACTGCCGCAAATGGCATGAAAGCGTAATTGCGAAAGGTGTTTTTACGGTAGAAGATAAATCACGACGGTTTAAAGAAGTTGTTGAGATGTCGTCTCGGCCTTTGTTCATCTACCTGTCCTGCACAGGGTTTGGTCAAAATCACGCACTAGTATTTCTTACGTGAATAAATTGAATGGAATGGTTATTTAAGAGAGCAACGCAGCAGCCTTTGGAAAACGTATCCATCTATCGTGACCTAGTTCTTCGTGTGAATAAAAAGAACCACAAACAAACGCACACAGGAAGTAAAACCCGTAACCTAACACACACACAAACACACACACACACAAAAACACAAACACGAAAGACAACAGACGCACCTACCAGAGAAAGAAGAAAGACCCACAAACCACAGCGCCAAAGGACCTGCAACCAAACAAACACACGTCTGCATAACACAAAGCAACAGTAACTGGAGCCGAGAAACTCTAAAGCGGAAATGTGACTCAGAGTGACCACATGGGTCCTACACATAAAAGTGGCTTAACCCCTTCGTAGCGCGGGGTCAAAGCGATGACCTGGGCGCGCGCAGGTCACGCAGTTGACCCCGGCGATGGTGTGGGTGAGGTAGCCGGAGGTGCTCCGTGCTGCTCGTTAGCACCGCCCAAGGCTTTCTCCTTCCTCCCCTATCAATCCTGGACGCCCCCCCCCCTCTCCCCCTCTCGCCCCTACCGAAGGATCGCCGTGGGCCATCGAGGTAGGGCTGGGTGTTGCGTGGCCAGGGTTCGCCCTCGGGCGGGGCCAGGGCAGGCGACTGCCGCCCGTATAGCTCTAAGCCTCTGGGGCTCGTGGCTCGGTCCCCCCGTTCGGCACACTTCCAGAAAACGTGGCCCGGGGCCAAACATGACATTCCTGACGGGGCTTCTTCCTCTTGGCTTCAGCCTGGACGTCCCTTTGGTGCTTTCAACCCCGCTGGAAGAGGAAGACACAAGCACACTCCCACAGCTGGTGTTGATGTCGCTGTAGGACGCCGGCGGCCAAACAGGTGGAGCATGACCAGGCTCGAGCAGTGTCTCGCCCCAAACCCAACAACCCCCGGCCCATCCACCCTCCACCCCCTTGCACAGCAAGATGGTGCTGGTGGGCTTATCCGGAACCCCACCAGCACCGCCTATCCTCCCGTCTTGCCCTATCTCCTCCTCCTCCTCCTCCTCCTCCGGAGGCTTTCGTCTCTTCCTCCACCTCCAACGTCCTCCACCATCACCGCCACCATCGCCCCCGGCACACACGGTATGCGACTCTCCTCTCCCCTGGCCTCTCTCCAGGACTTCTAACCCCTCCCCCCAAAACCCCCTCCACCTCCATCACCTCGGGTACACTACCACACATGGACATCACATTCACCACAACCCAACTATCCTGTGACCCATCATAACATCCATCAAAAAACATCACAACCTCTCTTGTTACAATACAACTCCACATAGAGAGCGAAAAAATCAGCTTTCTTTTTATCTTGAAATGTTGTCGAATTTATCGCAGCTATCAAAAGCATCACTAGCTTTCATTTGTAGTACAAATCCAAATGAGAGAGAGAGAGAGAGAGAGAGAGAGAGAGAGAGAGCTTCATTTGCATAAAAGGATGTTTTCGAATCAACTAATGACTCCACTGCAGCTAAAGATAAGTTATCACTTCAAGTGCATTTTTGCACTAAATGGAATTTCAATATAGAAAAAACATGACAAATGCTGATAGCATTCAACGAAAAATAAATGATTCTCGTTATAATACGCACATAAAACTTAACATATTTATGTTGGGATAAATTTCCTGTGCCAGAATGTTTTCATTCTTTTCCCTAAAAGGTCACGAACTCGAGTTAGTTAAAGAAGATCAATTTTATCCTGTTTTGTAGCCGTGATGCACTTGGTGTTTTGCATATAAGGACCATACTATAAATCCTTAGAAAATATTGTTCAAAAACATCGTCGGCTAATGCAATCTTTTGTCCAGAAACAATCCAACCGAACTAATACAACTACACAATTCCTAAAGGAATACAATTATCTTACTATACCTTTTATTCTGCTCAAACTTCAGAGAACGACTATTATTCCAAAATTCAGTAAAACTGGCTCTGGTACATATTCGCGCTATCAAACCTTTCTAATTTTGCTTGATTACTATTTTCATAATTGCAGGATGGCTGCCCATAAAAGGGGATGATAAACAATACATAACGTAATATGGATATTCCAACTTTCCAGGTGGTAACTCATTAAGCAGCATTTTTCTTCTATCATTTAGGGATACTAATTACCAGTAATATAAAAGTATCTATATCAGTGATTTTGGATGATAAAGGAGTGATAAAGGAGATTCCGAATGAAAAATCACGATTTATCAATTTATTATGGCCTCTTTATCAGTCCAATTATCAAAAACGTTTATATTAACGATCCTACTTTGATTTTGTATGTTTTCTGAACATAGTTTCATAAAGAATGGAGCTGGTAAACTTACCATTATGTATCGTATAACAAAGATGCTTGCATTTGAATGAAATGAAAGAAAGAGATAAATGCCATTACCTTAAAAATACGAATTACAACGGTCGTTGAATAATATAACGCCACTCGGTTTACCTTGCTCAGGTACAGTTTAAACATACCTGGACTAATTAATGTGGTTAGCAGTTACATGGCGGGGTAACATTTTTTACAGGACCTTAACAAGCTATATCACGCTGGATTAATTAACAATCTATAATAGGAACCCTTGGCTCTGAACTTTATTAAATAGATTTTTTTTGGTTACATCAACAATTTGACGTTTATAAATTAAAAGTACACATTTCTCTACATATTTCGGTTAGGCTGAATACATGGCATGACATATACTCTGGTTTAAAAGGTTCTTGAGGTTAACGGCTCTTAGCATGCTCTTGGGAAATGTATTTAATGAGTATGGAGAAGTCTTGATCAACCACGCTGCCAATCTGTCAATCGTATGAAGACCAATATACTGGAAAAGATACCACAGAAATGAATCCAGGTGAATCTGGAACAAAACTAGAAGCGATTGTTTCATCGAGTCTTTAGAGTGCAAATCATCACACATAAACCTCTGTCTCTGAAATAATTAGTACTGGAATATCTGGAGGAGTTTCGCATACGAAGAGTATTAGGTACTTACTTACTAAAGTAGAATCTACTATAGTAGTAGTTATTGGACAGGAGTGCCCCGATGTGAATGTGAGGGATATCGGAATAACAACTGCATTCCCCTGCCCCCCACCACTTAAAAACTTACTCGGAACCGGAAAAGTGAAAAAAAAAGGATTGGTTATTATATATATAAGCAAAAACCACAGGCAAATGATAGTCAGAAATCCAAGCGCTTTCGTCTTTACTAAGACATTGTCAAGGAACGAATAAAATACACACACACACACACACACACACATATATATATATATATATATATATATATATATAATATATATATATATATATATATATATGATTGGTAAAAATGTTCTGCTGTAATAGAATTCCATCTAATAGAAGGAGCCCATAAAAACACTCTTCAGGTAGAGGGAGATAGCAGTCTCTGAAATATAGTATTTCTCTCTCTGTATTTTGGTGTTTTTATGGGCTCCTTTTATTATATATATATATATATATATATATATATCATATATATAGTAGAGAGAGAGAGAGAGGAGAGAGAGAGAGAGCGAGAGAGAGAGAGAGAGAGAGTAGAGAGAGAGGAGAGAGAGAGAGATATGAGAGAGAGAGTGAGAGGAGAGAGAGAGAGACAGTTGAGCAGAAATGAATATACACCTTAAAGCCTACATATCATTAACGTCCTAAAGATTTCATTGCCTAACAGCCCGGTCTAAGGGTGGCGAAAGCCGAAATGTAAGGAACCTAAGGGCATGCTGCCTCGTGTACAAGGTTTCTTTTTTCTAACAGCTAGTTACTGGTTCGAGATATACCTAATATTGTTAGTCTACATGTGACACCTTAGTTTGTTGTTCTTGAAGCAATCTTTAACCCTACCTTTGTATAGGGAGTACGCATCTTTAGAAGCTGCAAAGATACATGGAAAAATATCCGAAATTCATGAACTGAATCACAGAATAAAGTATTTGTTGGTTCCACTGGATAAAAAGAAAAGATAGTGGTAGGATGATTAAAACAAAGAGTTAGTATATACAAAATGAACACCAAGAAATTGTTATAATGAATTGAGACCCGAGTTTAGAAAGTTTCCCTTCATAACAGAGAATCACATTATAAGAACACAATGGTTACAAGGACTATTTATCACGTTCAAGTGGAATTTTAAATGTACCTCAAAAAAAAAAAAAAATAAATGAAGAAAACTTTATGCGATAAACGAAAAATGACAAAAACACCAAAGCAAAGTAACCACCAGCATGTCATCAATAAAAACCCGCAAAAGAAAAATTGAGTCTTGGATATTTAAAATTCCGCACTGATAACCGGAACATTGGTTTCACAGTAAAGAAAACTCATACGGCTTACAAGAACATTTATGTCTGTTAGCATATGATGAATAAGGCGACTAAATGAGAACAGAATAATCAGACTCAGACCTATTAAAATGCAGAGCAGGTCCTTCTCAAGTTGATTACATGTTGAATCTACATCAGGAAACGAGGTTTTGGAAAAATTGAGTACATAATTTTGCCTTTTTTATGGGATACTGCACGAGAGCGAACCAGGGTTGGCACAAGCCCAGCTTTATCTGTCACGAACGCGGGACCTTTTCAGCATTTAATCCACACAAACCAAGAGAATCCGAGAGCTCATGACAAGCCAATCGCATTTCCGTCGGAGGAAATCCAATCTGTGCCACGGCATCGCCTCTTATCAAAAGGGACGATCATCAATGCTGATCCGAAACCAGGAGCCATCGTCGCTCGTCGTCGTCCGTCAATCTTCTTTTCAATTCAATCTTCCCGTTTGCCATGACCCAGCACCACATTTTTCGCAGTGCGAATGCACCGTTTACAGGTCGTAGATATCTCTGGCGCACAGTCAGGCAACTGATTCCCGCGTCGTCAAACTTGGTTCGATACCAGTACTCAGAAAATAGCTGAGGCTATTGGCGGTACATGTTTGCTGTTAGTGTCAAATTTATGTTCATTTTTTTTCGGGTTACAAAGAAAACAACGTATCGAAAAAATGAAGCCGTGAGCCAACATATGGTACAGCGGCAAGACTATTTTTTTTTTCTTCTATTTAATGTTCCTTTGACTACTGTTTTTAGTAGGTGGGATGAAGGAGGGAGAAGTCAGCCATTAATTATTAATCCTTAAGTGCCACGTGTAGTGACGCCACAGCTTTTCTTCAACTTTCATAATTATGTGAATGACGATGTAAAATAACGAAGACGATCATTCTCCCTGATCTTTAGGCTAACTCTATGTAACCTGTTACAACATTATATATATATATAAAGTAGTGAATATATTCACTACTTTAGCTATCATGACAATACTATCAAGATAGGTGTAGCTAGCAACCTATTCTTAAGAGCCTTACGAATTTGTTCCCCAGATTTCCTGGAAAAAGAATTTGAACTAATTCGCAAGCAACTTTCATCTTTAAAGTATCCTGACCATATAATTGAGAAAGCAATTCAAAAAGCAAACGTAATTTTCTACCGACCCCCTAAAGACAAGACCAGAGACACACCCAACAATAAAATAAAAATTCCCCACCTGGAGACGATTAAGTTAGTAACTCACACCCTTGGGAAATCCAACCCTTTTGCATTTACCTACCCAAATACCTTAGCCAAATCCCTGATTAACGTCCAACAAAAGACATCTCCCAAAGACTCTGGGGTATATGAGATCCCATGCCAGGACTGTGACCAATCTTACATCGGATTTACAGGTAAATCACTTCCCCAGAGATTAATACAACACAAACGGTCAGTTAGGTATGGACAACAGAACGGCTATTTTCAACCATATAAATGAACATAACCATAGAATAAACTGGAATATGTCACGTGTAATTTATAGCAGCAACTGCCGGTACAAGAGTCAAATGATGGAATTGGCCTTAATAAAAGAGAAGCAGGTAATGAACATCTCAAAAGGGAATTGGATATCAGATATCGTCGACGCAGTGTTCATTCAACCAACGCTTAAGAAGATTAATGGAAGATTATCAGCGGGGGTGACCTAAATTGGCTTACTTGTGACGAATCTCTTGGTATAAATACCACCTTTTCTGTAAACTTTTCTCATTCATATACCTGAAGAGAGAGACAGCATCTCTGAAATATAGTACTTTTCTCTCTACATTTTGGTGTTTTTTATGGGCTCCTTTTATTAGATGGAATTCTGTTGTTACAGAACATTTTTACCAGTCATATATATATATATATATATATATATATATATATATATATATATATATGAATATGTATTTATATATATATATATATATATATATATATATATATATGTGTGTGTGTGTGTGTGTGTGTGTGTGTGTGTGTGTGTGTGTATAAAAGAAATGTGTTGGTCAATGCATATGAAATATATACGTTTCCTTCCCTAAATCATAGGGAGTAATTTACACGATAGGGTACACAATGAATTTCCTGTTTACCTGGCGGACGCTTAACACGCTTATACTTTCATAGAATAAACATTGTACTTAATCAAGTTTCAATAACATTTTGCACACAACACATCCATATATTATATTTATATAATATATAATATATAATATACATATATATATATATAAATACATATACATACATATATATATTACATATACATACATATATATATCTACATATATATATACTATATGCGTTTGTTTGGGAGTGTTTAGCATACGTTTCTTAATCTGAGAGGAAGCATATGCATAAAGTAAAAATTATACAAAGAGAAGAATAAACAGGGTAAAATTCACCCCTATGAGTTCAAAATAAAAGTGAACCAGAATTTTCCCGTTACCCTTACTTGAGTAGTGTGTTAGTGTAGCTCTCACTAAAAGCACATGGAATTAATACTGCATTTGTGACTTTTACTTCTCCAACATAAAACGACCGCCGGCGACGTTCATCAATCATTTCAACCTCTATAAAGAAAAATATAACGAGGACATAATGTTAATCTCGCCTTCGGGGTGAAACAAATGTTTTCTCACTTTATTTTTTACAATTTTTTGAAACAGTGACTGAGAAGCAGACAGACCAATTAACGATGGAAATAAAGGACGAGACATGATGATCCAAGACAGGCTGACAAACGATAACTCTATCATCACAGCGGAAATTTCTTGAGCATCGACAACAGTGGATGTAGCCAGTCATCATAACGTGGCATGAACACCGAAGGCCTCTGTGTGATGGTCGTTGGTTTGGCAGAAGGACAGTAAAAGCCATTCGATCCTGACGAGGAAACTGAGTTGTGCGCACACTACGAGCTGTAACTCTCAATTGAGACATTCATCTCCTGATCACTTGCATTATGAGCATGCGTCAGTGTTGCGGCGACTCAAGGTCCGCAGATGACAAGAAGCCGGTTCTGGGCCCAACAGATTCGAATGAAAAGTCTGACCACGTAGTGTTCGATTACTTCCAGCTCCTAGAGAAACACGGCCACGCCATTTCCGCTTCTTTCGCTTGTAAAGCGAAACAGCAGGCTAATTTTCTTTTATCTTTGGTTCCAATGGAAATGTAGAGGTGGATGATTCGTTACTACTCCGCTGACGAAGCAAGTTTACCTGATGGACTGGCAAAACGAGGGCCAGATACGTAATGAATGCTGGACCAACAGTGTCCGTCAAATCGACAGCTAAAATGCCACTGAAAGTATTTTTCCCTTTAAATCTGTGTTAGTTAATGAACTCTAAGTGAATTTTATAGCGGCTATTAAATCAAGAAGAAACGCTAATCGATATTTTTTACTTTTATATAAAACACTAGGTGTGTAAAGAAACATGGAATTCCCCCCGCCCCCGTCCACCCCAAAAAGACAAAAAATGTAACCTCGCCTTTTAACTGTCTAAAAATTAATAGGCCGGAAAGCAAATTCTTCCCTGTGTTCAAGGCTGGAGTCGTTTCATCGAAAATAATTCACTTTCTTGCTCTTATGACTCATCAAGAGAGAGAGAGAGAGAGAGAGAGAGAGAGAGAGAGAGAGAGAGAGAAAATAAACAGAAGGCATAAGCAAAAGTGGATAGATGGGAAGGGCAAACTGACATGGGTGGCAAATGCCCTCAGGGCTAAGCCTTTGGTATGTTAGTGATGTCGAGGCAGGAGAACGTCCTTTCAACAAATCTCATCCACACACATTCGTATCATCTATACACACACGTACGCACGCATATGGTGGTGTGTACAGTTAGATATACGCGGTTTTTCCGTATTTCTACACAGTGAACATTGTTTACACTGGGGAAAGTAAAAGACGATCCTACTATGTATGCACTGCTGTGTGTGTGTGTGTATGTATATATGTATGTATGTGTATATATATATAT
>NC_061089.1:27129382-27164382 GCF_015104395.2 Macrobrachium nipponense
GTGAAGGTAAAGGTGAATTATGTATATTTATGTGTATATGTACGCGTGTCGGCATATATATATATATATATATATATATATATATATATATATATATATATAATATATATATATATATATATATATATAAGATCCGGAAGCAAATAAGGAGCTCCTGCGTAGTACAGTATGACGGATTACGTGATAACCTCAATCTCACACTACCATGAGTGGTTTTGAATGCCTCAGGGGAGGAAGCATTTCTTTATTTGGCCCCATCGCATCCGGTGTTTTCAGTTGAAAATGCTTCCAAAAAGCGAGGGAATCAGAAATCTTAGAGGCCAGTGTGGCTATTAAAAATACAATCATTTTTCAAGCTGGACTTACTATAGGAGTCAGTATTAGGTGGGCGAGGCCAACGAGACGCCTTTCATTTACAGTTAGCCAATAAGTGCCGAATAAAAGACGAGAAAAGTTAGTAAAAATAACAAGTGTAAAGTGTGATCATTTATAGTCTGAGTCACAAAGAACCGTTTCCAAAGAACCCTTTCTATTATAACAGTTGCAATAACGCAGACTTGCAATTACGACATAAATCCGACGTTCTATACTTGGGAAAAAATTTTTAATCAAGCCATCAAAACTCAGTCTTACGTTTTATCAACGGACATGCCATACAAATGCGAGCAATAAGGTTTTTTTTATTGATCAAAGTCTATGAATTGTGACAATGAGGAAATAATTATCTCTTCGAGTTCATGAGAATTGTTTGAAATCGAACAAAATACTAACTTCCTCGCACATGACATTGTGAAAAAATTACCTTGAAAGGAACTGCGTTAAACACATTAAAAACACTACACATCACAGTTTATAAGACTGTATTGACACTGGAAATTTGAGAGAGAGAGAGAGAGAGAGAGAGAGAGAGAGAGAGAGAGAGAGAGAGAAGAAGAAGTTAACAGGAAGAGTTGGAAGGTAAGAACAAAGATCAGAAGAGGTCTTATTTCTTCATTCCTCGAGGGTGGATATCCAGAGGAGACACCTGCGATCTCTCTCTCTCTCTCTCTCTCTCTCTCTCTCTCTCTCTCTCTCTCTCTCTCTCTCTCTCATATACTTACATAATCTTTTCATAATTAACAAAAAAGCAAACTGAAGATAGAGACTGAGATATAAACCCTACTTTAGACGTTATTACTGAAGGTCTTATGAATTAATCACGCATTATGAAATGACCAGACAGTTCAGGTCACTCTCCCTAACAAACAAACAAACAAACAAACAAACAAAAAAAGTATTCATAAAGTTAATCTTCACTCGAAATGAAATTCGGATACAGGTCGTCCATTAGCTTGCAATTTTGTAAATCTGCTAATCTTTCGAAACCTCTGCAGTATTTATTCATGTAGCTATCCATGTATGTACGCACATGTGTGCGTATAATATATAAACATCATATATATATATATATATATATATATATATATATATATGTGTGTGTGTGTGTGTGTGTATATATTAAACTATAATTAATTATATATATCTATATATTATATATTATATATATTATATATATATTATGTATGTCTGTATTGTATGTAATGTATGTATGTATCGACCAAGATAATCATTAAATAATTACATTAGTCCAAAAAAGCTGACGTAACCTTGTTTACAACTGCATATGGCTTCAAACTAAGGAAACCTAATATATTATTTTCCTTGAAATATAAAGAATTTAAATTTATATACTTCAGTGATGCGAAATCCACAAGGATATGAAAGCAATCTGAGGAAATTTTAATAACCGGTACATTTTTTTTTAAATATGTAGAAAAATATGATGGCAAAAGCAGCTGGATGCTGCTTCTGGCTAATTTTCAAAATATTCCTGTAAGCATGATTGTATTTATGAGCCTTCAGGCGATACGTCGTGGAATGGTATTCGTCGTACTGAACAGGAAATTATGGAGATAAGGAAAGATGGAGAGGAAATAATACACTTGGATACAGTTTGAAGAAACAGGTGTTTTACCAGAATAAACCATTCTTTGTCTCAGAAGGAAATGATCTTGCCATGAAAGTGGTGAAAAAGACAAACAAACAAACAAACAAAACTCAAACAGGAAAATCAGATGTTAACTACTGAACGTAACAGCGAACGCCTAGTCAGGAAGTGCCGTTCACAATATGGAATACGTATGACTGAATGAACGCTGACTTCACCAGAGAAAATGTCAAGAACGGTTAGTATACATCAGTCATTAAAAACAACCAAGGATAATGGATTCACCATTTTGAACCTGATCACCTACTATAGGTCCTCGTAACAATTGTCACAACTACCATAGTCCCACCGCCATTGCCATCACATTCGTCACACCCATTATCATGATTATCTCAGTCACAGCCCCATCATCATCATCATCTTCATCATATTCATGGTAACCAACAACGTTGCCATCAACGTCACCAAGTCTTCACAAAGATAAGACAAATAAGGAGGCAATAAGACATGGAGGCGTAAGAGGAGCAGGAGAGAGAGAGAGAGGGGAGTAGTGGAGGTGAGAGGTAGTGGGTGGGGGGAGTGGGAGTGAAAGAGCAGAGTAGGAGTAAAAAGGGAGGTATAAAGAAAAGAATGCGAGGGTTAGATCGTCAGAGGCCCTCGGGGAGAATTCGTGATCTACCGGCTGAGGCGGACTTAGTTCCTCAGGGTATACGAGAGGAGCTCGGGGGTGAGGAGGAAGAACAGGAATAGACGCGGAACAGGAGGAGGAGGAGAGGAGGAGAGTGACAGAATAAAATATGAGAGGAGGAGGATGCGGAGGAGATGAAGATGGAGAAAAAAAAAAGCGGGAAATTAAATACGATATAAAAAAGAAGAAAAATTCACGGTTAAGAAATGAAAACATGAATGACGAGTAATATACCCAGAGAGAAATGAAACCGGAGAGGAAAAGCGAACACAATATTCAAGAGCTATCAGCAAGAAATGAAAAGTGGCGAAAAAATAATGAAGATTTATAAATAAAAATAGCAACTTATCAGAGCAATTCCCATATCGTTTAAAAATTAAAATATCTAGGATATGCACACAGCATGTATAAAGGTATAAGCCACGAAGGAAAAATAAACAACGGAGTTTCTGCAAGATCTTTCGACTCGACGTCCTTTACTCAGTTTATCTGCTGAGTAAAGGACGTCGAGTCGAAAGATCTAGCAGAAACTCCGTTGTTTATTTTTCCTTCGTGGCTTATACCTTTATTTATGGATTTATCACGTTCCAAACTTTCGTGATTCAGGTATACACACAGCATATATATATATATATATATATATATATATATATATATATATATATATATATCTATATATATATATATTCATTTATGTATGTGTACCTTATATACTCTAATTTTCAAACAAAGATAAATCATTAAGACGGTACTACAACATGAGACAAAGATTTCTTGTTTGATTGCGCACGCGCACGCGCACGCACACACATATATGTAAACGGTATTTAACAGACTGAAGTATATTCATTGAAGCTATCACGCCCGTCTCAAAAAGGTTTAATGAGAACCGGAAGCTAACAGCCCCTGGAGCCACCACATCTACAGGGGAATGGTAGATGGAGCAAATTTATATACCTTTATATAAGATTTATTTTCATGAGAAAGACAATGTACCTACCAGAGTCCAATGAATGAAAAGACCATATGCAATAAACATTAACTATCAGAGAGAGAGAGAGAGAGAGAGAGAGAGAGAGAGAGAGAGAGAGAGAGAGAGGAGAGAGAGAGAGAGAGAGAGAGAGAGAGAGAGAGAGAGAGAGAGAGAGATTACTTCGGCATTTGGTGCTCATTCCACGGTACAGATCTCCACGCCACTGGAATACTTGCCAAACTCTAAGGTAATTATATGCCAAATTTCACTAAAATAGCCACCGATTGATTAGGAATTACGCCAGCATATTTTGCATTATCTTGATGTTTTCGAGACATCGCTCGGTCAGTGTCACAGCGATTTTCAAATCTGAATTACCAATAATTCCCTGTTTTGGTAATATGACTAAGATGCTAACACATACCTCTCTGAATAACGAGTGAAAGCAATTCCATGTGAAAGCGACACGAATTATAATTATAGGAGATATTTGCAGTAAATTGAATTTAAATGAAAAATCTCAATTATCAATTCATTCAAGATGAGTTAACAGCTACATCTTGAGTTCCTTGTGAATTGTGAAGCTGTAGATAAAGCCGACCTGTTTAGTTGCTTTTTAATACTATTTTAGCTTTATGTATCTATTTTAGAAAACTCAGCTACAGAACCTTTATTTTATATCCTTTTATTTTATATCCTTTTTCTTTTATCATCTCAGTTTGCTAGAACTCATAAATGTAACAACTGAAACGTTAGTACGTGATGCTAGATTCATTCAGAGAAACTTCACAAATTCAGAATAGATAAAAGCAGAGACGTACCTATAACAGCCTTATAAAATGATAGCGTGCAGGTGCAACTCATTTTAAAAGTCTCATTCTCTGGTATTTTGGGTATTGTTTAAAGTAAATTAGTTTATTCCTTTTTAAAAAGCAACGTTTTTTGCATATTACATCTGCATTATTTTCAGACAATACTGCCAACCTTTTACTTTATGTTAAGAGTTAGGCACAGTACATATTTTGAGTATAGACACACCCACCCACTATATATCTATATCTATATATATATATATATATATATATATATATATATATATATATATATATATATATATATATATATATTATATATATATACTTGTGTGTGAATAAAAAATTTAAGTATATTTTAGTTTTTACCAGACCACTGAGCTGATTAACAGCTCTCCTAGGGCTGGCGAAGGATTAGATATTTTAACGTGGCTAGAAACCAACTGGTTATAAGCAGCAGGACCTACAGTTTATTGTGGGATCCAAACCACACCAAGAAATTAATTTCTATCACCAGGAATAAATTCCTCTGATTTCGCGTTGGCAGAGCAGGGAATCGAACCCGGACCCTGAGATCGGTAGTCGAGTATGTAACTGACTCCTCCAACGATGAACATGTGTGTACACGCAAATATATACATATACACACATCATACCTATATGTAAACTACAACACTAAGTGCTATTCAAACACATAGTTGCGCTCAAATACCTCATATGACAGTGAAACGCATAACTTTATGGAAAATCATGATTAAATTTTAAAGTAAATACTACAACACTGCTTTCATTCACCATATTCACAAAAAAAAAAAAAAAAAAAAAAAAAAAAAAAAAAAAAAAAACACACCAGCACAACCACGTAGTGCAATATTGAAATCACAAAAAAGGAAATTTCAGAACTGCACCTTAATATAAATAAAATGTACAGAACCAGAGATCGTAATGATTTCAATGCCATATTCATAACCGCAAGAAGTGAAAGTGAGTACAGAATGTTGCTGAACTTCATAAAACTGAATCCACTTAAAAAAAATATTTGGAAACAAACTTGACCTTGACAGATGACGTGTAAAAACAAATCAACTAAAAATCTGACATCAGCCACAACACCGCATAAAATATAATGAATAAGAGGCACTTTACGAGAACACAGACAATTTTTGTTCCAGACCCCCAACAGTGAGAGCTACGGCGCAGAGTTGAATTCCTGCACCAGCAGAGAAAATTAGCAATATTCCGAGCATCATTTGCATGATGAGGTTCCACAAATAATTAAAAATGACGCGGGTATATGATGAGTATGCTAATGCAAGCATTTCTCTTTGGACTCGTAAAATTTCCGCGCTCTCAGATACATGTTACAACGAACGCTACAACAAGCTTCCCGGGGTCGTGGCGGAATCTGCTGCTGGCCCTGTGATACAGTCCACCACGCTGCAACGGACCAGTGTCATGTCATTTCGTGGGAACACCTTCTACTGCGAATGCGGCTCCATCAAGTATGATTGCACGTGGTGTGCGAGCAAATCAGGCAACGTAACCATCACCCGTCACCCTAAGACCCAAGGTCAATATTTTAGACCTTGCTAAAGTATTGAGGGACGACATATGTGTAACAAGACGTGAACAACAGGACAATGGTTAGTCTTGGAAAATAAATTCATCGCCAGAGGCAAATTCGTGATTTTATCTCCCATCGTAGCTTGTTGCATATACACTCGAATGAGAACAATTAGTCCTTGACTTACCATTATTCATATTATATATATTACTCGTTCGTATTTCTAACAAAAAATACATCGCTTTTTCTCTCGTGTTTTACAGTGATATTAAACAGATATTCATTTTCATAAAAAAAGGCTGCAGTAATCTTGGTATACACAGTTAATGCCAAGATTTGCTTTATGCATATTATAAAGATTATTTACGTGCTTGTTTATTTTTCATACTTTCTTAAAGAAGCTAAGTAAGTCACATCTAGTATAATCATAACTGCGTCGTAAGGCATAAGTGACTATTATATGATTCCGACTCTCTCTCTCTCTCTCTCTCTCTCTCTCTCTCTCTCTCTCTCTCTCTCTCTCTCGTTCCCATTTATCATCTTGTTTTGGGGATAAGACCAAGAATTTACAGATATTTTTCTATCTCCAATATGGCATGTAAGGTTAATCTAGCTAAATGCCAATGCCCATGTGGCATAATCATTTTCAAGAGTAGTTTTTTTTTAAATTTAGTTTTCTTCATGTTTTCCAAACTGAAATTTTGAAGGCAAGAATTGTTTTGCTACTCCATTTATCTACCGTCATACCGACAGCTTTTTCTGTTACTGATATATATATATTATATATATATATATATATATATATATATATATATATATATATATCAGTAACAGAAAAAGGACATATTCTACACGTTATACTGTGTGACATGTTAAGCTGACATGTTTATACACACACACACACACACACACATATATATATATATATATATATATGTGTGTGTGTGTGTGTGTGTGTGTGTGTGTGTGTGTGTGTGTGTATAAACATGTCAGCTTAACATGTCACACAGTATAACGTGTAGAATATGTCCTTCAACACTCTGTGCCGTCAAGTAATGTCAGACGACTTAACATTCCATATGATGCGACATCCTCCAGCCAATGGCAATCCGCCTCGGGAGGAAAATGTAATATGATGACAATGGCGTTCATGCAAACGAAATGAAAAAGGAAGAGGAGGATAATTTGATAAAAGTATGCGCAGGGGAAGGAGAAGTAAAGAGAAAAAGATGAGAATTTTAACATTCGCGAGTAATGGAAAATGTGGAAATGAAAACATATAAAGAAAGGGAGATTCATAATGAAAGAATAAATGGGTAGCGAACAAAAATATGTCAGTATGAAATGAATTTCTTGTTTTCACTTTTTTTTTTCTTTTTTTTTTACATTTATGCTCTATTTGAAATCGCATGTTTTACATACATACATGACGGGGGGGTGATGGCGGGAGAGAGTGTGATTCTCGTTTCAGTAAGGAGAGAATGCTAGCGAGAAAAGGAGGGGGGTGGGTGGGGTGTAGTTTAGGGCGGGCGGCTTGTGGGCGGCGTGAAACAGGGGATAGGGCGGCGTAGCAGCGTCTCCCCGGGTTGGGTTCATATATATGCAAATGTGTCGCCCGCGGGGCTGCGACTGCCGCTCGCTCTCGCTCTCTGCTCTCTCTCTCTCTCTCTCTATTCCTCTTTCACTCTTCCCTCCATCCATGTCGCACCCTGCAGCCTAACCCACACCCACGTCACCTGAGGTCATTTGCTCCCATTCCTATCTGAGGGGGTTGGGGTGGGGGTAGGGGTGGGGGTGGGGGCGTTCAGGGGGAGCTGACTTGGAGGGAAGAGTGAGGCAAAGAAAACTGCACCCGACGTCCACACAATGGGGTCATCTTTCCCTTTTCCTTCAACACCCTGGCGAACGTCTCCACACACTCGCACTCACACACTCACACACACAAACACAACCACACACACTCACATACACACACACACAGCAACCTCAGCTCCTCCATAAGCTCAATTCAGGTTGCAATTGTTCTTCGATTAACACCTGCACACGTAGTTCTTATGAATGAGTTTAAGGGTCATAAAAGAAAACCTTTATGGGCCCTAAAATTCTTAGAACGCTGTTAGATTACAGCAAAGAGACTTTCATTCTACATTTCGACAGAGTAAGATTAACTCAGATTCCTTGATACACTGTCTCTCTCTACACCCAACGAATGGGTACGTAATTCACTGCTTAGGTGAGAGAGAGAGAGAGAGAGAGAGAGAGAGAGAGAGAGAGAGAGAGAGAGAGAATGTTCACGTAGATAGTGTTTACTCTGAAGGGGCAACAGAGTTTTCTTTTTCCTTGCCTCAAATGAAACCCTAAAAGGAAGTGTGAACGTCTAACAAAGGGAAAAAAAACCTTGTCTTGCATAACGTTTCAATTACGCAGATGCAGGTTGGCTGATGGCCGGTCAGGCCTTGTACCAGAACAGATAAAGTGTTGAGGATAGGAGGCCTGCTTAGAACTCCTGAATTCTGACCAAACAACTGCACACTTACAGACTTCTACCATTACCGACTTCTACCAATGTTACTATCACCAGAACAGTGATGGCTCTCTTTAATCTGTATACCACCAGGTAATGCTTCCGGAATAGGCTTCAAGTGCATAATTAAAAGCTAACTGAAAAGGCAAATTTCCTCTAGGGTATTTGAATCGCAGACCTCCCGAGTTACCTGTCCAACGCTTCATGTACCCAGCTACTAAGTTCACCAAGGGGAGGTTTGGCTTAATATCTTTTCCCAAGTGATACGGCCGACTTATTAAGTTGATTTACGATGATTTGGCTACAGAGCAGAACACTGGGGCGCTTTCAACCAATCAGCTCTTAAAACAGTGAAAAGGGGGAGTTGGAGTGGATGGACACCCAGCTGGAGGAAAGGGAGTGGAAATTGAAGCAAAGTAAAGGGATAAAAAGTGAGGGCAACTCGGCCTAGGGCGTAGGGACACTACAAATATTTAGTAATGCCCACAGAGAATTAAGTAAAGTGCACTGACGGTAATAACCCCCCTACGGAAATTACCCATTTACAATGCATTCAAAATCGATGCAAAGATTGTTTGCAACAGAAGTGATAATGATATCTGAAACACTTATAAAGTGAAACCACTTAATTTCACAGTAGAGTAATTGGTTGAAGTTGAAATATTTATGAAAATTATACAACAGGGAGTTCCGAGTTACATTAAGTGCACTTACACTTTTATTTATTAATCCATTTACTTTTGATTTCGAGTTGAAACCTATAGATTCACACACCACAATCGCTCGCAACGCGGGTTCAGTAATCAATTCAAATTGAATCTTAGAAACATGATGAACTGAGTTCAAAACGACGAGTGAGGTTATCAATTAATCAGAGAATCCAGGCGTGGATCCATGTTCATAACAACTTTGAATATAACGCAGGCCTTTATTTGCATTTCTCTATTGCACGCCCGGTGTTATAATAATAATAATAATAATAATAATAATAATAATAATAATAATAATAATAATAATAATAATAATAATAATACTTATACTAGCATGAGACTTGAAATGGAGAGACAAATCCACAGTTATGTATATTGTATATGTACACACAGTTAAAGATAAATTTATACAGAAAGCTTTCGGGAAACTGTTCGAATAGTTTCCCGAAAGTTTCCTGTACAGAATAATCTTTAAATATATTTACATATACATAACTGTGGATTTGTTTATCCAATATAGCTAACAACAACAACAACAACAACAACAATAATAATAATAATAATAATAATAATAATAATCTATCTAAACGTGATGCCACCTAAAGTATACAGTGACAGAATAAAAATCTAGAGTTGTACAAAACTACGTTGCTTAATAATGCTGATCAGAACATAACTTACAAGTTGGGAAAGACATGCAGATCTGTTAATTAAAAAACAACGCTATTTTACCATGCATGTCTATGTCACATGCAACATGAAAACTGCACATCCAGTCCATCACAAAAAATTAAATTACTTAATACTACGGAACAGATTCCCTGTGGCCTTTTGTGAATCTTGTCAATGTTTTTTTTTATTATTATTTATACACATCCATTTATTTTTAACAACTATTCTTGGCTGTTTGTGACTTAAGTATATTATCATTATTAGTATTATAAATATTTGTTTTTGTCTGAAAAATGAGTGCCTCATATAGCTGCAACATATGCAGCAGTTTTCATTATAATTATCATTACCGAAATAATTTGTTCTAAACACGAGTACCTCTTATGGTTGCATCACACGCAACAGTTTACATTATTATTATTATTATTTTATTATTATTATTATTATTAAAATATTTTTGTGCTCGAAACATGAGTACCATCACACTGTTGCATCACATGCAACAGTGACGACAACGAAAGACCTCTCTGCTTCCTACTCTCTTTTGAATCGGTATTGTGCATGAAAACCCGTTTGACCACTTTCCTCTCGCTCCGCCGACGAACATTACCCGAGAACGATCGAAACGCTACACCAAAACAACTCAACCGAACCTACGCGGTTTCCTCTTTAATGCACTGATGCCTTTATTACCGGCAAGACAGCTGAACCGGGGAATCCGTGCTGAATGCTGAACGTGTTTTTATTAGATAATCACTATATACATCAATATTATATAATAAATATAAATATATATATTATAAATAAATCTTTTAATAATATGCATATATGTATGTGTGTGTCCCCGAACTTGGAAAACAATTCTATGTTCAGTTTCAAAGTTGAACGTATTTAATCCCATCCACATCCCGTCCTCTTCGTTCTGAAGACGAATCTAGTAAACTGTCTCAATCAAATAAAAAAACAGAACAACAGAACAACTCCGGCCTCCATAATTAATTCAGGCGTCAAAGAGGTCACTTCCGCTACGAAATAATTACTAATTGCTAAATCCAGTGGGCCCCCTTTGCTAATGCTTAGCAAAGCACCAATGGGGAGGAGAATGGCATACACGTCATCAACACTCAGCACGAATGAAAACCTAAGCGCTCCGGACATCCAGAATGCAGCCATACATACGACAAACAGCTCATGGCATAATGTCTGCATCGGAATGAGTGTCGGTGCAAAACCCAGGGAGCTCCCTTTGCGAATGTTAAGCAATGCAGCATCCAGCATGAGGGAAGGGAGAACAACGCGCGCTTTAGAATAACAAAGGGAGCCTTCCCCTTCTTTTTCCGCTGAAAAAGGGGTTCTCGCCCCCTTCCTGTTTTGTATCAAATGATATCGGGAAGCGAACAAAATACGGGCGAATTACATTTCCTCGAAATAACGCGTCTGTGCGCTCCATCAACCTGTGTGTAATATCCGGCATGTAGTCGGATCCTGATTAGATATTTATGATCGTACCTTTACGTGAGCCCGTGTTTCAGCTACGGCGATTCATCATAAACTTTGAGCAAATTAATATTTCATTTTAATTTTCTCTCCGGAGAGGGTCGATTTTTTTCCCTTCTCTACAGACGTAGCACTGGCATGGTATTATTCATAAGGTTAGTTTATTCAGAAATAGAGGAGGATTTCCTCAAGACAGCGACGAATCCGAGAGAAACATGACGTTACGCCTTGGCCATTTGGATTCCTTCGCATTCCTGTTTCCACTTCATTTTCTCGCAAACTGAGCACTGGGCCGATACAACCGTCCGTTTCTATGTTATTTGGGTTGCTGAAGAAAAGAAGGCATCCGATGTGGTCTCCCGGACTCTGCAGACTGCAGAACTAACAAAGATAGCTTCCTATGGAGCTGGAGCTTAACGTCATGAACTAGATTGATTGATTGATTTATAGATTTTAGGCACACATACCAAGCACTGGGGCAACTAAGGCGCCATTCGGCGCTGAAATGAAAATTGACAGTAAAAATGTTTGAAAGGTGTAACAGGAAGAAAACCTCGCAGCTGCAATATACATATATCGTCAGGAGAGGGTGGACAATAAGATGGAAGTAAGAGAATATGAACAGAGGTACAGTAAAAGGAATGAAAGCAGTCGCAGCTAGGGGCCAAAGGGACGCATCTCACGACGACACGATCCCCCTACGGGATTCATGAACTAGGGCAGATCAAACAGGGTCTCCTGATTCGCCAAAAGAAATAAATTTATGGGTAATAGTAACAGCATCGTTATCATCAGTGCATCTTCAATAAATACTTTTTACCGTTCATAATTATCACAGGTAGCCTAGCTAACTAATCAAGTCCGAATTACTATGACACTAAGAGAATCAAAACTCGAAACCAACCTTCCCCTCTAAACTTTCTTTTCCCCCTTTTCTTTCTTCTTCGCTTCTCCGACACCTCAAAGCTGGGCAAACGGTAGCCACGGATGCATAATCGTGACGACCTTGAAGATTTTCCAGAAGTGAGAGGGGGACAAGAAGTACGGGAGCGAGGAGGATGAGAGAGAGAGAGAGAGAGAGAGAGAGAGAGAGAGCCAGCCACGACGAGACCTGTTGGGTGTACTTGGAGTAGCACTTGAGAGGACTGGGCTCCTAATCACCCAGGAAAACTCTAGCAACGATGCGATGGGGAAGAGAGAGACTTGGGGGATGGGGGGGGGAGGAGATTCAGGAGACATGTCAATGAAATAACGAGAGAGAGAGAGAGAGAGAGAGAGAGAGAGAGAGACTGCACGAAGGTGGGAGCGAAAGGAGGAAAAGTTACAAATTTCAGTAAAACAACAACAGAAAACTGTATCTTTATCATGAAAAAAAAAAAAACCTCCGGACCGTGTTTAAAGGAAGTGTGAATGAGAGAGAGAGAGAGAGAGAGAGAGAGAGAGAGAGAGAGAGAGCTGAACAAGGAAGAAGAGGGAAGAGTCTACATACAGTATGTATAAAAGGAGACGAGCTCCTGGACAGTGTCTAATCTCTTTCTATTGTGATACATTTTTCTTTGGGAACGACAGTTTCTTCGGTCGTTATTAGATTTGCTCTTGGAGGGCGGGGGACTGGGCGGGTTTGGGGGGATAGAAACCCAGAAGGGAAAAGGGGCTTTCGCTTTAAAATACTCTTCAGCGGGAGAAAACATTCCAGGGAAAATTACCTACAAGACGAATGAAAGAACGTAATGAAAAAACCTTCCTTACGCTGCAACAGAAAATAAAGCAGAACGTGATGCATTCCAATACGTCCACTCAATATCACATATCAGAGTATGAAAAGATTCTATAAAATAGAGATCAACAACTATTAATATCAATAACAAAATACAGCACACCTGTATGAGGAAATCAAATGGAAAAATAAAATTATCAAAAACTCTTGAGAAAAAGACAAACTATTAAATGTAAGACATTTCCAAGATAGGAAGACTCATCATGTAATGGACCTTCATGATATAATAATAATAATAATAATAATAATAATAATAATAATAATAATAATAATAATAATAATAATAATAACAACAGAGAACGTAGCTCCACTGAGAAATAGATATGGATAACTTGATTAAACCGATCGATCCTTCCATAAAATATATATTCAAATTCATATGAAAGTACGCGCGCGCGAGAGAGAGAGAGAGAGAGAGAGAGATGAATGAAGGGGAAGGACTGATGGGCAAAAGCAAGACGAAGAAAAAGAGGAAGACGGAGAAGAGGGTGGCCCACAGGCAGGAGCTGATGAGAAGGCTTCGAGGCAAGAGAGAGAGAGAGAGAGAGAGAGAGAGAGAGAGAAGAGAGAGAGAGAGTTTGAACTAAGAAGGGAGGAGGGATGGCGGAAGAGGTGTAGAGGGATAAGTAAGGAAGGGGATGGGGGGAGGGGAGGGGAGGGGAGGGGATCCTTCAGAGGATCCCCTCGGGGCCAGGAGGAAGGAGGCCGGATGAAAGCATCCCGCCCTCAGGATGTTTGCCTCGACCAAATTGACATTCTTGCAATTTGACTGACTTTCCCCTGGATTAGGAAAACGAAAGGATGGCTCCGGGCCTCCTCCTGACAAGCCTCGAGTTTGGATTATTTTTCCCATGAAATTGGCGGAGCAGGAACCTCCCCCCTAATTACTTACGTGAATTATTTATTTCTAGCTCCCCGTTTACTAGCAGCCTCATTCCCAACACCCACCTCCCTCCCCCCTTCTCACAAAAGCTTGAATTAAAGGGACTAACTTCCGCGCAAAAGGGGGTGGGGGTAGGTTTCCATTCTTAAGGGATTTTAATATATTGCTCCCGACTGTTTAATGTCAACAAAGAGCCCAAATCCTTAAGCTTTTGTTGGCTCGATACATATAGGTCCCGCTCGCCGATTCAGAGCCCAGCTGGAAAAGTTCCCTTAATTAGAATTTAAGCTAGTTTACGTGATTTCGTTTTTACCCTTTCTTTCGATCCCGGCTTCATCAGGACTCGAACTGGGAACTCAATCAATCGTCCCATTCGATCCGCCTGGCCTGACGTGGAATATAGACGGTAAATTCTTTTTACTTGATCAAGTATTGCAAAGTAGAGGAATGTACAAATTCGAATTACCAATTGTGGAATTTTAGTGAAGTTTGATTAGATGTCTGTCCTACAGGTCAGAAATTCTGGCTTTTTTCTCTCTCTTTTTCTCCTCTCATACTTTACCACATTCATACACTAAAAATTTAGACTTAATAATTATGAACTTTTAGTATATATATCTATATATCGTTTAGATGAGAAAATAGCAATTATGTCTTTCCCTCTTTATCTATCTATTAACCTATCTAGCTATTTTACGTTATCATAAAACACATAGCCTCGTAAAGCCTTGCAAATTTGCAGAACCCATTCCATCCCGACCATGCTTATTATAATTATAATTTTATTTATATATATTTATATATATATATATATATATATATATATATATATATATATATATATATATATATATATGACTGGTAAAAGTGTTCTGTAACAACAGAATTCCATCTAATAAAAGGAGCCCATAAAAACACCAAAATGTAGAGAGAAAAGTACTATATTTCAGAGACTGCTGTCTCTCTCTTCAGGTATATGAATGAGAAAAGTTTACAGAAAAGGTGGTATTTATACCAAGAGATTCGTCCACAAGTAAGCCAATTTAGGTCACCCCCGCTGATAATCTTCCTTTAATCTTCTTAAGCGTTGGTTGAATGAACACTGCGTCGACGATGTCCGATGTCCAATTCCCTTTTGAGATGTTCATTACCTGCTTCTCTTTTATTAAGGCCGATTCCATCATTTGACTCTTGTACCGGCAGTTGCTGCTATAAATTACACGTGACATATTCCAGTTTATTCTATGGTTATGTTCATTTATATGGTTGAAAATAGCCGAGTTCTGTTGTCCATACCTAACTGACCGTTTGTGTGTATTAATCTCTGGGGAAGTGATTTACCTGTAAATCCGATGTAAGATTGGTCACAGTCCTGGCATGGGATCTCATATACCCCAGAGTCTTTGGGCGATGTCTTTTGTTGGACGTTAATCAGGGATTTGGCTAAGGTATTTGGTAGGTAAATGCAAAAGGGTTGGATTTCCCAAGGGTGTGAGTTACTCTCTTAATCGTCTCCAGGTGGGGAATTTTTATTTTATTGTTGGGTGTGTCTCTGGTCTTGTCTTTAGGGGGTCGGTAGAAAATTACGTTTGCTTTTTTAATTGCTTTCTCAATTATATGGTCAGGATACTTTAAAGATGAAAGTTGCTTGCGAATTAGTTCAAATTCTTTTTCCAGGAAATCTGGGGAACAAATTCGTAAGGCTCTTAAGAATAGGTTGCTAGCTAGACCTATCTTGATAGTATTGTCATGATAGCTAAAGTAGTGAATATATGAAAGTGAGAACGTTGGTTTTCTGTATATGGTAAATTTGTATTCTGTCGTGTCTCTGATTATTAAAACATCAAGAAAAGGAATTTTGTTGTCTGTTTCCCATTCAACTTTAAATTTGATGCTGGGCACTAATGCGTTTAATTTTGAGAGGAATTCATTAAAATTACCCCACTTATTATCCCAAAATGTTAGTATGTCATCCACGTATCTCATCCACAGCATGTTTTTGGGTTTTATTGCATTTATTACTGTAGTTTCAAAATATTCCATGTACAGATTGGCTAAAATATAGGACTTAAAGGACTACCCATACTACACCCGAATTTTTGCTTGTAGAATGATTCCCCGAATGAAAATACGTTATTATTGATGCACATAATTCAACTAACTTTATTATTTTGTCAAGTGCCAAAGGGAAATGATCTGAATAGGGGGATAATTTTTCCCTTAAAAACTGAAGAACGTCCTGTACTGGTACTTTTGTGAATAGGGAGTCTACGTCAAGGCTTAAAAGTTTTATGTTGTGAAGTGGTATATGTGCTTCTCTGAATTTGTGACAAAAGTCTTCCGAATGTTTGATGTGACTCGGAGAAAAAGTGCCTAAAAAAGGAGAAAGGAGGCCAGCTAACCATTTAGAAATTTTGTAATTGAAAGCTCCGGCGCATGAAACGATGGGTCTGAATGGAAGATTGTCTTTGTGAGTTTTGGGAAGACCATAAAAGTAGGGTATGGGTAGGATTAATTACTTTAAATTTCTCTAATAGTTCAATACTCTTTTTGTCTTGGCCAATTAATCTTACTTTCCGAAAAAATTCTGTGGGAACGTTCTGGAGGGGATTTTTCGTCAGTTTTTCGTAAGTATTTGTGTCGCTAAGGAGCTGGTTGATTTTGTCGAGGTAGAAGTTTTTGTCCATTATTACAATTTTGCCGTCTTTGTCGGATCTACTTATTATAACATCTAACTTTTTTAGCGAGTGGATGGCTATCATGAATCTGCGGGGAACAGGATATTTCTTATGGACGAATCTCTTGGTATAAATACCACCTTTTCTGTAAACTTTTCTCATTCATATACCTGAAGAGAGAGACAGCAGTCTCTGAAATATAGTACTTTTCTCTCTACATTTTGGTGTTTTTATGGGCTCCTTTTATTAGATATATATATATATATATATATAAACATATATATATATACACACATTATATATATATATATATATATATATATATATATATATATATATATATATATATATATATATATATATATATATAGGGTTAATACCCTTAGAGCACCAATGACCCAACGACCAGATTTTTCTAATAATGAACACGTATATTTTCTCCCACAAGTTGTATATGCATTCACGAAGCATTAATGCATTCGCTACGCTTTATTTCAGAACAGAAACTTAGTATGAAAATGAAAAAATATTTGTAGCTTTGTCTTGCCGAACAGCTGACAATTGAACAGGTAGGGGGTCGAACAGGAAGACAGGAGGGTGGAAAACATGAGCCTATTTTGGCCGACTGAAATTTCTTAAAGTTTAGGAAGCTAAAAAAATAAAATAAAATTAGCAAGTAGACAAAAAATCTTTAAAAAATTTAATCTTGGCATAAAATCATATTTTCCAAGATTCAGCACCTTATGATAGGTTAGGGAATGACTTGTTTTTCCTTAAAACAACCCGCGGAGTGATTGGGAGATTTTTCTATGAAATTCTTCATGAACGCTTAAGTCTAACAAGAAACGAGAAGCAAGCAATGTCTCAAAACAAAGAGCACTGTTGTGCAGAATGGTATTTGGGAATCAACGCCATACAAAAGTATCTGATCTTCATTTACTTACTAGCAGAAAAATAGGCGAAAAAACTTAATACAGACACCAAGTAATAGGTGAACACGTTACGCAAGGACATCTATATTATAAAAACTTCTAAATAATAAGTAACAACTGCAAATCAGTACTATGGAGCGAAATAAGCTAAAAAAATAAAGTGGCCTAAATATAAATTTAATAAGGACCCTGAACAGCATTAGAAAATAGGAATTCTAAAGGGACATCTGTCAAGTACAAAACAGTCTTCAAGAAAGAACGAAAGAAAGAGGAGGATTCTAAGGCTACGCCCTTGGCTATGCTAATAGCAAACAGTTCCACTCCGCTTTCTTTTTGTTTCTTTATTCAAACGCCGCCAGTTCACTGACACCAGTGACTCTGCAAAATTCTGAGGGCTCGGGTTAAGCTGCCTTGCCCAAATAAGAATCACATACCCAATTTTAAGGCATGTTCTGGTCTTCTATCATAAATGCGATTATTGTGAGCAGCTCTCATAATCGTAAAGTTGACAGTATTTTTAGAATATCCTAGAACACATTAATGGTTACTGTTCTTTTTTTCACGCCTTTCCTTTTTGCATGAGTTAGTAAGATTTTACTGTGATCAATCATGTTTACTACGAAAAATAAAAAGGAAACATAAGGCACATTTGTGAAACACCCAGCAGACCTCCCTAAGTAGTGTCAAACTGAAGTCCATCATAAATGGTATGGATATTTGGTTTTCTATTTTAATATTTTTTTTTTACCAATCAACCGTGACTTGAAGCAACTGGACAAGTGACCAACCATGAAATCCCTCTTTCTAATGATCAAACAGAGCTTATAAAAAAATATCATGGACATAGTAAGTCATCAGACAGCAACAGCCATAAATTCATCGCACTACACCTTCCAAGTTACAGGAAGGAGGAAAATCGGTTGTAATGACATCTTTTACAATAAATTCTGAGGATGTCCATATACAGATGAACAATCAATAGACATTAAGGCCAATTAACAAACTTGCTTCCAGAATCTGGGGATAGAAACGGCAGACATAGTAGGCAGGAAAGGCATTACATAATCATACTTGTTAATATAGTTAAGCAGACAATAAATCAATGAGCTAACAATTAGCAAATTTGCTGTTCCTCGCTTCATAGCGCACTGACGGACAGAACAAACAAAGATGCAAACAAGGAAGGCATCACAAACACGCACATGGAATACAGATTACAGTTAGCGAGCCTTCTCCTCTCTGCGTCTCAGGACATAGAAGGCGAACAGACAAATACATCCAGTTGGAGGCATAAATAGAGACAAAATACCAACCAACCACCGGCTGAATCCAGGTGAGGGGGAGAACAAACAACGAAGCCGTCATTCTTTTCCGGCCGCATTTACTGTTGTTTGTTTTGCATACTTAAATCATCGAGGTTAATTTCCTCGATAACTGCGGCTTGTGTGCTTAACCCTTTCAGGGAAATGGCCACTTCTCCGATGATTTATGAATGTCAGTCTCTCTCTCTCTCTCTCTCTCTCTCTCTCTCTCTCTCTTTCTTTCTTTCTCGTAATTTAGTACTGATGCTACTTGAATTAAGAAATTCCAACTAATTTCTGTGCAATTTGAGGAATGGTTTCTCAGGCGACCACAATTCAATGTTTATGTTAACGGAAGCAGACAGGAATTTGAAGGAAGTTTACGCAAACCTTTCCTCCCTCATTTGAGAATTAACATGGCTATCGAGAACGTTAGCACTGAGAGAGAGAGAAGAGAGAGAGAAGAAGAGGATGAGAGAGAGAGAGAGAGAGAGAGAGAGAGAGCATAAATAAAATCTGACACTACTATGAACAGGTTCCTGAACTTTTCATCACCAACAAGTTCCACATTCCTCGATGGCACAGTTCCTATAATTTTATTATTACTAACAAGATTTTTCATTTTAATTTCACAGACAGGGACCCAGCGCGCGCGAGAGAGAGAGAGAGAGAGAGAGAGAGAGAGAGAGAGAGAGAGATTATCGTCACATCTTTAACTTTGATTTCTGCCAACAGGTTCCCGGAGAGTCGCCTGGCACGTCTCTTCAACGGCACCATTCCCATCGTGTTGGATTCCCTCAAACAGCACTACTTCATCGACCGAGACGGGAAGATGTTCCGACACATCCTGAACTACATGCGCCACGGCAAGACCCTCTTGCCGGACGACTTCACCGACCACGACCTCCTGCTGGAGGAGGCCAGGTTCTTCGAGATCAGCGGTCAGTCTCTTTTCCAGTCTTCATGGTTTTGCCCTAAAATTAGCGGCACGAATTTTGAATTCCATCTTATTTTACAAATAAAAGTAGTGAAGACGTTTTTAAGTATATAATTCTGAATGCTATTACGTCTATTTATTGATAATTTCGCTGTATATCTATAAACTGAATGGGCATTTATAAATCTTACTAAGTCGCTTTATCAATCTTGACTGATAATGGTAGATAGATCTGGGACTTTTATCGCTATTTATCTGTCTAGTAACTTATCATTTCTACATTGTTTTTCTTTACCGAATCTGAATTTTTTTTTTCATAGGATAGCAATGGGCAATAATGACAGATGTAAAAGAAATAATCATGCTGAGGAACTTGATCCATTATCATTTTTATCTATATTTTATTTGTTTATTTTGTATCTTCAACATTTTTACATTATAATAACAACCAACAATGAAAGGACCAACAACGGACAGTACGATGAACATGGTTATTTTTATTTGATATGTTTTTATAACATGAATTTACATCTCTGAGGAGTTTTCGTTGCCTTAATGCGAAAAGAAGAAACGCGAACAACAAAGAAAGAAGAACAAGAAATACATGGAAAGAGATGGTGGGGGAGGGGGGATTAAGAGAAGTGTCAGTACAGGTTGGGAAGTTGGAGGATGAGGGCCGGAGAAGGACTGGAAAAACTTGGGGTTCCAGATTGAAGTGTCACAGGTTGTGGCAGTTCCTACTGGAACTTTTCTTTGGAATCCAACCATCTTTTTTCGCAGCTTGCTAACGAAGTTTCGTTCTGGGAATCAGAATCACCTACGAAAAGTCAAATGGGGATTTGCGAATTTGTTCCCAAGGCTCTCCTCGGTATAGTTAATGAGTATATGAACTTGAATATCTTAAATGTTCAAGTTCAACTATAATAATTTTTTCTTAAACTCCCCAATTTCGTAAGCAAAAGTAGGCTTTTTCAAAGGGTTTAAGTTTTCTTTTTACACCAGTAAAGTTGCACCATATAACTGTTAACCTTTCCGTTACCTTTACAATTAAAAAACACGTTCATCAACAGATTACCACAGCCAAGTACAAAATCGCGGCTATAATTAGGAAATTAAAATCTCCAGGGCAGTGTTCGCGAGCCCTCTAAAAAAAAAAAAAAATAATAATTAAGAAGATCCCTAACTGAACACTAGCACTTACTTACATTCCTTTTTTCACCAAATTTCTCCAGACACTTTTGAGGGAAATGATTGTATTAATTGCCAAAAAAATAAGACCAACAATGATTCCCTGTGATAAAGTATTAATAAAACGAAACTCTTGTAAGGTTTACATAAACAAAAATATAGTAACTTTTCTGAAGACGAGAATGTATGATTTTCCTGTTAGTTTATGACGTAAAAGAACGTTCACCACGAAAACCCTTCCGAAAATTGTCATCCATGACGAGTTTTAGCCTGCAGTTTGACAATTACAATGCGTTAAGATTCGCAATGAAAATTTATCATTTACACAAATACATGTCAAGTATATTTTTATAATAAAGACCCCGGTGATATGGCAAGCAAAAAGAAACGTTAACAGTAGCCAATTTTTTTATACTGAAAGTGCAATAAGACAGTAACTTTCTACTGGAAGAGCGAAAGAAAAGTAAAGAAAAACATAAAAAAATTTATTACCATAAAAGTCATAATCCCTAATTTTCGAAAAATGTCCAAATACAATTGGTGCCTCCAAGCATATTTTCAGTGGCCATAATGACCTCGCAACTTCTCGATTTCTTTACTTTTGGGGTACGCTTTCCAATGAAAACATGATATTACAAATAAGAAATGTTCTGTAAGGTTTGTCCAGAAAATTGTCAACACTTGTAAAAGATACTTTTCTAATATTTATTGCAAGACGCATTAACCCCATTGCAAAATTCTAGTTAAATGGATGTTCTACTAACAGTGACCAACCTTTTAGAAATGACCTATTTCGAAATGTCATGACTAGACTCAGTGTGGTCCCGTCAATACAAACTAGTGAGTGACAGTGCTATAGTAAACGACTATTATTAAAATATTAATGTCTGCTGCCTAAACTGAAACTTGATAATGCAACAAGATCATAAATATTAAGTTCTATACTTAAACCACTTCTATCGCAACATACCTAATATGATGCTGGCTGTCATGTCATTCTCTCTCTCTCTCTCTCTCTCTCTCTCTCTCTCTTAAAGAACCTTACTAGATTCCCACCTACTAGTAGACCTCAAGCTTAAGAAAGCATAAACGAACGTGTATTAGCGAAACGAAGCTCTCCAACCGCACTTGCTTACAATCACCTGACGCCAGCACCTCCCCGTTTCCGCAGGTCTGGTGAAGCAGGTGGAGGAGATGAAGAGGACCCGTCAGGAGGCCCGCAAGGCGTCCTCGCAGTCCTCACAGTCGCCAAAGGCACCGGCGTCGCTGAATTCGTCATCCAGCTCCTCCTCGACCATCAGACACAGGCCCCTCGTCAATGGCATCAAGAAGGAAGACGACGGCCACGGATATGACGTAAGTGACGGACATTTATAGATTTAATTAATATATAATATATATAAACGTATATACAGTAATATATATATATATATATATATATATATATATTATATATATATATTATATATATATATATATATATATTACATACATATGACTGGTAAAAATGTTGTTACAACAGAATTCCATCAAATAAAAGGAGCCCATAAAAACGCCAAAATATAGAATATATATATATATATATATATATATATATATATATATATATATATATATATATATACTATATATCATATAAAGGAAGAGTAGCAAATGTGGAGTATTTTTTACCCTACTTAGATTCCGCGAAGCATGATCTATATAAGTACAAATTATATCCCCAGGACAAAGTTACGCTCACAACTTGAACAGTAACGCTTAACAGATCAATGAGAGAAACAATATCACCTGCAAATTAAAATGGCTTCATTTTTACTGCTGAGTTTTACTGTGGTATAATACTTTTGACCAATGTAAACATGGGAAATTTCTTTCGGACCCTGATTACTTACAAGAAACAAGAAAACAATAAACCAAATCGGCTTTGTTAACCCTTTTTTTTTATCTGTGAAAAGGACGAAGCCTAATCACCTTAGCCTTTCCAGAGAACAGAATGTATCTTGGATGTAATACACCTACAACCAATTAAAAAGCGTTTTTTTTTTTTTAACATAAAGTGTGCCTTTAATTACTGCAGTCGAATTCAGTTTAAAGTATCGAGAGAATATGCTCATATTCCTGTGACATAACTAAAGAGAACTCAACCCCTAGGCAGGACTAGAAGGGGAAGGGTGTACTGTACAAACGCTGTGATAAAATGACATTCCTACACTGGAATCTATCAAAGTTTTTATTGGCCAAAAAATGGAGTCCTTTCCCGGCTGTTAAACAACAAGTGGCTCGGCTCAACTTCGCACGACACTGATCTTTTTACTTCCCTTTGGCTTCGATGTCTTCGTCTCACGATGACAAGGAATAAATGGACTTCCACAAACCCTCAGCGCTAATTTCATTCCAGTGTAAAAGTATCACTAAACCCCATTCTACTGGCTTAAGTTCTTTTTTCTTCTTAATACATAAACTTTTGCAACCCTGGTCTTAATATACTAAGCAATATATTTATATATATTTTTAAGTCAAGGCCCTTCCACCTATATAGGTCTGAAAAAAAAAATTGTTTAATACCAAATTCTCTCACGTTATGAGGAATTCCGACAAACGAACCTATCTCAATAAGGCGGAATTTCAAAGAATCGTTTTTCCTATCTGAACAGGTCATTGCACTCAACATCTGCCCAGACTTGGGAGAACGGGTCATGCTGTCGGGAGAGCGCTGCGTCATAGAGGAGCTCTTTCCCGAAGTCGCTCAGGCCATGATGGACGCGAGGTCCTCCTTATCTTGGAACCACGATCAACGGTTCATCATCAGGTGAGTGAGCTCACAAACAAGGAATCTTTTGGCGTCGCCAGAAATCGACCATCCATAAAAGGGTGCGGCCACACTACAGTACACATCATATACACAGTGTAGAAAGTTATCTGGAATATATCACAAAAAAGCTGAAAATAAGGCCACGACCGTACAATGTCATTAACTTCTATTCAACCTGTTAGTGATGTAAGTGCGTAAGTTACGGACAAATTTTACAGCATCGTGTTAATTGGGCCTTTCATGTAAGTTACCAATAAATTTAACTGTATCCCGGGCGCACCATCGGAGTATACGGTTCATAGGTACTTAATGCCGGAACTCCTGGCAAGCTTTAGAATGCAGCTCCTGTTTCCATAATTCCTGTGTCACATAACCTTCCTGCCTTTAAAAGGCTAAAGGTCTTTCACTACCATCATGGTTAAGTCTCATCCTTCATTTTTTTCTTCCCTATTGAATTGTATTCTTCTGACCTGGACTGGAAGAGTGCACTATGTTTCCAGTCTTTGAGCATCTGGTCTTGGATGAAAATCTTAAGAGCCAAACTTTTCATCAATTAGTCAATATTTTGAATCACAGCCACCAGACTCTGAACCATGTAGCCAAAATTGAATAATTAAATACCATAAGTCTCCGTCGCAAGTATATATATATATATATATATATATATATATATATATATATATATATATTTATATATATATATAATATATATATATAATATAATATATATATATATATATATATGATATATAGTATATATATATATAACATATATACATATATACATATATATACATATATATATATATATATATATATATATATATATATATATATATATATATATAATGAATTCTGTATTGCCACTAGTTTGCTGTCTGGAATTTAAAACGGCAATTAACTTAATTTGCTGATTCTGTGTTGAAAAGTTTGATATCGTCGGGAAGATCTAGTTTCCGGTGGCCAACTAACATGTTCATATTAGCTTGAATGAAAACTGTGGATCCTAGGATCGTTCTTTGGAAAAAGAAATTAATGATAAATTCTAAGTCTGATTAATGATAAATTCTAAGTCTCTGATTATGCCCTACAGGTTTATTCAGGTCATGAGCAAGATCCCAAACATGCATTTTATTAGATTAAGCAGTATATCATATTTAAGACTAAGCAAGTCAGGTGTTTTACCAGTAATGTGACTCCAGCGTTTCCATCCGCAGATTTCCATTGAACGGCTACTGCAAGCTCACCTCTATCCAAGCCATCCAACGTCTTCTCAATTCGTCCTTCACCCTGCTAGCCAGCAACGGCGGAGGCGTGGAGGGCCAACAGTTCTCAGAGTACCTCTTCTGCAGGAAAACCGTTCCCCTGTGATTGTTCCTTTAGACGCTGAGGCCAGCTCGGGTAGTCCCTCCTTTTGAAAATCGCGGAGATCTGAATACGACCTTCATGTGGACCTTTTCGCAGGATGACATCACCTTACAACCGTCAACAGAAGTTTATTATTCCATGTACCAGCACTACTTTCTTTCCCGCTTGTACGGCTCACCGTGTGTTCCTCCGCCGCTCACTTCAAGGGAAGTTCTGAGGGTATTCTGAAGGCCATCGTCACGCTAACAAATGAAAGGGGACCACGAAAGGTCAATGATGAGCTCCCGGATTAATGTCAAGGAGGTTTTTTTGAGCTCATAAAAACAAAAAACAAATAAAAAAAAAAAAGATTTATCAACCACTCGCACGTTAATCTATTTCAGTGTTTCGATGGTTTTTCTCTCCAAGGATTTTTTGCTTCAACAAAATGTATCTACCTGTTATGATTTTAAGTCTAATTGGTTACAGTGACGTTTGTCAGTCAGTAAGTCACTCGAACAGGTGAACTTTCGAAAACTGATGCTATAAATATATATACATAGTTATAACAAATATGTAAGTTTTTCTATGAAAGTGAATGCAAAGGTATAGTCATTTAATGATCAATATTGGTGTTCATTCAAGCTGTGTTTATAATGGTGATAAGGAATGAGATTTTAATAATTAATTATAATGTTGATACAGATTTTATTTACAATGTTTATGCTGAGTGTAAAAAGGGTCAATATTGTGTGTTCCTGGACGCCGGGGGCATCGTGGATTCTTCAGTGCCATGCTTTGTTCTCTGTCTCTACCCTCGGGTACCCGTCAGACTCGGGGGCACCGTGCCAGGATTTCACGGGCATTTCTTGATGGGACGGATCGATTACTTTGTTTCGAATCCTACGGCCGTTGCAACACTACGGTTTTACTAATGCCGGAAGTATGTTTTTAGTCGAAAATAGTTTTCATTTAAATGGAGAAACTATTAATATGAAAGTGACATAATCCTTAGCCAGGAAGAGTTAATTTACATCTTGTAAAATTTGGTGTCGTTGGATTTCAAATATGAGCGTCATTTTGAAGTTCTGGGAACTTTCAACATTGTTTTAGAACTTTGCTACAGTAAGAAAAGGACAGATCTTCCATTATTATACTTAATCAATCGTAAATTCTGTGAAAAACAACCTCTGAAAGTAGGACACGAATTTTTGCATTACGTAGGTCAAAATACTGTAAATGTAAATGCAACGTCAACTTAATGAGTCTTAAATAATGCTATACTACGGATCATGTCAAGTGTCTCAAAAAAAAAAAAAGTCACAAAATCAAATGAAGTTGTATCGGCAATGCATCCTATACAAAAAAAATGCTTGGCAAATGGGTACATGGTCGACAATTACTCTCTCTTCTTTAAAATACGAGCACTCGACTTGGGTTAGGTCGTGAGTACCTGGTCGACATGTACACTATCTGCTGAAAGACCATCAGAGTCTACATTTTTAACTTAAAGATTTTATATATATATATATATATATATATATATATATATATATATATATATATATTATCGTAATCGACTGACTTAACATATGGACACGGCGCAATAGACTGTTGCCATTTGGATCTTGACGCAAGCAGCTCGTTGCATGTCAGCTACTAAAAAAGGAAAAAAAAAAAAAAAAACTGGAACTGTTTAATTGTTCACTGTCCCATCAAGTTTTGCCCAGCAGTGCCACCTGGGTGGGTGCCCGGGAGACATCTTGTCAGCGACAACAGTTTTCTGCCAAGTGATTCAGGATTTCAGCATAATTTAAGGATATCTGTAAAGAAATGATTTTAGTAAGTTAGAGTTTTTTAGGAATCTCTATGTGGGTCACTCTTGGTTAGGACAATACGTGAAAAGTACACTAAGCTCATCAGCTCTTTCATTCCTTCATTTTTATTCGTTTCCATAAATTGCGCGCGTTTGTATCGCAGCGTCTTGTTGAGTTTTCTAAAGGAGGCCATGAACTATCTTAAGTTATGATGTTGATAGTCAGGTAGTCAGCTCCGGATCATTTGCGATCACACAAGATGTTTGTATTTATTCATGAGTGAAAATGATTAACAATTGGTTTAAAGAAGAGCTGAATCATTCATGCTGGGAAGATGCAAAAATAATGCAGGCACTCAAGTCTACTATTTCATTATTTTGACCTAACTAAGTGTACTTTTGGGCTCTATTGGGTTCCATAGAGTTTTATTGTGCCATAATTCAATGGGAAGCTAACCACTTGGGGGAAGAGTAATCAGTGTTCAGCCGAAAAAGTACAGGTGCGACAGACGAGATGGAACAATCTGAAAATGGCATTAAATGCGAGTGCTCCATTTATTCATCGCTAATGGACATTCGAGATGCAGTAAGCTATTTGTTAAACGCGAGAATTTTTCTGGGTCGAAAATTACCTACAAAAATTCAGTTGTCACAGCTGAATATATTCCATCCAAGCCCTTTTGCACTTTCCAGGTGAAACACAAAAGATCTACTTATCCCCCAAGACTCACCTCTACACCTGCCACCGTGGGCCTTACGACTTCGTCAATTTTTATTTTGTCTGGATTTTTTTCTTTCCAGAGGTCAGGTCAGGTCAGGTCGCAGTACAAAGCACAGGGGTTGAGCCTGGTCATAGCTTCCCTTTTTTTAAACTAATGTACATATTGAAAGGTGGTGTGTATGTGTGTGTTTAAATTTTTAAAAAAAGAACGGTGTTCACCAGTAAGGGAAATAATAACCTCTACAAAGAGTGGGGTGATGGTGAAATGTTATGCGCGATTGCCCTAGAGTTAAGTCCATGAATTGGCAACGTTGTAAGACACGCCATCCAGCAATTAATTGTTTCCTCTAAATATTTTCGCCACCATAGAATTTTTCCTTCGGCCGCTACCAAAATCAGAAGCCACCGGCCTTTTGGATCGAAGACCCGAATAAGCTGAACATTCACGTCTGTCATCGAGTCAAACCTAATCTGATTAATCAAGTTCTGATTTCCGATTCTGAGAAACTAGAAATACCTTTTACATACAACCGGAACATCTCATTCAGACCAATATGTTAATCTCGGTTGGTCCTTAACCATCCAACTAGGATATTTTGGGCGGCACAATCTGCAATGCCCTTCCCATTTTCTTTTACTTCGATTCAAAATAAGGTAGCGAGTGGATCCTCCTTTTGTATCTGCCACAGGAAAAAAGATAATATATAAATATATACTATATTCATTGTTTCCTATGTTAGAACAATCCTATGTCAAGCGATTTTGTCCTTTTCGGATATCGCATGAAACGCAAATAAAAACAATTTTAAGGTCACGCGTGAATCGGTATATTTCATACACAGTACAACAATTGTAATACATCTCCCACAGAATCTAGAGTCTCGTGCAGTTTGTAAAATTGTGTTTTGAAGATCTCATCATAGCAGTCATTAAAAAAATACTGTATTACTATTCTCAGTCAAGTCGGGCTCCCTGTGGTATTTCTCACACATGAACAGGCGCGAAACGTTATAATTGTTCTCTTAATTACCTTTCAAATACATAAAATAACAACAAAACATGATAATCGGGTGCAAATTCAATTAACAAAGGCAAGAGGTTAATATCTGCGTATTCCAGAGCATCCTCACACATGAACTCACTATTTGTCCTTTCAAAATTATGGAAACAGAATCATCAAACGCAATACAGACAACACACACAACAAGGTCGTCGACAGGCAGGCGAGTTGTAAAATAACAAAAGAAATATACCTGATTCAGTTGTGTTGACCTCCGTCTCCCATTGCAAACAGGAAAACTAGTGTCTATTCAGTGTTGTAACAGTTCCCATTACCATCCTTCTGTCAAACTGCTTCTTTAAAAACGGATTTCTCTACAGTCGTCAGTGGTCATGATATGTATTTTGCTTCCAATAAAAAAGAAATCATAAAAACAGCGCCCTGTTTGCCAATAGGAATGAAGTAAAATAAAGGCGTTTCGTGGCGTGCCAGAAATAACAATATTATATACCTGAGGGCCAGGCTAGTTTGTCCTATGAATCAACGTGGTGCCATACGATAGGCAAGCTAGCAGTCCTGATGGGCTCAGGCCACGGGACTTGAATGCATACAAAGCAGGTTGAATGGCATACAATAAACTGCACATTTCTCTCTCTCTCTCTCTCTCTCTCTCTCTCCACCACACATACATGTTGAATATAAATTTACAATATATTTTTTTCTAGCGTCCTGTTTAATTTCTTCAGGATTGGCTAAAATTATTCAGAGATCCCATTACCTCCAAAAATACTTTCACAACTTCCCCTTCTCTCTCTCTCTCTCTCTCTCTCTCTCTCTCTCTCTCTCTCTCTCTCTCTCACATGCAGACACTTTTTCTCATCACCTACTTTGTCTTCTCTATCATTGACCTCTTCCTCTCCTCTCGAGTTGAAGCCAAAACCGTCGCCTTGTGTTTGTGTGCCTGTGTCCTCAGCCAATCGAAGTGCAAGGGACGGCGGGGTGCCCTTGCTTTCTGTGATACGTGTGTATGTTTTCTACTAACGAGTCAAAATTCTCAAAATGATTATAGCGAGAATTATAATGTTTAATTTTATCTCAAACAGGTGAAGTGTTCCATTCATCTTCAGGAATAGAAATAAAAATCTATGTCAGACTTGCAGAGTTTCATTAACCATCTCTTTTATTTGTTTAATTATGTTACTGCGCTGATCGTACTGAAGCGTGTGTGTGTGTGTATATATATATATATATATTGATATATATATATATATATATATATATATATATATCTATATATATACATATATTAAGCATAATATTATTATTATAAAAAAGTGTATGTGCGTTTTCACTAAGCGCCTTTTTCCCTATACAGGCAATAGCTACAGGAGAGGCAACTTTCCACCATGCATAGTCAAGTTGAGGCTGCTAACACAGCATCCATTAAAAATTTCAGAATGAGCCTCCTAACCCCTTGACATTTTTGGTCTTTCCTTGTGGTCACCAATCCTAATACTGCCTAGGTGCAACGATGCCTTCCTTTCGTTGATCGGTAGACCATCGATATAAGGGTAGTATGTAAGAATAGTTTTACTATTGTCGGCAGTACTGATTTACTATCACAACCAGCCCGTGATACATAATTCATTATATCTGCAGGGAAGTGTAAATGCACTTGATAATGAAAATAAGTATAAAATTATTTAACGAGCTTAACTTAAACATGCTGGATTTTCAAAGCAAGTCAAAATCTTAAAAAAAAAAAAACTGTCTACGTCAACTTCCTTGCCCAAGGCGTATAGGAAAGAAAAGGTAGCTCTTACTAAACCAGTTAGAAGTACAACCCACTGGTAATAAGGTGTGGGTAACAAAAAAGAAAAAAAAGTAAATGGTCGATGTTCCACTCACAATTTAAACATGTGCACAGGAGGCTGATCGTGCACAGAGTCAAAACACCCCCCACAAACCACTTTAAACATGTGCACAGGAGGCTGATCGGCACAGAGTCAAAACACCCCCACCCCCCCAACATACACACAATCACATACACACTCACACAAACACGACGCGACTCGCAACCCCTATCACTTATACAGTATGTATGTTTATGTATGTGTATATATAGACATACATAGTAAATATATACATGTAGTTATATATAATATATATATATATATATATATATATATATATATATATATATATATATATATATATATATAAGATTTCAAACATTGAGTGATGATGATAATAATAATAATAGGTGTAGAATAACAGCCACAATTACCGTTTACTAGTACACCATATCACGAGAAATGGGAAGGCTGACTAAGCAAATAAGCTGTAAAAGTAAATAGATACATAAAAATGCAAAAGTAAATAGATACATTAAAATGCAGAGTAGATATTTTGATTAAGTTGACCTTATGCCAGCAAGAGGAGCCCGTAAAAATAAAGTAGAGGCTATTACAGATATCATATGTACATATTGCCAAAAATAGGCAATAAGTACAGATAAATAGTAGTATCTTTATTACAGTATAAATTTCATGGAAATTTGTAAAACAAATCAAATTATTATACTGCAATAAAATTAAATACATTACTACAAGCAAGGCAGAAAACAGAACTATTTACCTCACTAAGTTTACCTTACTAAGAAACGCTGTACACCTACTTGACCATTTCAAGCCCTGCGATGCATAGGTTTTCTTAAATATCTTTTTAAATATCAACTGTATCTTCCTGAAAGTTTGGCACAACATGTTTTACACCTTCCGCTAATATATGGCAATATAATTAAGTACCCTGAATGAATAATTAAGGTACTTTACTTAGAATATTTTCAATTTCCTCAGTATTAGTTGTAAATATACGAACACCTGTCGTTGGCTTAGCCAAAGAGTTAGGAAAGAAGCCCCGCCCACTCCTCTCTTTCTTACTCTGTCTGATACTTAAGAATGAAATAGTGTACTACCTATGTTTTTTTTTACGTTTTAAAATGTATACGAACTACCATTTATTACTGATTACTTTTCATAAAGCCATTTGTATGTTTTTATTTATCATGTACCTTTCTTATCTATTTCCATGAGAATGGTGTGGTAGTGGCAACTTTAGATTATTATTGGAGATATAAATATGGAAGGAAAAAACAGATCATAGTTTATTTAAAAGTAAGATCACTATATACATTAATTTATTATATATATCCAATAAAGTTTATACAATATACACAAATTTTACAGATTTTGAGGTAAATTTTTGCAATAACCATGAAAACAGCATAGACATACTAAATAAAAAAACTGGTGGATAAATATATCAAAACTTATTAATTACAGGACTATATATACACATCTCACTCCCCATCACTGTCTAAAAACAGATCGTCCTCGTCATCACTGGCGACGTTGACAACGATTGGATCTATGCAATCCCGGACGTTGTCAGTAAGCCAGTATTCGTTCTAGAAAGCTTGACTTCGTTGGACAGCTACTTTCCACACCTGTTTAGTGACCGCAAGCCTTGCTTCCTCCAATCTGGCCTTTAGGTCTGCCCTGGTGAAATGCCGTAACGATGAACGTACACATAGCTTCATATGCGCCCATACCTGCTCAATGGCATTGAGTTCAGGATGGGCGGGTGGAAGCCGGACAACAATATAAACACACCTGAACAGCTTGTAACTACTGTCCCTCTAATTTTCAGCGGGTATATTTTCCAGTATATATATATAAACTCTAAATAAACCAAGAGGTCATAATAATCTCCCAAAATAATGAAACTCAAATAAACTTTATTGCATAAACTAATTTGGATACATAAAACAATAATCCATAAAGTAATTTAAAAATGTAAAACACTATACGTCATAATCGTAGTACGGTACACTTTCATTCATATTTTGTTAACGGTGTCCGAAAGCCTCAGTCAAATGCAAAGAAAATTGGAAATGTTCAAGAGTAAAGTGCCATTATTAATCATTTTAGATACTTAGTTACATTGCCATACATTAGCGGAAGGTCTAAAACATGTTGGGCCAAAATTTCAATAAGTTGCAGTTGATATTTAAAAAGATATTTAAGAAAACCTATGCCCCGCAGGCCTTGAAATGGTCAGACGTCTACATATTTAGCAGCTAAAGTAAAGGTAATTGTCTTTAATAACTCAATATATGCAAAAGCAATACTCTTGTACGTAAATCAGTCACAATTTAATTTTAACTATATTTACTGACAAATAACACTTCAAAGGGTCATACTACTAGATATATTATAGAAAACGAAAATCTGTGAGTTTATCATAGACCTTGATCTGAAACGTACTTTTGTTAATACTACTATCAGTGTGTATTATCAACTTCAAGGACATTTAAGGTAAACAGAACGGAATTAAATTAATTCCTGTTATTACAAATAACGTATCAATTAGTGTAAATATGTTTGCAAACTTAGGACTATAATTAGACCCCATTGGAATCCGCATGTTTATCTTCATTTCGTCAAAATTATCCTAACCAAATTATCAATATATATATATATATATATATATATATATATATATATATATATATATGTGTGTGTGTGTGTGTGTGTGTTATATATATATATGTTATATGTTACAGTTATAAGCAAATGAATACTGAATTTATACATGTATATGCATATATATCAATTCAAGCTACAATGTCCTTTAATATCTAAATTCACTTTACCTCCCAAATGATATATTTTCATATATGTACCGAAGGGGAATTTTTTAATTGATAATAATTTCGTCCCCCATGGGATCGAACCACCGTCCAAGTGGACGGGGACGAAATCAGGACAGTCAGTGACGCTATCCAATCAGCTGATTGGATAGCGTCACTGACTGTCCTGATTTCGTCCCCGTCCACTTGGACGGTGGTTCGATCCATGGGGGGACGAAATTATTATCAATTAAAAAATTCCCCTTCGGTACATATATGAAAATATATCATTTGGGAGGTAAAGTGAATTTAGATATTAAAGGACATTGTAGCTTGAATTGATATATAAATGGATCACGGTTCGATGTGATAATTATTCATATGCTATATATATATATATATATATATATATATATATATATATATATATATATATATAAATTCAATATGTCAAATGTAAATTTCACTAATATTCATTTGCTTATAACTGTAACATATAACTACACCTTATTTAAAATATTTACTTTAAACAGCTACTATACAGTAAATTGCTTCAGCAATGTAACATACAGTCAATTATTCAAAACAGGAAATTACCCCGACAACCAGGTTTTCACTGAAAGTAGGGAGGCATCTAGAATTTGTTTATTACCTTACATACATTATGTACGATGCATGTATGTATAGTTATGCATTTGTAAACATTATATTACATTATACATAAATACATATATGAATATACGTATGTATATACATGCATACATACAAACACGAGTATGTGTATATAAATATTATATCAATGTATGTATGTATATATACATATATACAGTGTATATCTCAAACAAATGTCCAACTTAATCTATTTTCCACTATTGATTTACGCCTATCTTCCCACCGCCATCGCTGTATCAAGTTAAACAACAGTGACAATTCCTGATTGGATCTCTTAGCTTATTCCACCGGGGTTATTTTCCAAAATTGATCCACATTCTCAAAGCGGCAAGAACCCTAGCAAGCACAGGGTAACCTTAATCCAAAAGATCCAATTCTCGCGACTGATAATACCATCCTAACATTGACTAGTATCCTATTGCAGTCCTTTTGACAGTCATCTTGAATGAGTTTAAATGAAATAAATACATTTCTCGTTTGCTTACAGTATCTTGAATAATCTTGACACACGACATACTTTACAAAAACATAAAATGGAAAGTAAAATACTACTGCCAAAGGCAGTAATAACATATCTTCGAAATTCAAGCATATTGCGTTATAAAGATTGCAACAAATAGTTTTTTGAATTTTCATGTTTATACTGCGTATTATAAATCAGTCATCCTCTTGCATAATGTACATTTATTGCAAGGATAACTTCATGGCGAAACACGTTCCTTCTTCTAGACTTCTAATCAAGCTTTGATGTTACTACTTGCATTTCACATGTCTACAATTGGCAATGTAGTGTTAAAATAACGTTACAATTGCACT
>NC_061089.1:27169382-27201882 GCF_015104395.2 Macrobrachium nipponense
TTTTTTTTTTTATGGGTGAGAATGAGAGCACGCCCTCCGAGGAACACTCGCCTGGGGTCAAAGTGAACGTTAACGATGCATCGCGCTTTCAAACTTTTCAAGACTGCAATGATATCAATCTCTTATCCCGTTTACAAAATATATTCTCATTTTTTGTTTAGTTTCCCTTAGAGAAATTGGCCTAAGCATAATTCATGACGGTAATTGGTTCAAGATGGCAAACTGTGTGTGAGAGAGAGAGAGAGAGAGAGAGAGAGAGAGAGAGAGAGAGAGAGAGAGAGAGAGAAATAATACCCTAAGTACAGAAATGTGATCTTTGGCTGATTTTAAGAGTTCCTTCTCAACGGCCATAATTGAGTGTTTACGTAATTTGGCGTTGCAGTGACCAAAGGAATGAGATTCATCCACAAATGAAGCCTTTCATGATTCTGACGTCACCTGACATTCACCACTTCTCAAAGGTAAAACTGCCCCGGGAAGACTGGGCGTCACAGATCTCTCTTATTAAATAGGATATTAGGCGATGTCTCAGTTTCCTCATTACCTACATATGTCTAAGAGCTGTTTTTCGGTGGGTTGTCTGTTTATCTGTCGGCAGGATGACACCAAATGACGTGTGTGAATCTTGATGAACATTTGATAGAAGGTAGAAAAGAATATAAAATTTAGGCCAAAGGTCAAGGGCTGGGAGCTATGAGATCATTCAGCGCTGAAATAGAAACCGAGATAAAAAAAAGGTTTAAAGGTGTAAAAGGAGGAAACCCGTAGTTGCGCAATGAGACAGTTGTTAGGGGAGGCTGGAAAGTAAGATGGAAGAAAGAGGACAATGAACGGAGGTACAGTAAAAGACTGAAAGGGCTTGCAGCTAGGGGGCGAAGGGACGCTGTAAACAACCTTCAGCTAAGTGTATCTGAGTTTAACCAGACCATTGAGCTTGTTAAAAGCTCTTCTAAGGCCCGAAGGATTGGATATTTTTTCGTGGCTATAGAGGATTCACATCAACCGTGCATTTGATGTCTAGGCCAGTCACAGGGCTGGAAACTCTCAGTCTCTCGAGAGAGTTCACATAGGCTGGATGTGTGTTCCACTCTCCTGAGGGATGCTTTTGAAAAAGGTATCCCTCAGGAGCGGTGGAACATAGACCCTACCTATGTGAAATCTCGAGAGTGACTGAGAGTTTCCAGCCCTGTGACTGGCTTATCAACAGCCAATCAAGAACGTCGTAAGGGACTGGCCTAGACATCAAATACACAGTTGATGTGAATCTACTATAGGAACCAACTGGTTACCCAGCAACGGGACCTACAGCTTATTGTGGGATCCGAACCACGTTATATCGAAAAATTAATTTCTAATCAACAGAAATAAATTCCTCTGATTCCACGTTGGCAGAGCGAAAAACGAACTCGCGACTACCGAATCGGTAGGCGAGCACGTAACCCACTCGTCCAACGAGGAACTTAAAAACACCCTTCAGTAATGCCTACAGTGCACAGCGTGAGGTGCACTGACGGCACTACACACAGAACGTGGTCCAATTAACCGGTATCTAGTAATTCAATTTCATGAGACATGAAATGTCAATTTCGGCAAGAAGTGACTTTTTCAACTGATTAAGCTAAAAGCCTGATACAAGGAATCTTATTTAAGGGCACTCTGACAAGGAAATGGACTGCACATTTTTCAGGACAATGAGAACATTGAATTGAAAAGTTTATCTTCTTCTTTCCCACCGTTATCCCTACATTAAGTATCAGTTGCCTGATGCGCCTCTCCACTTCCTTCTATCAGAGGCTTCATCTTCCACCACTTCTCTCCATATTCTTAAAACAAAATCGGGCAAGGTTTGTTCGACCGTCTGCCGTTGCTGTCATCAACAACAGTTATTGACGGTGGGCCTCGCCTTTGACTAAAAGACCACCTTCAAGGGCCTAGCCTTATACTAAAAAGTAAGGCTGTAAGGCAACAGTTTCCCCAGTTATTGACGGTGGGTCTAGCCTTTTTCTAAAAAAAAAGAAAAAAAAAAAAAAAGCAAGATTGAAAGGCAACAGCTGTCCTTTTAGTCGACTTTTTCGACTCGCAGGACCTACGGTGGTAGTATACTTACACCCCTACCACAGGGAATTGAATTAAAAAGTTTATAGGACAACTTAAGCATTAGGTGTGATCAAATTCTAACTTACCACTTGCCCCACGTCAATATATACGAAAAGCATCAACTACTTGTCTACCATAACTATTTCTACTATACTACGGCTGATGCTTCCGTCTATGGCTTTACTGCTACTGCAACTAATAGTACTATTCTGTTGTAACAGACTGTCATTTTATGTAAACTTTTCATACTATTCTCCTAGTCACTTCTTTACCGTTTTTGAAAAGTAAGGATCCCGTATTTTAAATAAGTGTTCAAAATAATTCATATTATTTACCTTAATTTGTTAAATTTATGAAGATAACTCCCAACTACTAGCATGCACACACAATCACACCACATATACATACATACATAATAAATACAGGCACTCATACACACTACATATATCATATATATATATATACATATATATATATATATATATATATATATATATATATATATATATGTATATATATATAACATATATACATGGGTACATCTCTCATTCTTTTCAGTAGGCTTCTAAGGATATAGTTCCCAGCAAACTGCCCTTTGCTTAACCCCAGCAGACGTTGTTACCAACATACGACAGGTGGATTATTTGGCGGTCGGAGACAGTGGGGGCGCATACATTAGCCTAATAAACTTGATCCGAGAGCTGTACCACTGAGCCAAAGTTCCAATAATATATATATATTCTTATATATATCTATATATCTATATATATAGATAATACCCATATCTACACACACACACACACACACACACTATATATATATATATATATATATATATATATAATATATATATATATATATATATATATATATATATATAATATATATATATATATATATTATATATATATATAGCTTAAAAAACACAGAGATCACTGGTTCATTATATATATATATATATATATATATATATATATATATATATATATGTGTGTGTGTGTGTGTGTGTGTGTGTGTGTGTGTGTATAAAATTCAAATTCAATAGTTTATTTGGTCCTCGTGGTCAAACAGTTATCGATCGGGCTCATCGGCGGGAGACCTAGAGATGCACCATACCAGCGCGACTGTTAAAGCACTGAAAGATCCATTGTGCCTCTGTTGGCTTCAGCTGTGCATTATGTTTCGGGTAGCTGGCTGATGTGTTTCGCTTCTAAGGTGTAGAAGAGAATAGGATAGAATATAGAATTTAGGCCATAGGCCAAGCATTGGGACCTTTAAGGTCATTCAGCGCTGAAACGGAAATTAACAGTGAAAGGTTTGAAATATGTAACAGTAGGAAGACCTCGCAGTTGCAATATGAATCAATTGTTAGGAGAGGGTGGAAAGTAAGATGGAAGAAAGAGAATATGAAAAGAGTCACTACAGTAAAAGGAACGAAATGGATTGCAGCTTGGGGCCGAAGGCACGCTGCAAACACCCTTAAGTAATGCCTACAGTACTCCGCATGAGGTGCGCAAGCAGCACTACTCACCCCTACGGGGGAAGTAGGGAATATGATTAGCAACATTATCCTAAAACACTTCTTAGGGACCGTAAGAGAAACAGCCAGTGAGGCCAACTTATCTCACGGTAAAAGGTGTAAATTTCAATATATTTATATATTCACAGCATGTTTCGGCTAAAAGAATTTATCTCAAAATATCTTCACAAAAAGGGATTAGGAATAACGAAATAGGCATCCAAACAAGGAACCGATTAACGCTGGAATCGCTAATAAAAACCTGAATTTTCGACTGGGTTTTGATGTTAATGACATCACAAATCTAACTGGCATTAATGACGGGTTTGGTGTGTCAGGAAAGCACTCGCTACACCCATGTTAACATTAGAAGATAGCAACCCCAAAGGAGAACCTACAGCTATTCCATACACGGAAAAGATGTCTCATTATTGGTGACCGAGAGCTTCTTACAGCAACTCTGTAGAAGAACTTCTAAAGAAGAAGGAAGGGACTAGGCACTAGACTTGCATACCTAATTGCAAATCATTTCAAGTCTCCACCACCATGACAATAACAAACCCTCAAGATTCACATACAATGTAGGTAATAGCTTTGGAACAAAATAATGTCTCCTTGACATCATCAGTCAAATTCACTGACCTACCACAACCTTCATTCTCTAAGGTGATTATGTATCAGTGGGACGATATCCAGTTCCCAGCTTATGTGAAAGTCAAGTGTATATAAGTGTACATACGTGGGAAGGTGTTTGAATGTCACGGGTGAATGTAGCAAACCTATGGATGTTTGGTTATGTAGGGCAATATCAATTAAACCTTCAAACACGGGGGCACTGGGGGCCAGTCCTTGCTGAATTACAGTAATCGTCAATATCTGGTCGCAAACAGCTGCCAAGATGGCATCATACGGCTTGCATCACGAGGAAAAAATCGATGAGTTCAACACTGAATATAAAGAAACAGATGTCAATACAAATAGTGACGTGGCTACCGCTATTAGGCAGCAGAAATAGTATATTATTATTACTATTATTATAAAAGAATATCGCCAGACCACTGAGACAGATAGTATAAAACATATGCATATAAATACGAATGAAAGTTTAGTGTCGTTATGTATGCGTACATGTGTTTATTAAATGAATACCTACACAATACAAACACACACACACACACACACACACACACACACACACACACACATATATATATATATATATATATATATATATATATAACAGATGAACATATTTTTTTTCTCCTGAAAACTTCAAAACACGTACCACACTCACACACAATACTGTAATTTTTTTTTTTTTTTTTTTTTTTGCCTTTACATTTCACTCGGTGCACCTTGGCTTTCCATCATCTAATTACTCCATGATATTTTTCCCCCAAATTCTCCCTATTGCAGCGTTCTTCTTATGATATCTTGTGGCGCGTGGACTTTTGTTGCCTCAGGTCCTGCTCCTCTCTCATCTCCGGGCGGATGTTGGAACCACGGAAGCCTACGGGCTCTCCTCTCCGCATTTCACTAACTCGGTTGGTGGTGGCCATGATAGAGGGGAATTTTGGGGAGAGAGAGAGAGAGAGAGAGAGAGAGAGAGAGAGAGAGAGATAAGATGAGAGATGATGGGTGTGTTGAAATAGAGTGAGGGAGGAGGAGACGGAAAGAGAATAAGGACCGAAAGAGACGCGTTAGATAATAAAGAATGACGGATGAGAAACTGGAAATTGGGAGATGATAGTGTAAAATTTAAATTAAGAGAGAGAGAGAGAGAGAGAGAGAGAGAGAGAGAGAGAGAGAGAGAGAGAGAGAGATGAAAGGTTTGGTGAGATAAGAGATAAAAAGAGAGCCAGAGATATTTGTAAACAAAAAATATATACTTTGGTGAGATAAAAGGGAAGACGCGAGAGAGTGATAAGTGATACACGAACGTTAAGAGGAAGAGAGCCAGACACGTGATAAAAGAGGGAAAGGTCAGTTAGGACAGAGAAAGAAGGGTATAAAAAAAAGTGAGAAAGGAATGCAAGTCCTAAGGAACTGTGATATTTTCATTAGCGCTGATCCACGTTAAAAGGGTTACATAAATACTGTAAATATGGCAGCGAGTGAGGGAGAGAAATGAATAGGATGAGACGAGGATGAGTGCGAGAAGAAAGGCTGCGAGACAGGGACAGACATGACGATGAGAGAAGACAGAATGAATTGTTCTGGGAAAAGCTAACATACACGAGAGAGAGAGAGAGAGAGAGAGAGAGAGAGAGAGAGAGAGAGAGAGAGAGGGGGGGGGACCATAGCATAGGAGGAAAGTTGAGCCGGTGCAAATCAAGAATAGATGCTGCAGCGTAAGTACTTGGGAATAAATCCACATGTCCATGAGAAAATCAGCACTGGTTATGAAGATATGACGTCATCCAGTAGCCCTTTCAATGAAAATATTTTTCTCAGACGTTATTTTTCCCACGGCTTTTTTTCAAGTTATTTCTACGTGACATGTATTCTCAAGAATGAATTATTATTCTGAGTGGAAGTCCCCATGCTTTCTCTCTCTCTCTCTCTCTCTCTCTCTCTCTCTCTCTCTACTCTCTCTCTCTCTCTCTCTCTCTCTTCTCTCTCTCTCTCTCTCTCTCTAATACCTATTGGCCCGCCTGTACCAGACTCTCGTTCAGCTAGGAGCTGTTTATTATTTGCTGTTTATAATTAATACATTCTTGATGTTAATTAAAACACGCATCTATCACATATTTCTTATGATTTATCTGATTCATTCAAATAATAGGATCTATTTTTACAGTAACGATATGAGCAACAGTCAAGGCATGTCTAAACTTGACTTAAACTGTAATTTCAAGAGAAATATGTGAAATATTCAAACTTTAAGAAAAGTAGAAAATATGCATTGAAAAGGGATAAACACACTTGTAACCGTAGTACCTGACCTAAGTTCAAATGAGGTGTGCCGCTCCTCCCCAAAGATACCTGTCGCGTGTGGACTCTTAGTTTCCAACGGTTTTTTTTTTAGTACTGTCCCCCAGGCATACACATTGTGAATTTCTCCCCCTTTATATCAGTCCTTTGTCAATGGCTTAGAAATGAAGTCGAAACCTGTCGGGACCTACAACATACACACACACACACACACACACACACACACCACACACACACATATATATATATATATATATATATATATATATATATATATATATATATATATGCAAACCCCTTTAATATAGAATTTATAAGTGAATTGAAAATGGGGAGCGCATATGGCCCAGCCAGGATTCGAGCTTGGCCGAATGAGTGTCGGTATATAACCAAAGCGGCTTAGTTGTAAATCCAGCGAATACGATATAAAGAGGTAGTGTTGCTTAATTAGCATAATGATTACAAGCAGTCGCTTGTGTATTAGTACCCAAACTATTATTCATAAATATATATATATATATATATATATATATATATATATATTATATACGTATATGTGTATGTATACTTCAGTATATAAGTATTTTCTAGATGCATGTGAAATGGATACAAATGTAAGAAACTGGCCAGCAACAAAGCTCAAGTAAGTTAAAATAAGAAGAGAGGATAATAACACTAAAGTGAACAGTCTGTGATAAATGAAAATACACAGATAAGCAACGTAAATTTGCACTGATTACTGTGACCAGTTCGACATCCCGAGAGCTATGACTAGTCAAAGGATACATTGGGTAGTTTTATTGCAGAACGGAATATTAATTTTTTTTTTAATTCTGTCAGATACACATTGTGCAAACATTCTCCCTTGGTAGAACAGGTATAATACATTTAACCATTATTACAAACTTCTTCCTTTCGAAATCATTTCACATCACTATATAAACAGCATTTTGGATTACTCACACTTGATACCGAAGTTGCTGTCAGATGCCAGGACTATATACGTAATTTAGGTACTTGGACATATTCAACCCAAGTTTTATCGAAGGAAAAAAGAAAATACATCATCTGGCAACGCAGCATAGCTCATCGTTCAAACTACGAAAGCGAGAAATGGGACTTAGTCATGAAAGGGAAATAAACCAACAAGTTACAGGTGGACAACACTTTTCAGGACGTCCAAGCGGTCCAGATTTATAAGCTATCTGCCTACATCCTTGCTTGGCAAAATAGATTTTAAATTAATGATTCAAATAGCAACCCCTCATTTCGTATAACGCTTCAGCGCAAATTGTTATTTCGTTGAAATGTCTTCAATTTGGCATGAGAAAAATTGGTCTATATCATCCGTTAAATCTATGGAAAGTTTTTAATATTTATTTGCAACACCAGATCAATAACTTATTCATTAACTTCCAATAAAGGCTGAGCGAATTCCTGATATGATAAGCAGGTCAACTGAAGTTTGTTGCAAAGAAAATTCAAGAAAATGGACCCTAAGATTTTGATACAATCAACCTTAGGCGTTGCATATGCAACCACGCTATATCAAAATCTTGAGATCCATTATCTTAAAAACATCTACCGTAACAACCTGCTAAGATTCTGCGCACCACAATGTTAATAATCACTGATCAAATCAGGAAAATTACAAAAGCAAGAAAATTATAGATATACTATAAGATGTTGATACAACCATGCATCAGAATATTTTCAAAATTTCGAATGCGGTATAAACCTATTTTTCAAATCAGTGGGTGAAAATTACAGATATACTACGAAAGGTGATACCAACGAGCATTATGAACTTCACTTAAATTTAGAATACAGTAGAAACACACTTTTCATAAAAAGGCAGTGGAATGCGCGTTGTTTCCTCTCTCTCTCTCTCTCTCTCTCTCTCTCTCTCTCTCTCTCTCTCTCTCTCTCTCTCTCAAGAATTAATACATAACATGTGCTACAAAAAGCGTACAATCAGTCAAAATTATGTGTAAACAACAAAAACAATTATATGAACACTTGAACTATATGCTTCAAAACACAAAAAAACAAAAAAGTGAACATAGCAGAATTATAAGCTTCAAAGAAAAAGTGGACATACTGGAACTATATGCATCAAAGAAAAAAGGAAGTCGAGAACATTCTTGGAGATTTCGGTTTTCACTCTAATTTGTCAAAGTAACCCTTTGTCGTCGGTGGAGCCATCGACTTGAAAGCAGCTGTTCCTTGTGAAATAAAGTTAAAGTTCTGAAAAGTTGTTACTCTTAACTCAGACTACTTCTTTTAGCAAAATATTAGTTTCTTATTGATCCAAATATTATGCTTCGCAAAGCATGTATCAGAAATGCTCTCAATCAAATCAATATGAAAACCCTGATGCTCTCAATGAGCTACATGATTTCACACACACACACATCCAGCAAGACAAAACATACAGAAAAAAAAGTGAAGGCTATGTTGACATTACACGATTACTCAGTACCATGATGTACAGAAAGAAGCCCTGCACCGATTGTCTCCTGGAATGCCAAAACGAGATTAACAGGAACTTTTAGGAAAGCATGTCAACGGTATATTGTCTATGTAGCATCCTAACATTCTTTTTTAACCAGCGACGTTTACGACAGCGCTCATCAGAGATCAGTTTACCGTCAGTATAAAAGAAAATGGCTGACTAAGCTACGTAGCATTACAGGACGATTATCAATCTGTACGTGATGAAAGTGCGACGAGAATGGCATTACAAAACGAGTCAAACCATCTGCTCCTTCGAACACAAAAATGGGTAGAAAAGTTTACTTCATGCGACATTTACACGTTTATCGTTTTGAGTCAGCAATACTAATCACGTACATCTTATCCTTGTATCTATTTTACGTAGATAATTTTTGGGTATTTCAAACGAAGGAGAGTCACATTAAGTAATGGCCTTACATAAAAGTTTAAATAAATTACAATAAGGGCATAAAAGGATGCAACACGTTATCAGATAAAATATTATATAAATTTTCTTTATCAAGGAAAAGTTAATTTCCCATTTTAAAACAAATGTTCACAATACAACATAAAGAGATGTGCATAAAACGTCCAAACATGCCAGTGAAATGGAAAACAGCAATCTAGTAATAAAGAGATAATCATTACAAGGACGATATCCAACAGAGAGCGCCTTTCATATTGGGTTAACCTTTCACGAATTCAATAGAGCTTCACTCATAGACAATGTCCTAGGAATGATAAATTACCACGTATTATTAACTAGATATGTTCCATTAATTTCCAAGACAGCCATCTATGATAAACTAAACGTTTTCCGAATGGAGCCAAATTCCTGACATTTATCAAGACTACCGATGACATTCACCAATTCTAAGTTTTGTAACGGCCACAATGGTCTCAGAATACCCTATTTACTAACTCATTTGTAATCGATTGTCACGGAAAGCCTTGAAATTAGAGAGGAAATGAACGGAGAAAGGCTTATTTCTGGGACTATAAACCTCTCTATGAATTTCTTAATAGTCCTACCGTTCTTCCAAGGACCTATTATTTTCTGTAGTCTTCGTTTTAAGAAGAACTTTGTATTCCTCAGATCAGTCAGACCCGAGACTATTTCTTCTTCTTTCGGTTACTGGCTTTCGGAAATCTCCTCCTACTTCTGATATTCCAGAAACTTCAAATCTTTCTCTCTTTAAGAGGCTGAGGTTCTATCACTTCTTTCGTGGTTAAATACCGCCACTCTTTCCTGGCATTTTCTTCCGTACTGGGCTAGGAACGGGTACTAGGTCCCCTTATCACTAACATTTCCTTAACAAAATTATTCAGTCGCATCACCATCTTGTATTTACAATGGCATTCCAAAGGGGGTGTTTTCTGTATACCGACAATCCTTGTCTAGAATGACGTTACTGGCCCCTTTCTTTCTTTCTTTCTTTCTTTCTTTCTTTCTTTCTTTCTTTCTTCATTCAGTCACTCAAATACACGTCTCCCTGTCGTACTTTATCTTGTCGGGAGCTGTTCAGTAACCAGTATATTTCAGAAGGGTAGCGTTAAAATAACTCTAAAAGCCGACGCAAAATTTTAAAAACAAAAAAATAAGACATCTTTCCTCCTTTAACTTTATTAAAACGAATGAAAAAAATTTCATAAGTAAACGCGTACACTTATAAAAAAAAAACAATAGAAGTTTCATTGTAAAAAAAAAAAAAAAAAAAAAAAAAAAAAAAAAAAAAACAAAAAAAAAAAAAAAAAAAAAAAAAAAAAAAAAAACTATAACATCTTATATTTCAAAGATAAAAAAATAATTCGTAAATGAAGCACACCCAAAGTTACATACCCCTGTGATCTATGGCAACTCTAAAGCCCTTCGAAGCCTAAAAGAACGTGGGTGAAGAAACAAACAGGCCAGGAAGGAGACAGTAACCTGTAGAATATGGATTAAAAAATGATTGGAAACAGAGCAATATCCTGTTTGTCTGAATAATCCATTTTGATAAATGATGTGACGTTCGGTTTTCGCGTCAACTGAAGGAGGAAATAGAAGTTATAAAGCTGCTGCAGAGGATTGTTATTGCATATTTTTCCTTGATTCGGCAGCAAATAAAGAAAACGTTCGCGATATTACAAATGAAGCAGCAGATTCCGTATCACATAGCCTCATCATCTCCACACAGAAGGTCAAGTTTTTGGTTTGGTTTTTTTTTTTTTTTTTTTTTTTAGCATGATCACGTGAACAAAAAATTATGAGCTAACTTTCAATGACTAAAACAAAACATTTGCTAACTTTGAATAACTAAAGCTATCAAATTTTGTAAACTTTGAATGGACAAAATGATGTTGTTGTGTGCCAGGTTTGACGCCAAAACCTGACTAAAGCTGGGTATTACGACTAGCAACAAGTGTTTCAGATTTTGGGAGAAATAAAATCCCAACTTTCGGGGACAAGGGGGCCTTCGGGGGTTGGACTGTTCAGCCTTGGCGTAGATGTGAATGAGAAGTTCTACAAGAGTCTCTTGTATATCAACCAGTCATATTTAACCAGACGAAGTTTTTTCACACCGGGTATAGCTGAGACAATACCAATGATTGAATGTGATCAATTGTGAAACGTGACATGAATCGGGACAGACGATATAATATCACACTTATATACCACAGAGTCGAAACCTAAGATTGAGTTTTACAATTTAAACGCAAGAAACATTACTAAAAACCTGACACGCACTGTGGGTAAAAAAAAATATGATAAAACTAAGAAAAAGCTCTCTCAGCACATAAAATTCCTCAAAAACATAAATATAACGCAAAAGCTGTCATTCAAACACTCATGGCAAAGTCTCTTTGTTTTTAACTGTCCAATCTGTATTAGAAAATACTCTAATTTCAGAGCAGTCATAAACTTTTTCACAACATAAAAGATTTAGAATAATTGACAATTTCTAATTTTCATGAAACGTTGAAAACATTACCAATTAAAACTCTAAGTTCTGAGAATAAATTAAATACTACCATTTCTACAAATCCATTCACAATTTTAGATCCCATCAAAATTTTACGAGTGCGCTTAGCAAAAATACTTTTTTCATTTAAATTATCTTTTTTTTTTCTTCTTTATTTGCTTGCTTATTGTATAATATTTGAAAAATACGATTAATACAAACCTATTCAGACTTTAAGATTTCCATCGAAATAAAAACCAAAGTATATTTTAAATATATATATATATATATATATATATATATATATATATATAATATATATATATATATATATATATATATATATATATATATATATATATAAAAGCATCAACTACAATGGACATTTTATAGTACCATCCTGCTGAAATAGGATGCATATTATTGGTACGTAAACTACAGACCGGGGAATCGGGATTTTTTTTTTTTTTTTTTTTTTTTTGATGAATGGGGTCAGGTGCTCAGGGCGCTGACAAGCATCTTGACTTTATCGATCCAACAGGCACTTGATCAACCAACCGACTGCTGTAAATATATTCCTATTATCCAAATCTATTAAAAAACCCTCAATGGGGCATTTTCCCAGCTTTTCCTCCCCTGTTTATAGATCATTCTCGAGTGGTGGCATAGACACACTGGATTTACATAGTACACGTTGTATCGAAATGTTAAGACGTAATTAACTGATGCTGCCAGATAAAATACAATGGTCATATATGCTCATTCAACTCCAGTTCTAATCGCCTTATTACAAAGATACATACAGTATTCATATCCCATTCATTCATCTCTCTATTTTTTTTCACACATCTAAAACAACCGCGTTTTCGGAAGTTATTGTTCCTTGTTGGCTTGTACTTCCAAAGCTCACGTTGCATATACAACAAGGATACAACTACACATTTCTGTTGACCATTTCACTACGACCCTCTTGAGAAACCACGAAGAGACAGTTAATACTGGTAATGTTGAAAATGAACTGTCACTGTAGTTCACCCTGTTAGAAAGAATTGATTTCATTTCACGTTCGAAAAACTCTCTATATATACATCCACCCTCAAAACAATTTGTTTTTATTGGCGTCCAAAAGCCGTGAATTGAAACACCAAAAAGCAGAGCATTTGAGTTTAGGTAGTACTGGAAGGTAGCAGCTGGCTGAGAGCCAAAAGTCAGACTACTTGAAGGGATCATTCAGCCAACTCTTCCTTTAGGGAAATCAATTGTGAATGCCGAATGTGAATGCTATGAAAAACGACCGAAGATGCAGAGATAAATTGTATGCGAGTACACGAGTGAAACGTGAACGGGTGTGAAATGTGCCAACGTGCGAAAGTGGAAACAAGGTTAAAGTATGTGAAAGATGTAATGAGAAAGCTACTAATGTGTGTGCTACCTCTTGGGTCACCACTAAACGATCTACTGTTGAAAAAATCTATCACACACACACACACACACACACACACACACACACACACAAACGGTCTTGAAACTTCCGAAGCTTCGACTCCTAATATTAAGACAGAGTTTCTGAGCTCAGTCTGTAGCTCACTAACTACGATAAACTGAATGATTTGCTTAATTTTTCACAATCGTGTTTGTGTACCTTGATCCGAGTGTCGTTTTAGGTTACGTAATATTCGAAACAAACAAAGCTGCAAGCTACAATTTAACTGCTTTGTTTCTATTTACTAAACCATAACTTTCGTGGGCAAATTTTTTCTCTATTAGTCGATAATTAAATTGTTTCTTTCACCTCATCCCGTCTACGATTCTTTCAGCTGATTCGCTCAAAAATATCCAAATTTACGAAAGAGTTTAGTTATATATGCACTTAGGTCACTGTAAATTTCATGCTTCACAATTCTCGTCACTATCTTTGTTTACCAGGTCAAAGGTCTATTTTTTTTCTTGAATTTTTAAAAATTATGGACAAAATATGTTAAGTCTCCAGCATCCCAACGCCGTGACACGGTTGCGGTATAATTAGTTTTCAAATTCTTATCTACAGATAACTGGTTTCAAGTGGCATAATCTGAGCTAAGCAAGGAGATGCCCTATCAATTAGCACCACAAAAAATGGGTGTACGATATGAATAATGACAATTATTACTGTTATATAAAGGGACTGTCGTGTAAAAACAAGGCACAAAACCTTGTAATAAACAACAAAAGATACAGCTCTGAAACAAGAGACCAAATGGATGATAAACAAGTGCTAAAGAAAAAACGTACACATGCGAACTATCAATACGAAAAAAAGGCGCGAGCGTGTACGTGTACACATCTGTGTGAAAATAACATTGTTCAAATGAGATAAAGAGTTTAGGAGGTTCATGGGAAAAAATAGCAGACAAAAGGCATGAGAACGTACGTAAATACGACTGAATCCTTTCTCAGTAGCTTAAGAGACCTTGGCAGTCTTACCATAATGTGGCGTCTTAGGATCCTCGCTGTTCTCTTAGTTTTCAAAGGTAAGATAAACCTTGGTTACGTTTATCCTGTTTACATTTCACATTTCAAGATATTTACCCGTGTAATGTCCGTCAACAGCCTGGTTTTATCGCATACGAATAGACACACTTTTCCTTATACAAACAGTTATAAATGGACTGTCTTCCTAGGCAACGCTGAACAAAATACACCCAATTGTAATCTCATCAAATCCTGGAATATTACCATTTACAGCCTCTCAATTGCCCTCTTAACGTCCTCAACAGTAGCTTTCACAAACATTCTCAAAATTACCCTGAATCTTCCACACTTACAATATCTAGAAGTAAATCATAAGAATCATCACTCCTTGACCCAGAACTGCATTCTCTTCACACCCTACATTCAGATATCCATCTGCTAATTAAAACTTCATCTCTGCCTTTAACTCCATGCAGAGCAGATTCTTATTACCAGTGCTGGTCTTAGTTCTTCCCCCTTTTTTAATTATATGAACGCTCTATCTTTTCTTGACTAACTTATCCATCCCCATGTACCAACGCACACAATCTTCCCTTTTGCCTGGCAACTGCATCTCAAATCATTATTTCCTTCATTCAATTTACCATTTCATCAACCATCACTTTAATCTTTTACGCCCGAACATTTCCTGTGACCTACTTTACGACACCATGGAATTTTCAACATTCTTCATTTAATCTTTCAATTTCTGTGATGCTAACCACAGCCCCTTTCTCATCCACTCTCTCATAATATGCTCTCCTTTCTGCTAAATTGAACTCATCTTGATTATCTCACTGCTACAATTTTCATAGTGCCTACCTATACAACTTGCACTTTCATCTATCGGAATTTTTGCTCCATCCAAACAATGATTGGTTAAACAATGAATGGTTATATACCCAGTCATTCCTCTTCTCATCTTGGTTTTCCAATTTTGAACTTGTATATATTCTAAAAAAAATTGCTCTATTTTCTCATTCTCAAGTGTACCTGTGCATATATTTCTTCGAGAGCCATGTATTTCCAGTCAAAACCCTGTCCAAACACGTTTCCATAAGACTATCCCCATCTACTCTGGGAATACCATACATACATACATATATATATATATATATATATATATATATATATATTTCTATATACATGTATTGTATATATATATATATATATATATATATATACATATGCATACAACAACAAATACCAAATTGTTTTCTTTAACGTATACCACCAAGGAAATTCTTTAAAATCATGGTTTCCAGACCTAAAAGTAAATTTCCATACTAACGTTATATATGAAATAAGATTGCAAATATTCAAGTAGCACAATACATCAAATGAAAACACAAGGAAATCTTTAGAATAAAAATAAGTGCAAAATAAAGTTGAGAAAGTGAATGGCTCCCGACAACAGAGATAACCCCCATCCACAGCACAGCTGCAAATATGAAAGCTCGTTTTAAGTTCCCATGGATTAGGTCTTTCAAAAAATCTAATAACTAAAGCCCTTCAAATAAACTACGCACTTCTGATTACATAACGGCTAGAATACTACACCAGACCTTAGGAAGACAAGACAGCCGTCACTTGTGAGAGGAAAAAAAAGCAGAATAACTCTGAGATAATGCAGTCGAGCAACTACATCTTCGTAAGAGCTGAGCTGAATATAAAATTTAGGCCAAAGGCCATGTACTGGGACCTATGAGGCCATTCAGCACTGAAATGGAAATTGCCAGTAAAAGGTTTGAAAGATGGAAAGAAGGAAAACCTTCCAGTTGCACTGTGAATCAAGTGCTAGGAGAGGGTGGAAAGTAAGATAAAGAAAGAGTATATGAAAGGAGGTACAGTAAAAGGAACGAAAGTGGTTGTAGCTAGGGACCGAAGGGACGCTGCAAAGAACCTTAAGTAATGACTACAGTGCACCGCATGAGGTCCACTGACGGAACTACCCCCTACGGGCCATCTTCGTAAGAATGGAGAGTTGTTTAAAAGGCACGAATTTTTTCACCTGCTACCAACTAGGCTCTACTATGAAAGTACAGTTGTTCCTAACTTCAAAGCGCCGATAAAGGGTAATAAATAAATAATAACAGAATTCATCCCATTCTACTAGCAGATAGGTCATTTACTCAAAACCTATTCATTTTCACTTCCTGTAAAAAAAATAACAAACATAAACAAAGCCTAAAAGCCCATACTGCTGAAAGTTATCGTTACTATCATTCACTTCTTTTCTCTGTAGCTTTAAAACTTCTGCGCCGAATTTTACGCCAGTACTCCTGCTAGTACTAATTAATATTCCTGAATTTACTGGTACCTACTGCCTTCATCTTAAAATGTTCCCTTTTCTATATCGCTGTGTCATAATGTCAATAAATTCAAGTCTATGATCACCTCTTTCTACAACTATATTTCTAAAGCTATAGGACTTTGAGCCCTGTAGCAGGACAGTTGATCTCAGCATCTTTCACCTTTTATCCTCTCAACATTCAACGTGAACACTTCACTTTCACTAAGGAGAACTGTTTCAACAATCCCATCACACATTGTACGTTTTACTTTCATACAAACTTCCTCTCTTCCCAAATCTGCTGGAGATTTCACACAAACATACCTGTGCCACCCATTCTGTGATTCACTTACCTTTCTCATCTTACCGTCATCCATCTAACTTCGATTTCTTTATCCAGTCTCTACAGCATCCTATTCCCATCCACAATTAACCCTGTATCATCTGCAAACAACGGCCATTCTACACTCCAACCACAGCTTTTTTTTTTATAAGCTTCTACCTTCATATTCTAGCCTTCTCCTGAATTTTCATATTATCTTATTCAAAGAAATGTCATAAAGCTTTGGAGACAAAAGCATACTCATCCGAGGATTACTTTTACACAAAACCAGCCATTTCCTGCTTACTTATTTTAGTACAAACTCGCCATTCGCCAAACATGTTTCTAATCACTCTAATACAAGTATACCACACCATACGCCTTCTGCCACCTTCACATTGCATCCTCACCAGTGCTTTCTCAAGCTATGACATTCAGTTCTTTTAACAGCATCTGCGACTTTAAGACACCTACACAACTAACAGCTACTCCATTTACCCACTGAGGACCCAGTTCCTCATCAGACACATCCTACACAAACTGGTCCGCCACTCAATCTATCAACACCAAATCAAAGCACTCCGCTTGTGATCTCAATGGTTGCTTTGAGATTAGGTTCCAACCCTTTCAGTCGTTTTCCCTAGACCTATACTGGACAAAGGTGCTGGAATGCTCGCTACACTGCCGCCCCTCATACCAAAATCATGGCGCCATCTTATTTACTAATTCTAATCTGCCATCTCAATATCTACATCTGTAACTTCCACGAATATTGAGCAGTCAACTCCTCCCCTCCCCCTCCCCTTACAAGAAGCTTTCATTTAATCAATCACCGTGAAATAAACAGTATATTCTGACCTTATCAATCTTATTGTAATAAATAATGAAGTGAGAGAGAGAGAGAGAGAGAGAGAGAGAGAGAGAGAGAGAGAGAGAGAGAGAGAGAAAATAAGTATGAATATTCCTGCGTTAACTCCAATTTCAGGAATCTACATTTTCCATATTCATATAGTTCAGGACGCTGGGCAGTTTGTATTTTTAACGTAACCAAGAATACATAAAACGACCATATTTTACATATCCATAATATATATATATATATATATATATATATATATATATATATATATATATATATATATATATATATATATATATATATAGAGAGAGAGAGAGAGAGAGAGAGAGAGAGAGAGAGAGAGAGAGAGTAGAGAGAGAGAGAGAGAGAGAGAGAGAGAGAGAGAGAGAGTAGAGAGAGAGAGAGAGAGAGAGAGAGAGAGAGCAAGGCCCTAAATCGAAATTCATCACTCGATTTTACCCTAAGCCGCCAGCAAAGTCTTCCTCTCCATCTCATAATCCACAATTATTGTTTCAACATTTGTTGATTTATTTGAATGACAAACAATGGCAAGACAGTGGAAATTCTGATATATTGTTGCATATGAGCTCTTATAAATAGAGTATATCAAAAGGTGATTACACCGAACAGAACGCGAGTCTACAAAGGGTTTCATATAAAAAAACTAAAAAGTTTAAAAGCGTTCATAAACATATTCATTTCCGTGAAAAGCTTGGACGAGTTCCCGTTCTCATATTCAAACATTTTCATTTGCTTTTTATAAAATTCAGTTTAATATACAGCAGCACCCAGTATTTTCGTCACTGAATCTACTAGTCCAACACTGAACACAAAAGGCTATGTAATATGGAACAAAATAAGTATATGTTTTTAAATCCTTCGTTGTTCATTTGAATGAATCTGAATCCCCTGGAATGACTTTTGTTTAGTTTCTCAAATGCTGCCATAAGCTCATCACTGCTTTAAAACCTTCGTATCTTCAGACTCTCTGGCTTCATGAAGCAAACACCCCCGCCTCTTTTTTCTGCCGTGTTCTTGTAACCCTCATGAAGGAAAGTCCACACTGATTCTGGGCGTTGTTGTAACTTTCAAGAGTCAAAGCCGCTGATATTTTTGAGACACTCTTGAAACCAAGCCCTCTGATTTTATATTTCGCTGTGTTCCTGTGATGTTGACAAACCCAACAACTTTGGGCGTTATTGTGGCATTCTTGAAGCAAAGCCCATCCATTTTCGGCGCTGTAATAATGCCTTCAGGGGGCAGAGCCCTCTGCTTCTAGGCTCTGTTAATCCCACTTGATGTGAATCCCACAGATAATACTAGTTTTTGGTGGTCCACATGAAGCAAAGCCCTTGATATTGAGAGTTGATGTGTTTCATAAACAAAACCCCACTTTTTTGGGACCTTCTTTTATCCCTCAAGAATCAAAGCTCCATACATTTGGCAGAGCCCGCTGATTTTGTATTTTGATGCTACCGACCTTTTTAGCCCCACGACATATAAAAGATTTTGCAAGCACGCTTGTGACGTCACGGCCTGAGACCTACTGAAATGACGCCACCTACGTTATATTTCCTAAAAATTTAAATACACAAGTCGTCACTTCACTTAACAGTATAAAGGAGCTACAGGTTTTGTAAGGGACGCCTTAATATGATAAAACCCTTTAATAGTAACAGAAAGAGCATCTACAGGTTGTGAGCATTCGCCAATGAAATAAGCTTAGTTATCCAATAATAAATTCTTAGCATTTGACAATAAGCGCTCAGACGAATATTAAGAATTAATTGGAGGGATAGTTTATCAAATAACAGAACTAGAGAAGTGCCTGGGGTGCAGCCGGTCGATGAGTTTGTTAGATGTGAGGTTCTCACTCTGGAAGTGGCTAGGCCATGTGATTGGAAGACAGGGAACATTACGAGATATATGGGATGGGTTGGTTGCCCTGGTGGAAGAGATAGAGGTTGGCCACAGGAGACGTGGCTGAGGGCAATGAGGCGGGAAGCAGGAGATGAGTGCTTGGGGAGACCTTGAGGGGTGAGCCCAGGACAGAATGTGATGGGGTGAGTTCATCGAGGCCCTGTGCATCCCCGTGGGTGCCACAGAATACGATTGACTGATCCAAAATCTGCATAAATTACAATGTCCAAATTCACTATGACAGGAGTAGTATTTTTAATTGAGAAAATGGAAAAATAATCTTAAATGATGCATATAAAAATATTACAAAAAAGTTATGCCTCTAAATGCAAAGCAACATAATTACCCTTGAGAAAAGAAAAAAAAATTTTCTTACAAGATTAATGCAAATAAACATCTCTTTAAAGGCACGACCAAATATACCTTGAATGTAGTGTCTCCGATACAAATATTCAGATATTCTCAGAGCCAAACTATTGTGTCGAATTCAGTATGAAAGTTGAATGATAACAAGTAATACTCAAAGATTGGCGCGACGGATCAAGTTTCAATATTACCACTGAGTGACTGAAAACCAAGATGAAAGTAGAAAGAAACTCCACCTCTCATTATTCTCATTTGTTTCCCGTCGCCAATAATGGCAGAATTATCCTCAAGCTGAAACCGAGCCTAAATAACGGGTTAAAAGGCTTTCTTTGAATGCAAACATAATTGTAACATAACTGAATGCAATCACAGAACAAGATTCTTTCATGTTAACATTACTGGTCGCTTCAAATGTTCAAGTTTTTATATAATCATAGAAAGATATTATTTCATGTTAGTATAACTACTAGTCACTTTAAATTTCCAGCCGTTTATATGTAATCATATAAGTAACAAGATTACTTCATGTTAATAAAAACATTTCATAAACAATTTTCAATCGTTATTTATGTAATCAAAGAACAAGATTATTTCGTGTTAGTATAGCTACTAGTCGCTTAAATTTTCACTATCACCAAACAGGCATTAAACACGTTCAAATTCTAACGACGGGAAACTGCGCGCCACTGAAATACAAATTTATGCGAAAACACTTTTCGCAAGTCTGAAGAACCAACTTTTGTAACGGTTTGTGTCATCGATAGTCCTAATATTTACTTCTGTTGGACCCACACATGAAACTTGTATTTTCATTCGTAGAATATCACGAAGAGATATATAAAAAAATATAAATATTACTACAATCGAAAAAGAACATCTAGAGAGGCATCAATTTTAATCCACGTTATTCCATCCTAATATTTATTTCTGTCGAACCCCCACATAAAACTCAAATTTTCACTCCTAGGATATCACCAAAAGATATAAAAAAATGCAAATATTACTACAATCGGAAAAGAACATCTAGAGAGGCATCAATTTTAATCCTCCAGTTATTCATTCCTACAAAGTATATTTGATGTCAAAACGAACAATTCACGTTTTCGAGAGACTACTCCACCATGCAGCTGCTGCTGACATGGATATAAATATGACTGAACAACAATGCAGAATATTCCAACGCCTGGATAACGCCTAACAAAATATCAAGCGCTCTCTATACGCTTTCTAGTCAAATTGGCTACACACTAACCTGCCTCTTCATTTTCGTATACATTTAGATATTCCAATGATCGAATCTTTATCAAAACCTTGATTGCTATAAAAGGGAAAAAAAACTTACATTTTTTAATAATCAACTATCAATTTAGAATGATTTTATCAACAGAATGTTCTCAGAAAAGGTCCGTAGGGGCTCTGGTCCAGGTGAGTCAGGGCACAGTGCCTGGGTTATGTTAGCATGTATTCAGAAAAGACGCACAAAAGACCCGGCCACGATAGACTGGGTTATGGGAAGTAGCCAAGTCGTAGGTAGCCAGGGTTTTATGCAGACTGTCTAACTGGTGACAGTCTTAACTGGACTTGATGTTGATATTTTCCCGTTGCCACAACAGCCCCAATTAGGACATATGAACTCGAGAGGATGTACAACGAAAAAAACATAAATTTTTACATCCGGCAATATCAAAATATTGGTTGGCGGTGCTTACTACCACTCTTAATGATAAAGAATTTACATATGAACTTAATAACGCATTTATATACGAACTTAATAAAAAAGTTTATATATAAATTTACTGAGACGGGGGAGCTTGACAAACTACACTTATGGAGGACTTTCATACCAACATGAGTCAACAATTTGCTCAAATACAATAACCGCGGTAATGACAATTACAGAAAATTCTAGTCATCCGTTCTAGACACCTCACAAAATCCTGTCGTACTACAGTACAAATCACAAAACCTACAGCCAACGCAGGTCCCCAATTCGGAGGATGAATTTCTCAAATAACAATAATAATCCATCCAGAATGAGATTAACAAAACACTCGAATAGGTTATCGCTCGTTGCAATACTCGTCCGTTCGGATATTAACGATACCGCGATCTCTCAGTACTGTGGAACATTCAAAATCTTCGGATATTAACGATACCTGCGATCTCTCAGTACTGTGGAACATTCAAAATCTCAAGAGTACTGTCAAGGATATATATGCTACTTACTTAACGACGGCTTCTCTCGAATTCAGTAAAAACTACACTGGCAATTCTTAAAACATCGTAGATTGGGAAAACGCAATGGCATTTACCTGAAAATAAAAAATATATATATTAACTTGCTGGCGTAAGATTTTATATATACATACATACACATACACACACACACACACACACACACACACACACACACACATATATATATATATATATATATATATATATATATATATATATATATATATATATATATATATATATATATATATATCAGCTATACGCCATTTTGATTTGGGATAGCAATCTTATCCAAAAATATTTCCTGAAAATCATGTGGCAAAAACTTGAATATCACACACACACACAACAACCCACCCCCCCCCCCCCCGGCCCCCCCGTTTTATTTGCCTGAAAGCAGATCATCGTATAAAAAAAAAAACTATTTCCGGTAGAAACTGATTTGTACCGTACTTGACTTTTTCCCTTTACAATTACAATTTTGTTCAAATATAATCTTATTCATTTTAAGTTATAATTTAAAGTTATATTTGCTGACATTACCAGGTATGCGAGGATTAAGGAAAATCATTTAAAGCTAATCTTGTGAACCTCAGCACCTCACATAGCTGACAAATGGAGTGAAATGTTATTAGCGTAGACGGTTAGGCTTCAACATGTTTCTAAAATACCTCTGATAGATTCAGGCGACTTTGAATTTCCACTGTGATTCCTGCCCAAAGGCACTGCAAACGAGAAAAGGAGAAAATTGAGATAATAAAACACCAGGAGCCGATGTTTTACGTCCTTACGCATGCCTTGAAATACCACAGATGTTCGCGTGTCATTCCATCTCACTCAAATTTCCATTCTCCCTGATTCCCAGCTACATCAACGCCATGAAAGATGAAAAATGTGGGCCTCGCACATCATCCATCCCTTCTGAAATGCACTGGGATCATTTTACGCGGACCGCCGTGTTTCACAGATTTAAACATAAAATTGGCTTGGCCTTGAGGACAGTAATCGTTATGATGCCAAAAAAGAAAGGAAATAAAAAGGATTCAGTCAATAGTAGTAAAAATAAAAATATCAAAATGTTTTGTCCAATATTATACTGGTCTGCATATCACTTCGTATAATTTCAAACGACTCGATTAAAGAAAAAAGAAATATCCAACACCGAAGGTTTTTACAGAACCCACCTGCCTGTAATGCTGAAATACGAATCGTATGAATTCACAATAAGAACAGTTTTCTACACCTGACGGCATTTAAATACATTCGCCTGTCTGTAATACCTAAGAACAACCAGGAACTGCTGAAATAGAACCCATATGAATTCAGAAGATAATTTCTTAATCCCGTACAATACTTGAATGAATCTACCTGTCTGTGATACTTGATAATCAAGTAATACAGATTAATACAGATGTATGAACTATTCGACTGCCGAATAGAAACGGTGTCCTTCCCCTTAACTTTCCATATGAACTGAATTGAATACAGTATTTAGCCAAAGGCCAAGCAATTGGACCTACGAGGTCATTCAGCGCTGAGACGGAAATTGAGTGTAAAAGGTTTGAAAGGTGTAACAGGAGGAAAACCTCAAAGCAGTTGCACTATGAATCAATTGTTAGGAGAGGGTAGAAAGTAAGATGGAAGAGAAAGAAAATGAAAGGAGGTAAAGTAAGATTAACGAAAGGGATGGCAGCTGCAGCTAGGGGCCGAAGGCACGCTGCAAAGAAACTTAGGTAATGCCTACAGTGCACCAAATGAGGGTGCACTGATGGCCCTATACCCACCTACGGGGAACTTTCCATATACATCAGCAGTTGTAACTCTTGACAGCGAAGCATATAACTAATAAATACTCAGCCTACTTACGACATCGACAAACGCCCCATGAAGAAAAAGGAAGAGGCAAAAACTCAACGAGAACCAGTCGCTTTTGTCCTATACCGTGGCTCTGCAGCGACTGAAATGGATTCTGAAATTTTCACTTTTATTCATGGTTTCTTTTTTTTCCAAATCGTATGATGAACATAAAAGGGGAAAAAATGTTGCTCGTTGCGTATTTCTGCTCTGCGAGGAATAATTTCGCTTTGCCTTTATTTTAATTTCGCATCAACCTCCAGCAACTCGCGGTATTTAGCCGGAACAGAAAACCATTGTTCAAATAAAAGAGTAAAAGTGAAAACACAGCAGAACAAAAATTCCCACATATCTTTTACAAGTGACAACCTGTCAAGAGAACAAGAATGCAAACACCGACAACTGTAAACATTACGAAATTAACAAAACTGTAGACAGGTGAGCGTGAAAACTTGAATGTCATCCACCATATCTACGGTCATGTCCTATACCGAATGCTCAACTTCTATGACTTCCTAACTTTCCTGGTATACGATTTCCTCCGAAATCCTGTGAAAATCCGAACAGGAAATAAAATCAAGAATTTTTCTCCTTTATCTCACCACCGGGTTTCGATCCTAGGTTGCCAAGAAAATTTCGTTCAAAATTACAATTCTGATGAACAGCGAGTAAGTAAAGGGCCGATACCAAGCCATTGGACAATAACTGTGTTCAAAGAAAACATGAATTTCCTTTAGAATTACAAGACAGGTACCTGGTTTCCTCGATCCAAAACCATGACAGAAAAAGGACTTTGTGATGTGAATAACTCTCCAAAAAAAAAGGAAAAACTGCACAATTTTCAGACTAAAAACCACGAGGAGGGAATGACCAGGACCCACTCAGTCCTGGGAATGACGTAGAGGGAATTCACGCCGACGCTGACTGCTGAGATGAATATAATTTAGGCCAAAGGCCAAGCACTGGGACCTATGAGGTCATTCAGAACTGAAACGGAAATTGACAGTATAAGGTTTGAAAGGTGTGACAGGAGGAAAACCTCAAAGCAGTTGCACTATAAATCAAGTGTTAGTAGAGGGTGGAAAGTAAGAAGAAAAAGAACATGAAAGGAGGTACAGTTTAAGGAACGAAAGTGGTTGCAGCTAGGGGCCGAAGGCACGCTGCAAAGAACCTTAAGCAATGCCTACAGTACACCGCGTGGTCCACTGACGGCACTACCCCTCTAAGAGGGACGCTGACTACTGCATGCGGGAATAACTTGAGCAACGCAGGAGTACACCTGATGGCGCGAACCTTTTTGTGACTACGATTATGAGCGACTCATTTCCATCTACGTTTTAACAATCACGAGGCGCCGTATTTAGAATCTTGATGAGATAAGGTATCCGTAAATAAAAGTTGAAACCGATGATAACCGGTGACCTTGAGGTAACAAATGGTATTATTACGTAAAAAAAGGAAAAATTGATTTCTGAAAATTGTAATTTAGTCTGGTAACATGTTCACGAAAGCGAATCCCTCGAGAGAAGATAAAAAAGAAAGATGACGTTCGTAAAAAGTCTTTTAATATGAGATAAGACGTGGGATTTGACAATAACCTGAGGAAATATGAGAGTATATCAAAGCTTTTTCTACAATATTAGAGGATAAGTATAACTTCTCCTCGAAGTCCTTCTGATTAAGATTATATAGAGCCTAGTTGTCATCTATTAGAAAGGCCTTTAACTTGCTAAATCCGACTGACAAACCAGCCAAGTAATGAACATGTTACTGCCTGGCATTCATTAGTGGTCACCTATTCAAATGATGACTGAGCTCATCCCAGCTCTCTGTGCAAGACATACCCATTAAAAAATCAGTCTCGGTATCTTGGTCAGTTACTGCTGCAGTGTGGGGTCTGTGGTGGGAGGTTGAAACCAACGTTCTTTAGAAGATTGAATTTCAAGTCAATGACCCCTTTGGTGTGCTTGTTCCATGGGAATAGGTTTCATCAACTGAAATAAAATAATTAAATTCATATGTATACATCACTTATACACACATGCACACACAGGCTTTATCTAAAAACACCCTGTCTACATTCAATCTATTTAATTTTGGCTTCATAAATGACCTAATGAAGTGATTGATTCGTATATATAAAACTGGGTTGCACAACAAAGTTCCTCGACCCCAAAAACTAATATGAGCTAAAACGAAAAATTAATCAACACATGAATTGCCTCAGCCACTTTTGGGTCTGGGAGCTTACACTGACTCCTCTTGATGTGATAAAGACGGTATCATAATTGTATAATCTTCAGTACTAATGTTATTTCTCGCTTTATATCCTACAGGTGGGCACTGCCTGAATGCCAACAGGCACTTGGCTGCCTTTGGACTTCCAGATACGCCGATTGACATCATCGGAGGAGAAGTAGCTGAGCATGGAGAATTTCCTTATCAAGTAAGCACACGGATACTGAGAGAGAGAGAGAGAGAGAGAGAGAGAGAGAGAGAGAGAGAGAGAGAGAGAGAGAGAGAGTTTTCTTCATTGAGTAAACAAGAATACACACACGCACACACACAAGAACCATTATATACATGTATATTAATATATGATATCTATATATATATATATATTATACATATATATAGAGAGAGAGAGATGAGAGAAGAGGACCGAGAGAGAGAGAGAGAGAGGAGCTGAGAGAAGAGAGAGAGAGAGAGAGAGAGAGTTAGTTTCATTCATTGGGTAAACAAGCATATACACCCACACCCACACACACAGACATATATATACATGTATATATATATATATATATATATATATATATATATATATATATATATATATAGAGAGAGAGAGAGAGAGAGAGAGAGAGAGAGAGAGAGAGAGAGAGAGAGAGAGAGAGAGAGAGAGAGTCTGTGCACATTGATACATACGTAATTAACCTTCACATTATATTCCCTGAGATTACTCGCATAGAAATCAAGAATGAAACTGATATTCATTCTACTCTTCAACGTTCTCAAAATCTAGCTTAAGCACTGAGGCGATATTGTACTTGTCTTTATTATATTTCACTACAGTCTACTGTTTACCTTAAAGTTAAAGAGGTAGCTCTTGCTGCTTTCTTCATTCTTTTTTTCCATTCGGCCTTTGGCAAGAAAAGGGCGTTTGTCCAGTGGTTCTTGAATTGGGGAGCAATTTCCAGGGAAGGCTCGAGCCCTCGCGAAAAATACAAAAATCTCTAATTATATTAGTTATTCGTTTCCTATAGTCTACTACTCTAGTTAGACTCTTTGGGTTTACCATGTTTTGTAATTATTTACCTCCCTCCCTATGCATCGAAACCCTTCTCTTCTATTGTTTTTTTTTTCCTTTAAATCTGGGAGGGAATCATCCTCATAGATGCAAGAGGGGGCGTGGAGAGAAGGACCAACTCTTAGAGGGGCGTGGTAATAAAAAGTACAAGAATCACTGCGTTAGTCTGTCCCAGCCGCCAGTCACATCTGAAAAAAGTCGCCAATTTTAATCCACGTTTTATTTGTCTACAGAAAAAATTTACTACCCTGAACTTCATTTATGTATGACAGTTATTGGATAGATTCTTTCAACACCCTAAGGACGGCTGGATCACGGTTCCAAAATGCTAAGCTTATTTTCACTTCCCATGCGAACAAGCATGCACCAATACGCTAAGGAGGCTATGTTACATCATTTCCCCAGACTGTAAAGTTGTAAGATTAACATATATCCTGAAAGGAAATGCTTGGTATTAAAGAGAACAGAGCACCGAATTATTATATATATATATATATATATATATATATATATATATATATATATATATATATATACATATACATATATATATATAGATATATATATATATATATATATATATATCTATAGATATTGTATAATTATATATAATATATATATATATATAATAGTAAAAATAAATAAAAACTAAGCCTTACATAGAAGGATACTGGGCTTAAGACAGGCCACGCAAAAGGTAATTTTACTACCGTCAATTAATTATGCAAGAGTCCAGACCCCATTCAAATAAATTCAAGTCCACAAAAAATAAATATCTCAGAAAACATCTAATCAAGATAAGAACATACTCAACATACAGTGCTCAGAATCCAGGCATCATCTAAAAATGCTAGTAAATCCACACTATACGTAATCAAGAAATAACACAATATAACTGGAATCAGGAACCGCCTAATCAATTAACATACCCCAATATACCCAGAAATATTATCAAGTCTAACTAATGCAGAGAAATAACCTAACATTGCCGAATCTGGACCGCGTCTAACATGGACTTAAAAAACCAAAATACCTCTAATCCAGACTATGGATAATCAATACATAAAAAGTCCCTTTTCTCCAATGCAGGCTACAGCTAATTAAGACAGGCACTCAACCCAACATAACTGGAATACTGACTATGTCAAATCAAGACAAAAAATCCCGCTAACCCAAAATCCGTACCATGTGTTACCAACAATGTATATCAATAACCCAACATTTTTTAAAACCTGGACAAGAAACGTAAATGACTTATCTGGATTCCAGAAATCATATAAACCTAGAACATGGCCCGTGCCTAATCGGTGCATGCAAATATCCCACATTTCTGGAATACAGACCATGTCTAATCAGTACAAATAAAAATTCCACATACCTGGAACATGGATCCTGGACCATTTTTAATCAATACTCACAATTACCCCACATATCTGGAATATGGATCGCATCTAATCAATGTATGTATATACCACATCCCTGGAGGATGTATCCTAGACCATGTCTAATCGATACTAGCAAATATCCAACATATCTGGAATATGGACAGCGTTTCTTATATATATGTATATATATATATATATATATATATATATATACATATATATACATATATATTTACTTACCCGGAATACCGAGAAATCGGACTATGTCTAATCAGTGTGCGCAAACATCTAACATACATAGATGTCCCACATACCTAAAACATAGACCTTGGACCATTTCTAATCAATAAACACAAATATCCCACATACCTGGAACATGGCCCATGTCTAACCAATAAACGTACATGCCCCACAAACTTACATGGACCCTGGACCATTTGCAATCAATACATGCAAATATTTGGAATACACACCATGACTTACCACTGCGAGCAAATATCTCACATACCTGGAATATGAGCCATGTCTATACTCTTTTTTCCATCTGTCCATCCGCCTGTGGTGTTTGCGCATGGCAACACTGCGTCCCGGGCTTTAAATAATATCCTATTTCGAATATTAACGGTGTTATTCGCATACAGTAAATTATTAAAATACTTTTCAGTCGCAAATGTATACCCAGATATCCTTTTATTTACCTAAAACTTACACATAGCGTAACTATTTAAAGCCCGGGATGCAGTGTTACGATGCGCGACCACCGCAGGCGGATGGATAGATGGAAAAAAACAGAGTATAGTCAATGTATATTAATAACCCAACATACCCGAAATCTGACCCATGTTGAATCAAGGCGCATGACTAACCTGACATACCCGTAATATGGACCACTTCTAATCACTACATATAAAAAATAATACTTACATCAAACCGCTAAAAAAAAAAACAAATATCAAACAATTTCGAAATACAATGACAACAGTTCAAACCAAGTCTCTGGATTTAATTTAAATGACTAACCCATTAAAACTAGGAAGAGTAAAAAGCTATGACACGACTTCAATTACCGAGTCAAAACTCAAATCGAGCAACTACACACTTTACCGTTAATGGAAATATGCATCATGAAAGGTAAAAGGTTATGCTTTCACGAATGAAAAAAAAAACGTAAACATTTACCCTTGCTCGTATTAAATTCCCGATTTGACTGCCATTCCCACTCATAATCAAATGGTATCTATGACGTTCCAATACCATTTTCTACCTGAATTTGAACAGACTTTTTCCCACTCAAATAAAAATCTTGTTAAAGGATTAAACTTCCTTTCTTCTCAATGGTACAAATGCGTTCGTATAGCCCTACAAATGACAAGCATTTTCATAAGTAAATAACAAGCATTTTCATAAGCAACTTAGAATGTAAAGACAGAAGAAACAGATACTTACAAATCTTAGGAGTAAAACATAGGAAAAGGGAACTAGAATTTCCCAACAGGACCTAACATGTATAATAAAACTATAGTGAGAGATATTACCTCATACCCGAGCCTACTATCTATGCTGTAGGAATACTTGGGAAAAAAAAAAAGTTCAGTTATATAACGAAACCTGTAAATCTCTAGGCAACATTCAAGTAATTCTTGTTCGTTCTCGCTTTCAATTTTTAAAAGGAAAATATTTAGAGAAGTCGTCGGTATCGTTTTAATGCATGCAGCTATACCATAAACAAAACAGCACAAGAGAACATAGTTCACCTATCTTTAATGTTTCAAGTTTTTCGTAAAAAAGAGGCGTTTGACCACTTAGGTAAATTCATGTAGGTCGTAATTTTAAAATACAATTTCGTCACTTGGATTTTAATACTCATATATTTTCCAAATAAAAAAAGCAGAGGATAGGGATGTTAAGGTCTTGAACGCTGTTGGCTAATCAGTGAGACTGGAAAATCCGTACAAAATAACAGGCATCACAATGGCAAGGGAAGCTTTTAACTCTAAAATCATAATCAATATAGAGAATTAATGATGACTGTTAAAACCAGGGTTACATCACCTACTCATCACACAATTCAGAGGCTGAACAAGAACGACGCATAAGGATCACAGGCACTCACTCGAAAACAAATTGTTGGGAAATGACCTTGAGAGAGAGAGAGAGAGAGAGAGAGAGAGAGAGAGAGAGAGAGAGAGAGAGAGAGAGAGTGCTTGCGGAAATGACCGAGAGGCAAAAGAAATGCTGGCTCGGCCAAAGCAAGATTAAATGATTTCTCTGTTTACGACATCGATGTCCGAAATACATTAAGGTACTGAATAACTTAGATTATGACTGAATGTTGTACACTGAATAAAGGAAACATTCACTTAACCAATCGACGCTTTTATGATTGCTTTCACAGCTTGTATTCATACAGCGAAAAGAGAGTGAAACATTTGAAATTTAACCAACTAACGATTTAACAGAAAATTGAGGAATGATGTCAAAATATAGAAAAATTAACATGGTGCTTGCCAAAGATAATCTGCCAAGTGGCCGAAAACTAATGCTCATGGGTATACCAATGGAAAATATAGTCAACTATCACATAGATTTCCTAGATCTTCATACAACATGATGATTGATAAATGTTTCTGATGTCAAAAAACTGGTTTGAAGATATGCACAACGAAATTTAAAAAGAGGAATCTTGTTAGTCTTAAGAGAAATAGTGTAGGTTCACTGTCATTACTATAACAACTAGAGGAGAGCATTCGATATTATCTGAATTTATTTTTATAACGCAAGAGAATAAGTTGGTTCAGCCAAATACATGAATAAATGCACGAAAAAAATTACTTTTATCTAATCATTTTTTTAAAGAGTAGCTGCGAGTACTGTCTGAAAACTGGTTCAAAACAAGGCAGTTACATTACAGCTTTTAATCAATTATATAAAATAACTGGTAATGAATGTTATCTGCATGCGTGCATTACCTTGAAATCCTTAATGCATTACCTTCAAATCCATTTAATACAGATTGCTGTTAAAAACTTTCCCATCCCATTTCTATAATAATGTTAAAATCCAAAATCGTTGAACTCACGTTACATTTGCCTTTGCTCTTAAAAAATATATTTCCACAGGTCTCTGTTCAACACAAGGGAATCTTCGGGCAGATCCACGTTTGTGGAGGCTCCATTCTCAATGAAATGTACATACTGACTTCTGCAAATTGTATCGAAAGGTAAGTCATAACCAGATCAGCGCATACATTTATTACAACCACCAAATCAGCGTACGCTTTTATTAATACATGTAAAACACTTTCATTAATCCATGTTCCGAGAACCACAGAGAGAAATACACTACCTTCTTTGCATATCGAAATACCCGGCTGTGGAGAAAGGGAAATTGTAATACATAGAGAGTTAGCATAATTTCAAACAAACATTCGCTTGTCTCCGTGAGCGTGGAATTAAAATCCACAAAATATTCCCACAGT
>NC_061089.1:27206882-27221882 GCF_015104395.2 Macrobrachium nipponense
GTATTCCTCAATGTTAAAAAAAAATTATGGTTATTTCGTTCTTTTAACTGTAATTATAGTTTCGTCCTGCTATTGAGAAACTAATACAGATTCTGCAAAGCGAGGCTTGTTGGTAACTCAAGATTCCTGATGTGTCTGTGGATTCAAATCTACTTGTAAAATTATAAAATGGTTGCTTTTTACGAACATGACATCCTCCTCCATAACTACCCTAGAGTTCTCTCTTCTCTTAGGTCAAAATACCCGTAGTCGACTCGGTCCTGTGCAGAACGTTCTATGGTGAAAGTGCCATAAGTGACGGCATGGTATGCGCAGGGAAAATCACAGGGGGCAGTGGTTCGTGCGAGGGCGACAAAGGAGGCCCTCTGCAGTGTGAGGGAGTTCTACAGGGGATATACTCTTGGGGCAAAGGCTGTGCTGAGCCAGCTTCCCCGGGTGTTTATACTAAAGTGATTCATTATAAGGAATGGATTGAAAACTACATTTCCAATCACTAAAGACAAAATGGCCCATTTCTCGAGCAAAAAGGTTGGGTATAAAATGTTGTGTCCTTTTTTTTAAATTAGAGTATTTTTTCAGTCAATTTCCACTTTTCTAATGTAAATTAAAAGCTCAATATATATAATCGATGACTTAAAAAGGCTTTGCTATTCACTTGTCCTTCAACCGCCAGTCGAACTTAAAAAGTAAAATATTTCCGGCTTCATTTTCAAATTGTAGCCGTTTACATAAACAAATAATAAAAGCAACGCCCTTCATCATTTTTGTACATACAAGTATGTATTAACACTGAGGTTTTCATGACTTATAAAAATGTGAACCTCTGATAAAGTTACTATAGTAGATTCACATCAAGCGTGCATCTGATGTCTAGGCCAGTCCCTTACGACGCTCCTGATTGGCTGGTGATAAGTCAATCACAGGGCTGGAAACTGTCTCTCGAGAGTGTTCACATAGGCAGGATGTATGTTCCACCTCTCCTGGGGGATACCTTTGAAAGACGGATCCCTCTGGAGAGGTGGAACATACATCCTGCCTATGTAAACTCTCTCGAGAGACAGAGTTTCCAGCCCTGTGATTAGCTTATCAACAGCCAATCAGGAGTGTCAAAGGGACTGGCCTAGACATCAGATGCATGGTTGATGTGAATCTACTAGAGCTAATGTTTAGTGCTTTTCTGAAGAATTCCAGCCTGGTAACATTATTATTTCTGTAAGGTGTCAAGATAACATGTTGGTGGACTGCACATACAATATACTTAAAACCAGAAAGAAATTCAAAGGAACACTAACTGCTCGTATTTGAGAATTTGATGTAATTCACAATCAACGAGAAACTTACTACAAGAAATAGTGAGTAATTCCTGCAGATGTGAAAAATTTTGGTTTTAAGATTAAGAAACCCCATATTTTGAAAGCAAATTACATCTTTCCTAGAAATACAGCGAGACTTTTAAGTAGGGGTATTTCTCAGCAATAGCTGGAATCAGCTGCTGAAACTCTGTAACAATGTGGTTAACTGGTAGCAAGTGGGTGAGTGAGAGAGAACCCTCCTCCCAACATGGTGTCATCAAGCACTTTTCTTTTGGAAAAATAACACAATGATTTTCATGATAGAATAAATTTTTTAGGTACTTACCCTCCATCATTAGCTTTCATGACGCAGGTTCCACAAGTGTTAAAATTGAAACAATCGTTAATGACCGAAAAGCTCCCTTTAGGGAGTGGAGTTAAGACAGTGAATGTTATGGTGGATCAGTCGTCTCTTAATCTCTTAAGAGATGATGGAGGAAGGGATCTCAATGATGGAGGGAAAGTACCTAAAATATTAATTTTATCATAAAAATAATCATTTTTGAGGTGAAACCTACCCTTCATCATCAGCCGACTCCAACATTGTTTGCTGAAGGGCAAAATATTTACCTATAACCTGATTATCAGATATTATAAATGCCTTTATCCTGCTTACCTGATGCATACGATCCCAGGGCAAGTTCTTGTTAGAGAGGGTCTTCATCAGGTGACGTCCACTATTGCAAGATGGAACATGTACCCAGAATACAGCCATTGGTTGAGGTTGTGCAATACAGAGTGGCAAGTTTGCCCTCTGTGCCTCAGGCCTGCAGAGTTGATGGGTGCTAAAACTACAACTTAACATGATCCCTAAAGAGTTACTACCTTCCTAACCGAGTTACTGTGACATTTCACACCCAAAACAACACCAAGTTTTTTTTTTTTTTCTGAAAAAAAAAAATGGTGGTTCTAGATCAGCTCAGGGTAGTTTTGTCCAATGAGGAGTAAGGACTCTGCAATATAAGGCCCACTTTATCTACACTGATGAACTTCGTTTGTTCATATCTAAAAGAAACAAAGTAATAACAATTAAGCACCATATTGCAGTCAAAACGAAGTAAAGTATGATAATACCATGTACGAACTCCAATACATATGGTTCCTCACTTACCCAGGAAGTGAAAACCTGTATCAGTTCATAAAACCAAATAGTAGAAATCTCCCCTGCTGCAACTATAATACTAGTGTACGGCAGTTACTGCTGAATAAAGATGGCTCTCAAGCAGTTGGAAGAGAACAAACATTTACACCGCCACTGTGCCGCCAAGACTAGACAGTCTAGAGAGAGGTGCTAAAGAACATTAATCAATGTGAACCGAAAATTTTGTTTTCTGAACAGCTCTCATCAGACTAAATGCTGTATGTCTGCTCCATCACTTTATGAAGCCAAAATGTAAGGTTGTTCTGGACACCACCACCTTGTGCCTGTAGGTACAACACAGAACCTCCAACACTAGCCTAAGAGGTTGGGTTCATATTAGCTAGTGCCACAGGGCTTGCACTAGCCATACAACAATCTCATCTGGCTCCCGCTTACTAATCCTTGATGGGAGAGGACCAAAGATTCTCAAGTCTCTTGTCAGAAACTGACAGGTTCTGAGTTTTCCAACAAACTCATGAATGAGATCAAGAAGAAAGCCAAGCCCCCAAAGAACTAGCCAAGAAACAAAAGGCCATGCAACCTTTTCATGAGGTTAAGGCTAGTAGAACAAGTCTTAAGGAAAAGGTCTCAATCCAAGGCCTCTCCCTAGGGCTCCACAGTCTACATCACGCTCCAGAGGTGAGAAAACTATTCCACGCTTCTCTGAGCTTGGACAACTTTAATGAGGCAGAGAGCTCCATGCCCTTCAGACAGAAGACCTTACCCAAGGCAAAACAACAGGCTCCAATGCAGAGACTGAGAAGAGCTTGTCTCAAGGGAAGTGGACAAGCACATCTGTGATCTTCTGCAAAGCAGCTCTGAAATGAGAGATCAATCTGTGACACAAATCAAAGTAGATGGTCTACTCCCTGATATACAGTAGCTGCGGCTACCTCTCAACATATAGCTAACTTTTCAAGAATAATATATCAAAGGGGAATCCGTGCGTGCCTCAACCAGAAGAGCAGTGTATCAGGGTACCATTTGGCAAGGGGCTAACAAGGAACCACCAAGGATATTTGAGACTCTGAATGACATACTTGGTTGGTCACTTGGTAAATCAAACTGGACAGGGAAGAAAGGCAAAGATGTCCTAGGAGCTGCTGGAAAATACGTTCCAATGTATGTCTTACAAAAGAGTAGAACATTAGGAGATTCCTGAATAATTGGTGAACAGGCTGTTTACCAAAGCTTGGAGAGCTTCCTCCACAAATGATGAAGAAAGTGATGTCGAAGAAATCCTTGCCAAAGCAATTTTTCCAAAAGAATGTGGTGCACAAAAAAGTAATGCAGAAGAAATATTTCCAGATGACACTGATGTTGACGACCACCACCCCTGTAATTCCACACTGACTCCCCTCCTCTCATCTTCCAGTATTATTATCATAATTTGTTTAATGCAATTAGGTTTTATATATCATTCATAATAATAAAATACTCCATAAAATACAGAACTACAATACTAGTATAGTATTTTGGTATAAAAAATATAAGTAATGCTGTACCTATTAACTGCGTATATTAAGTTGGACTTACGAACAAATCAAGATATTAACGTAACTCAATCATTACTACAGAAGCAAATAAAATAAAAAACATAAATCAATCCAAATTTGGAAAAGTATCTAATCATCAATGAAATCTCATATATGTATTACCCTCTCCAATGCAACCTCACAGACCGACGATGGAGAAAAAACTGGATGGAAAATTATAGATGCTCAAACCACCCAAAATGAATGAGTGAATAGCTTGTTCAAACTAAATAATCATTTTGTCTTACTTTCTGCTATTTCTGGTAGTATAGAGGTATAGAGTCTTTAATTAAAGTCACTTTGACAGTGTAATCTAGCCCTGGTATCATGGTACATTATAGCAAGTATATCTACTATAGACACGTCAGCCTGGAACCGCCACAATCTACCCTATTATAATTTTACCAGAACAGGTAAACAGCATCTTTCAACTATCTGGGTTAACATAACTGGTTAACATAACTTATATCTGCATAGTTGAATGTGGTACACAAGAAGCAAAGATAAAAAATTAACTATTAAATGTAATACAATTATCATCCAGCTTGAAACTATCAACAGACTATTCTAATTATTTACTTGGTATTTTACCAATTCCATATTGAAAGCTTTCGAACTGCAAAAAGAACAAAAATCTTCTAAATGAGTAAATTCTTTACTTTATTTATATCATGAGTTGTGACGACAGACTTTGGTATTGCCATCATCATCATAGCATGTTTTTACTTCAATTCTTCCCTTCATGGGCTTCCAATTTAAAATGAAAGTATCCTCCCCTTTCCTGTCTGCTGTCAGCCTGAACTCCCATTAGCCTTAGTTCTCAATTTATTGCCTTTTACCAGGATTTCCATGCTCTTTCCACAGGCCTTCATCCTACTACAGTCATACCTACATCTAAATTAACGACTATTCCTCATTCCTTCTCATCACATGCCCAAACTATCTCAATTTTCTAGATTAAAGTCTGTTTTTCACCCACTGGATAGTCTTTCTGTCTCATCGATTCCATGACTATTACCATTTTACAGTCACATCTTTTCAAATTCTACATTTTGTTAGAGTCCATACTTCCGCTACACCACACAGTACAGGCTTTATACATCAAAAGTTTTGTACTCATTAAACTGATGGGATATTTCTTTTATTTCCTTTTCTTCCACTTTGCAACTATGAAATCTGGAGCACCGACAATTCAGCTAGAGACAATTCAGCTTAGAGACAATTCTGCGCTAGACGATTCAAGGCAAGGACTATTCAGCACAAAGACATTATGCGAAATAAAATAAAAACATGGAAAACAAAGAAAACAGTCATCAAATTAATTTTTTATTTGTAACATATCAAATTTTAAAAAGTAGACAAAAATATTTATTGAAATGACATACTATAAAATATTCCTGTACAAAAATATTCATACTAATTTATTTCTGCAATTCATGAGGTAGCTTATATTTTGTAAGCATTCCAATTTGTTTGCTCGATTCCCATATTTACTAACTGGCGTTTTTATTGCCTTAGCTGTTCTCTGATAATTTGCTTTTTTTCTGGAGTCGTCGTGTCCAGCTCTGATTCTCAGTATCCTTTTCTCTGCGTTGTCTTGCTCCAATTTCAAAAACACCACATGAGTATGCGTCATAACTTATTCCCATGAACTTCCATTAACATCAAGTCGACCTCTGCATGTGTCTTGTGTACAACGCCAAGACTCCTTTTCATTAAGAAATTTTCTATCTAAACGATAGCAAAATCCATTTGATAGAATGTGATCACGACCTTTCTCTTATAAAATCCGCTCCATGGTGGTTTTTTGGTTTTTACTTTAGCTCAGCGAATGTTTGTAAAAAAACTATGCTCCAGAAAAGGAAATACATCCAGTCCAAGTTTAGAAGAATACCAGTAACTATTATTCGCTTGTTGTTATAGCATAAATAACAACCGTCAATTGTTCGATGGTTGAAAGTGTAAACAATCTTAGATTCTTACCAATATTTTTAACTGCAAGTAGTTAGTTTTGTTTTCTGTCGCCAAATCAGAAATAAATTAATATATTTTTCAATAGCTTATATCAATAAATATCATATTTCATTTTTTGAATTTCAAAAATAATTTATATATATATATATATATATATATATATATATATATATATATATATATATATATATATATATATATATATATATATAAACTAATTCGATCACTGTTTTCCTAATTTTCCATGTTTTAGCTTTATTTCGCCAAATTGTCTCTGTGCTGAATAGTCCTTGTGCTGAATCGTCATGCGCTGAATTGTCTCTAAGCTGAATTGTCGGCTCTTGAATTGTCCTGCGCGGAATTGTCGGCCCACGATGAAATCTTACTGCCTTCTCAATCTTTGCTTACAAGTCAAGTGTGCTCCATAAGTAACAAGTATTGAACATTTACGACCTGTCTACCACAATGTGCTTCCCAAGTTCCCTCTCTTTCCTTTTTCTTTTATAGTACATTTGATGCTGATTAGTGGTAAATGGGTACTAAAAGAAAATTTAAATATTAATGTAACAGCTGCTGAAAACCTTTAATGAATGTTGATGAAATATTAAGGTAAACATATTTTTATCATAATTGCATTTAGAGCTGAAAACTGGACTTTCCTGTCTTAATTTAATGTGTGTTTTGAACATTTCTGACATTTATGTTGGCAGTAAATTAGTTTTAGCAATACTAAATTCCAACTTATTACATACAATTATGGGGAACTGCAGTGGAACACAATGGTGTATTTAACCTATCCTAACATATGGCATCAGATCCTTAACCTATCTGGAAGGGGGGCATTTGCACCCCTGGACCCCGCTAACTTTACACTAGGTGCTGTAAATTAAAATTGGATTGCAACCTAACCTAACCTAACAGAGGGCACCAAGTCCTTACCTGGCCTAGGGAGGTGGGGAATACTTTCCCTGGACCCCTAACAACCTTAGACACTTTATATTAGAATTAACACAGCTTAAGTTACAAGGTCCTTACTTAACCTAGTGTGTGTGTGTGGTCACTAAAGGTTCAATAGACATTACTTAAATCATAATAATCAGAGCTTGCATGATTATTATGACAGTAGAATTTATCCTTGCATCTCACTCTTTTGAATAAATCAGTAATAATATCCATATAAAGGTACTTTGGTTAGTATCCTTGTTCATTATTTATTGTGTGTGCATCTTCACGCAAACAAAGATGGAGGCACTTAAGGTTAGGTTAGGTTGGGTTAGGTTCAATGACATTTCGACACAGTTTGTCAGTCAAGTGAGAATAGCCTACGACCTTTACGTGAGGTTAGTTACCTGCAGCTGCATAAACCAAAGGAATGTTAATTTTGCTTTTGGTGTCTCCTCCCATAGAGCAAATTATTTTCTAGTATTGTTAATGTAAAATTACAGTTTTTTTTATCATTTAAATGTCAAGCTAGGCCTAATACCTAAGACCATGAGGGAAAGAAGGAAGTGAGAGAGGGGAGTATATGAAAATTGGTCAGTGACAATATAAACCGGGTTAAAATATACAAATTAGGCCGAAGGACAAGTGCTGGGACCTATAAGATCAATCAGTACCGAAAGGAAAATGGAGAGTAGGCTACAAGTTTATGCAGGTGGAGAGAACTATGGTAACTCATGGATACCTATTGCCTTGGAAATTGAGTTTTTCTGTAATATTTTTGATTGCTTATCACAAATTCATCATTTTTATTTGTCGGTTGACTGTAATTACCTCAGAACTATTATGTTACTGGATGCTGGCATCCTGGAATGCTATACCTAGTACATGCAGCGTTAGCTAGGCTATAGGGAAAATTTGGTAAAAAGTGGAGTTTCCTTCACAGGGGGAATCTGGGGTGGAGCCCTCAGCTAAGTAACACAGCCTACTTGCTTAGGGTAGGTTAGGTTAGTATAGCTCCTTTGATAAAGGGTTTCCTTAGCTAATACCTTCTTGAACATATGGCTCCCTTATGAATTGCCCATAAGCGGAACCATTCTATTGGGTAAAATGCCGAATGGCTGGCCTCTACCGTAGTGCGACCACCTTTCCGAAAAAGTACTTTAATACATCCTGTAACCCAGGCTAGACATTAGTCAAGAACCAACGTCCGTCGAAGCAATGCCTCGAGACCTCTACTTTCCTCTCGAAGTCAGTTTTTTCTCCCAAGTCACAAGTTAAGGCCATAATTTCCGATTTTCAGGAAGGTGGTCGGCCTATGGTAGAGGCCGGCCATTCGGTATTTAACCCTAACTCCTAAAACATGCAATAGGTATGTTTTTCTCCGAGTGTTTTCCGCCATCCAAAATCCAGCATTTCCAAAGGGTCCCCAACCATGTTGGATCAAAATTTAAGGTTAATAATAGTTGACTGACAATAAACATCACCTCATACATCCGCAACACTAAAAGTATAGGAAAAATCCATTTCCAGGCAATTAGTAGTTCGTGCGGAGATACCTACCTATTGCATAGAATTACCCAAAGGTGTACCAGGATGAAAAAATTGTGGAGGCACTAGTATATGAAACAATAGTTAGAAGAGGATAGAAAGTAAGATGGAGCAAAGACTATGAAAGGAGGTACAGTAAAAGGAATGAAGGGGGGTTGCAGCTAGAAGCCAAAGGGACGATGCAAAGAACCAACCCACAGGCTTAACCAGTAGGTTACTTACTAGGTAATGCCTAATAGGCTACATAAACACAATAGAATAACCTTTACCATAATTGTTTCCTGGCAATGACCAATAATTTACCAAGAATAAGGCCAGCAAATGCTTACCTTTCGAACGGTCTCACAGCTCTAAGGGTTATCTTGTAATTGAACACTCGGGGAGGAGCAGCAAGGACTTTAGCCTAGGCCTATGATAAAGGTCAGGCTACGCTAACAAGTGTTGATTTCACTAAAATGCTTATCTTGTTTCATTGCAACATTCAAGTCCAATTCAGCACTATAAAAAAATTAGTTTTTTTGTGTTCAATAACGTTTAATGCAAGAAAGGGAAATGCTTGATCAACGAACGACATCATGCAGTGGTGCGACTAGTCGGAGTTGGACTAAATAACATTTAAAGTTTTATAACAAGTTGCAGTCACTGAAATAGTCGCGTTCAATATAGCCGACTGTTCATCAAATTAAAAAAAAAAAAAAAGTTCAAGAACTACCAGAGTGAGACCCATAAGATGCAATTTAACGTTTGCTTAAATAAAACTGCTGCTGTTTCGTTAATTTAATTCTGAGTGTTTACGCCATTTGGTATAGATAAAAGATCTAACAAACGCAACTCCTAATTATCATAGCATTCCCTTCAACGTCATCAAGACATTCAGATCCAACAGTAAAATCAAACTACTGTAGGGGCAAGAACAAAGCGCTGTTACTTGCAGATACTACTCATAGCCTTAATACTTTAGGACAAAATAAGTTTTAATATACAATGAAATTCAGACTAATGTGGAATTTTGAGTTGACTTACTATTCATCGGCTTAGAGCTGGTGATGCAACTTGTTCCGAATGGTTGAAGTTTTTAAGCTAATCTTTATTTGCAGCTCTTTTTATTATTATTATTATTATTATTATTACCTCAGAAGATGAACCCTCTTCATATAGGACAAGCCCACAGGGGTCACCGACTTAAAAATCAAGCGTCCAAAGAAAATGGTGTTCTCGGAAGGAAGTAATTATTTATTGCAGGCTTACTGTGTCTAAAATAAGTGAATGCTTCTTGTTTCAACTCCGTTTAGCTGTGAAAAATTATACGCATAATGATTTCTTTAAAGTTTCTGTTTACATTTAAATACTGAGAGAGAGAGAGATAAATAGACAAAAAGTACGTCACTCATGGGCCAGAAACTAACTTCAAGACAATATGAAGAAAGAAGAAAGAATGCCATTTTGTATTCGATATAGATTTATTTAAAATCATGTCTTATTTACATTATAGAACAATCACATTATAACTTTAACAATCGGCCTGGAAATGATTCGTTCGAAGAACTCATAAAGAGAAGAGACTCGATAAAAGCTATGCATGAATTTTATTTTCATGCATATATTAATGAATGAAAATGCTACGAAAGACGGAGTAAAGCCCGATATTAAACGAAAGATGTTGCATAACCTAGTATAAATTAGTAACCAACAAACACATATCATGTGCTGGTGACAAAAATGCCTCAGCATGAGTAAATTATCATGGAAGAGAAATTAATGCTTAAAACATTCTTGTAACTTTATATATATATATATATATATATATATATATATATATATATATATATATATGTATGTATGTATAGGTATACATATATATATGTGTGTGTGTGTGTGTAACCTGATACAGAAATTCAAAACTATGATTCAGTGTGAGAAAAGTATCACATTTATTTTGTAACAATATGACAGGCATAAACTAGTTAGATGCCCACAGTCTGTAATAAGGTAACAATAAACGAACCTCATTCGCAATGACTAAACAGATTGGAAGAGACACCGGGAGGTTATATAATTACAAAGTGTATATATGAATAATTCATAAAATGAGTTCTAAAATGTAAAAACAATTTCCAAATTTTGTTAAATATGCTGAGAAGAAAACATAAAATTAGGTTTTTAAACATTTAACATTAATCAATATTCAGTTGCAAGCTATCTAATATTGGGATTAAATCTTATCAACGGTAAAAACCGAAGGATGACGCAAGAACTTCACCTTCCAGAATCCCCATTGGTGAGAGGACCTCTGGAAAGAGGAAGTATCGGATACATCTCCAGATAATACACTACACCGAGTCTGTGAGGAGATGACGGACCCAGAACAGTAACTTTGGCTAGATGTATATCCGCTCAAACTACTCGACGTTTCTGATTTTGTCGAGTGATAAGATTTAGATGAGGATGACCTCGATACCTCCGAGGCAACTTGGCTGACATCGCAAGCGCGAGCGCTGCCTCTTTTTCTTCTGGGTTTCCTCTGGACATCTGTCACTTCCGAGTGCCTCTTCGCGCGTCCCTATTCAGAGGAAGACCTTTGCCTCCTCTTAATGGGGGTGACGTATTCCTTCTTGCGACTTCGTAAGCGTTTGACGATGAAAACAACCAGCACAAGTAGTAGTATTATTGCAGCTATCGACCCAATGACGATTCCTGACACTGCCCCAGCGGTAAGGTTTGCTGGAAAATAGGAAAACTCTTGATTGTATGACAGAATACACAAAATCGGTTGGTCACATTCGAGAGAAGCGTGCAATTTTTAATAGCCACAGAGATCTCTTAATTGCTTCATTAGCTCACATTTATTTCTAATACGCTTGCCATTGATACACTCAAATCCTGTGGGTAAATTAATGAAGAAACTCTCCTTCCTCTGGTTCATAGACCCAACGTCTCAGGGTCTATGAACGCAAAGTTCATGGAATACCTTTAAATAGTAAGACTGCTTAGCTTGCAGGTGTTGGAGATGAAATACATACCTTTATTCATAATTTTAGATTTAGAGTGGAGTAAGAGTTGCTAATAAACACGATGAAAGACATTTGTTTAAAAAAAAACATTAGTCACAAAAACTTTATTAATCTTTTCCAAAAAACACCAGTCAGATTCTTCTTGGCCTAAACTTACCTGAATCACTATTATCTACGGTCAAAGAGTTGACATTGGAAGCCAGATCGTATGCGTAAATGGTAACCTTTGGCTGACAGCAAGAGGCTGAATAATAGACTTCCAGTGTCTGAACGCCGCTGCTGAAGATGGGGATGCTCCTATAATCAGGGATTGTGGTAACTCTCAGCAAACCTGTAGGAGGAGTAGGAAGAAATATAAATTAACGGAGCAAGGATGCAATAAACGTATTAGAATTTTTTTTTTTTTTTTTTTTTTTTCAGAACGAAACCCTCAAATGTTTTGAAGGAAGGCATTCCATGAGAAAATTTACAAAATATTGCTCATTGAATTTACATTTGGGTCTGATTTAGACCTATCAATATCGGAAATAAGTGAAAGATTTTACAGCGTTATAGAATCTGCCTGTAACGAAGAAAGTGAATACTAAAAAGTGGGCAGATTCATAACGTCCTGAACACGAAATGACCGGCTTCTATCAGGCATTGCTCTCGCTGCAAACCATAATGTACTCTATACCAAGAGTTGGTCTATAGTCGAATGAAACAAATGAGCCTCACAGTACGACAGCTTCAGCATATGGTTAATTTAACAGCACAGTACTTGGATGGGGAATCCTCATATTATTACCTGGATAAGAATCCTCCACACGAAACGTAACGCTCCACTGACGGTTACAGTCCTGTGGAGAAAGATAGCCGGCACAGGACGATCTCCCCGACTCCGTTATGGTTGGCGGTACTTGGTCCTGGTACTGAGGATGGTGAAATTGAAGTAAGTGACAATACGTAATTACCAACCTGGTAAATATCCTAAGACACTGCGTGCTCGTGTCTTCATGTGTGTGTATGTATTACGTTCGTGTCAGTGTGTATGGAGATAAAATCTGAAAAGATATTTTCAAAAAGGAAACTTGGGCTTACAAATCCACATTCACGAACACGTCTACCCAGAAACAATTTGTGACGTACCTTTCTATCAAGTCTCGCCTGTCTTTTCACTATCCTGGAACTATTCTGCAAAAATCCACCAAGCGTTAGTAGCATTAGCATAAGTAGCATGAATTCCTTGTATTCCAGTTTAGAAAGAAGCCAGTATGTTAGAAAAAAAACTATCATTTTGCTGTGGTTAATTAGTGCAGTTGTCAGAAAAGGGTGCTAAAGCATTTACGGGATTTTGCAAATGAAACGTTTAATGATGCACGTTAGTATCAATTTTCTAAAAAGAAAAAAATATGGTAGTGAAGTGACTGTTAGATATAAAACATTTCCAAGATAATTCAAAAAGCTTTTTCAGTCTCTTAATCTACAGGTTCACTCATGAAATTGCTGCAAATGTATGACAGCGCAAATGCCTACGCAACTCGTACATCATTCATAAAGCCACATTAAAACTCCTTGAATAATCTACTAACAAAATATTTAAAAATGGTAACATATTCATATCACATTTTTCTTCAAAAGATTACTTCAAAGGATACCCTGAAATAAAAGTAAATCTCTTTCTAAAGGACTGAAAAACTTGTAGTATCTCAGGAGAGGTCGACATCAAATAGTGATTGACGTCAATTCCCCACAAAGACAGATGCCATAACAAATTTGTCAGCAGAGCAAAAATGAACTGAAATTTCTACAATCCAGCTGACTTTGAAGTGACAAATCTTTCACCGAATATTCTAACTGATCGTCTTTATCACGGTGACGTAAACATCAGGTGATAGTTCCATCTTAATATTCTGTGATGTCTTTTTGAAGAAGTTGCTGTTAAAACATTAGAACTTGAGAGAGAGAGAGAGAGAGAGAGAGAGAGAGAGAGAGAGAGAGAGAGAGAGAGAGACTTACCACTGGCGAGACAGAGAGGTGAGCTACGGCGTACGATGTGTCGCCCTTTATAGATGTTGCAGTAACAACAATGGAGCTGGTTGTTGAAGGCAGACTTTCTCGAGGGATGGTCATGTAAAGGTTAAGTCTGATACTTTCGTTCCGCCCAAGTGTGACTCTGACAATGGAACAAACGTTCAAAGTGAGTCAAACTGTTAGATCAAACAAACCATTGTATGATTCCATTCCTTGCTAGAAATACATAAGATAACTAGGGCCTGAAAATGGAATTTGTTACAAGTCTTCCACCCTTCCCACGAGTTCGAGAGCTATCATAGTTTATATATAATTCACTGGCAATTTAAAGGTATGGCTGTTCATACCAACTTGGAAGAGGTGACGTGATGTTTCCAAACCTCTAATCCTCCAAAAATGTGGATTTCTTCCATTCATTAAAGTTAGAAATCAGTCCATATATTTTTAATCATACTTTTCAAGATTTGATGGAAGATTGAAATTGTGTATGACCAAATTACGACTTCAGTAAGTCCAGGCCATAAAACAGAATAAAGTGCGAAGACAAACGTTTTACCGTAAGCTAAAACCTGTACAAGGTATTTTCTTCTGAACTTTGCCCCATTGCCATCCCTTAAGCAGGTTTTCAGTCATCTCCCTTCAGGCAGGAGCGCCTACGTGCGCTTGACCGCTCAACCTTTTCACAAATCTTACCTCGGTTGACTCAGAGCAATTGGTGTTCCTTTGGCGTCATTTACCGCCAAGAAGAAAGTATTGGAAGAGTTCCGATTGGTGTTCTGGACGATGACTGGAACGGTTAAATTCTGGCCCGGGTATCCCCAAACTTCTCGTCCCAAAGGAAATTCCATGAAAGATTCTGCCACCTTCCACACTGTACCACTTTCCCGTCGGAAGTTATAGCCTGGAAATGGGATAGGAGAGCGTGGAACCGATAACTTCTGTGATATCAAGAAAAATTTGCTTCGAAAGTTGCATCATTGGTCGCGTTTCTGTTCTGTCTGCTAAGTCAAGCGTCACTGTTAGCTTTCTTTGTACACTTACTTTTGGATAACACAATCGAATCATTTATTAATTAAAAAAGACCTATGTTCCAATTTCTCATTAAAGATTTCACTTATTGAGAGAGAGAGAGAGAGAGTTTTCTTTGGAAAGTTTATGCTGCAGACTGGGTCTGTGATTTTATGGAGGGGAAGAACAATAACTAGCGCAGTTTCGTACTGCAGTAATAACCACCGAAAAGTAATCTAAATGCCAAGTATATTAAAGATTCGTTTTTAGGGTAAACTTTAGTCTCACCTGCACTGTCTGTTCCCAAAACAACTATGGTGAACATCTCTGCTCTGAGTTTATCTGTTGGGAAATCCAGATAGGTGTTTCTCCTGGGAGAGGTGGTTGGTAAATCCAACTTAACGAGTTCTTGACCTTCTAGGCTCCTCAGGTGGGCGCTTGTGACACTGCGCAAACCAGCTGTGTCCACACCTGTC
>NC_061089.1:27226882-27229382 GCF_015104395.2 Macrobrachium nipponense
ATTAGGCCACATGTGTACTACACCTAAAAAGAATTTTGGATTGAACAAAGGTCAAAATAGAAACCAATTTTTTTACCATTTATACTTGAAGGAAATAGATTATCAAATACAACTAAAAACAAGAATTAAAAATTGCTGTGAATAGCTCAAATTTCCCTTATTATAATTTGCTGTCAGCTCAAAATTATGAGCCTTAATTAAATTACTATATCCTTGGAACGCCAGAATACACAAACAGATCAGTCAGTCAAAGGGGTGACTATACCAATGGCAACCTCATCTGCACTTGACCCACCATCGGATAATGTTCAGCTTCGAGAATCTTGGAAGTTTCTTCAACAAGGTCACTCGGCGTCTCTATGACCAACCCTCCGGACACCTGGGCGAGTTCTTGGTACTTCGTGAAGCTGGACAGCTGTCGCTTTGCTCGCGCTTCGGCTGTTATCCTGGCAAGTAATATACATACATACATGCATACATACATACATACATACACATATATATATATATTATAGATATATATATATCTATATATATCTCTTATATATTATATAAATATTATATATATATATATATATAAATATATAATGTGTGTGTAATAAGAAAAAGTTATTTCTTATCTCATTCAAACCTTAAAGCTGTGCTGGTATTTTTTTCTTAGTGCATTATGTATATATATATATATATATATATATATATATATATATATATATATATATATATATATACATCGAGCTACAAATGTCCTTTAACATCCAATTAGCTCAACCTCGGAATTAATATATTTTCATATAAGTTAACCGAGAGGGAATTTTTTAGTTGAAAATAGTTTCGTCCTCTCGTGGGTTCGAACCAGCGCCCAGCAGACAGAGGAGATATCAGGACTTCAGTGATGTTATCGATTCTGCCACTGAAGTCCCTGATTTCTCTTCTGTCCGCTAGTTCGAACCCACGAGAGGACGAAATTATTATCAACTAAAAAATTCCTCTTTAGTTAACATATATGAAAGTATATTAATTCCGAGGTAAAGCGAATTGGATATTAAAGGACATTTGTAGCTCGATGTATGTATATGAATCACGGTGATGTGATAAAAATTCATTTATATATATATATATATATTTATGTGTGTGTGTATGTATGTATGTATTTATGTATAAATATGTGCGTTATGTATGTGTATTGTTATACAGTCACAAGGATCACGTGACAAAAAGTACTGAAAGAGCCAGAAGGAAATAATAAAAGGCATCAGTACATGATACTTTCGTGTATCTAAAGTATACACTTCAGGGTACAGTTCAACGTGAAAGGCAGATGAGGGACTCCAAAAATAAGAGTGCATATATAGATGAGGTAGAAAAAAAGTAATAAGCAGCAGCCATGTAGCATATTATACAATAATATCAGCAAAGTGTTTGTCTGTGTGTTTGATTGTTTGTGTACTTGTATGATTATCTCCCTGGCTCCTTTCAGCATTATCATCTTACCCTTTCTCCGGGTACACCTCGTCGCGACTGGAAAGTCTATACTTCAATAGAGCCGATCTGCCAAGGATGCCTCCATAACTCACGGGCATTGTTAATACCGGAGTTACCTGGGGGAAGATGTTTGTTGATGAATTAAAGATCTGCTTTTTGTGATGTCGTCAGGAAGTCTTCGCAAGGCTAACATTTCAAGTGCTCTGTCAACGCCTTCGGTTAATAATCTTCTTTCGTATTTCAGCCTTTGTAAATAGTCATTAGAGAAATAAAATTTGTCTGACCTTACTTACTGAAATGACTTTCTTCTAATTGTTTTCAGGCTTATATATGTATATCATAGATATATATATATATATATATATGTGTGTGTGTGTGTGTGTGTGTGTGCATATGCATACATACATATATAAATGCATTTATAAATTAATTACTAGTATATGCAGTCAGACAACAAACATTTGTAAATATTCATTAAGGAAAAAAAAATTTGTCTGACCTTACTTACTGAAATGACTTTCTTTCTAATTGTTTTCAGGATTAGATATATATATATATATATATATATATATATAATTATATATATATATATATATATATATATATGTGTGTTTGTGTGTGTGTGTGTGTGTGTGTGTGTGTGTGTGTGTGTGTGTGTGTGTGCATATGCATTTATAAATTAATTACTAGTATATGCAGTCAGACAAACATTTGACAAAATAACATTAAACGTGACAGATAAAATAAATAAATTTTAAAAAGTGCGACTCGTCGCGAGGAAGTTAAAAAAAATTCAAAGACAGAATGACAGAAAAAGTAAACGGAGAACGAAGCACTCGATACCTGAACTCTCTTGTCCTTTGCCATTGCCACAACGCTGTCGAAGACTTCAGGATCCTTGATGGAGGCGTCAGTGATTAAGAACACGTGGGAGTATGAGGGAGCGTAGTGCAACGCTAACCGCAGGGCAGACATGCTGTACTGCAAGGGAATACGGTACAATGAACGCGGAAGTTAA
>NC_061089.1:27234382-27314846 GCF_015104395.2 Macrobrachium nipponense
AGATTGGCGTGAGAATTTCAGGACGACGTAAAAAACCGCAGAAAACTTTCTATTTGTCAATTAAGAAAAAGTTGCGTACATCTTTCATAGCTAGATGTACCACATCTTGGTTTAATTCATGTTTTCATCGAACAAGTCTCAGATTGTTGATAGAAAAAAAACAATGAAGTTTGGTAGCCTAGAATACACCTCCACCCTCAAACTTCCCATTTGGAAAGATGCTGTATCACACAACCCTTAATTTAAATACAACTTAATTTCAAATGTGTAAAAATATTTTAAATACAACTTAATTTCAAATGTGTAAAAAATTAATCTACAATAAAATTTACAGAATCGTCGTACCTAGGAAAGGTAGCCTTTACGAATGGTAACAAAGAGGAAAAGAAGCTTGGACAAGCAAATGCTAGGCTAGGCCTATGCTTATGGATTCGGCAGCCATTTATTTTGAGTGTTTTTCCAAGAAAACATTTTCATTAAAGGTAAGTCGAAATTGTTTTCTTATGGAAGTCATTATTTAACCATTCTCTCTAATTAGCGCTCCAAGACTTAAAACGGAAAGTAAAGACTCCGTTAGCCTTGCTGTCGTCGGTTTGTTTGAAAGACGCTGCGCATGCCGGGAAAAAATCATATTTTGCTGAACGTGCTTTCAAAACCTTCGTTAAACGATGCTACCGGAAATAGCAAAGTAACTAAAACACATATCATTAATTATAATTCATTAAGGGAATAAATAGTTATTTATTTATTTAGATTGCTACTGCTTCATGAGGGAATGAATTTTTCTAATCAAATTGTATTTGGCTTTCCAATTTTGAATTACTATATAGGCTACAAATAAGAATGCATAATTCTCTACTTCAACTACACTTGAGGTTATCAGTATTTAGAAATATAGTGTACAGTAATAATAATCTATCCGTAATGAAATAACATATTCTTATAGTATTTAAGCAAGAAGGGAAAAAGTCGCAGCAGGAGGTACAGCCTGTGTGCTTAGTCCACGTCCAGGGATTTCGCTTAGCCTGCTCAGCCTCAAGGTCACGCTCGACAGGGAAACATACTCTTTATGTTTAAATTACTTCCTGGAAACAATTAAAGATGCAGGCCTGTCGAATATGCATCTGTATTTCCTTCCAAATAAATAGGCTTTCTTGAAACGTCTACAAGTTTAACCCGCTAGTCTGGTACAAAAATCTAAGGGAACCCAGTTTATTATGCTGAAGAACTGAACACCTACCTATATTGGGGCTGAATTTGTTATTTCCAATTTCAACCCAGTTCGTATGAGAGTAGAAATCCTGAATCGTTGCTAGGGACAAACCCAACATGTAGATGGCTGCACTGTAGTCGCCAGCCAAGCCTGCTTGAACGATTCTTCGCCAACGGCTAGCCAACTGCTGTTGAGATTCTGAAAACCTTTCGCTTCCGAAGTGATACCTGCATTGTTCAAAAATAAATCATGGCTAGACTATATTTAGTCTACTTGCGTTACTGAGATGATAACTATCCTTTTATAACATTAATCAGAAAAGTAGCTTCTAATTTTCGTTGTCGTCATACATTATTATTCAAATAAAAAAAAATTGCTTTCATTACAAAAATGTTGCTATATTATGTCGTAAGATAAAGCGTAACATAGAATTGTAACCATCTTCGATGAAAAACAGTACTTGCTTGATGGACAGACAAACGGGCTTGTACGTGTAAACCAAGGTGATGAATTCAAGATTTTGTTAATCTCCTAAATTAAGCTCGCCAGGCTTTAGGTGGTAAATGAAGTTAGATATAATCAGATATGGCTATAACTAAAAATTAATACCTAAACCATATCTTCAAAGGTCCCACAACTGGCTTTCATAGAGAAGCAAGCTTGCTATCGTCCAAAGACGCAAGTTTTGCTATTACGCCAAATTATTTTTACAAAAACACGCGCATCCAACATAACCAGGGGAGGGGGGATCAACTCTCCGTCATTGTTTTGGGGCGTTACATCGTATCATTGACCGTATACACTTGGAGAACCACGTAACGAAGTCTGCCTCTTCTCCCGTCGTGCAATATGCTCAGTGCGAGTGGTGTATTTTGAAATATTCACATTGCTGTTAAATCAGCTTTCTAACATTTAACAGTGAGGAAGTCATCCAAAATATATTCGATATAGGGAAATTTAAGACAGTCAAGAAGCAGTTAAAAACTTAAGTATTCAAAACCGGTTATGAGACAAGATAATAAAGTTATTCATTATAGTTAGTTTAAACCGACGAATTAATGGGGTTCGCATGAAAAGCCAAATGTTGGCTGATGAGACCCCTGAATAGATTCCAAAAAACAAGATGATGAAATCAGTGGACGTTACGTTGAACACAATGAGAGTTGAACATATCACCAAAAATTACGAAAATAACACAAATAAAAAATGGAAAATCTGAAGTGTCCGCGTTAACGGTACTTTATCCTTAAATTTTAAGTCAATTAAAATTTATGGAATACTTGTGAGAACCCGTGCATATTCTGAAATTACTGTAAAAAATCTGGCGAACTACTGGAAAACACTCATTCCCTCGAATTAATTTCAGTGATCTGTTGCAAACCGTCTTACCTCGGATCAGCTCCCAGGATTCCAGAATCAGTGCTGGCTGATGCGTCGACCAGCCTGCCCAGCGCGTGGAGAAATGGCTGAGGGGACGCTTTCGAACCGTAGTATTCGCGATAGGCTTCCTCTAAGGTCATGCCGTCCCTGTGATTGTAGACACCCACGGAAGGCGGCACTTCCTGCGGGAGAAACAAGACACAATGATGCTACAAAAATTCACAAAATATAATGGCGCGAGTTTTTTTTTTTTTTCTTTCTTTCTTTTCTTTTCTTTTTTTTCTTTAACTAGTGGACGTGATCATCGAGATGGAAGGGAGCTATTCTCGTTACGCAACTATTTTACAGAGGTGAGCTGTTTATGTATAAGCAAGATTCAATTTTCAATAACAATAGCAAGAGGAAAATAATGATCATTATGCAATAACAGATAATACTCTCATTTGTACGCAAACTTACTCTAACTCGCACAAAGTCTTAGAGACGCGTAGTCGAGATAAAATCTGTCTATATATTTTATAATATATATATATTATAGTATATATATATATGATATATATATATAGAGAGAGAGAGAGAGAGAGAGAGAGAGAGAGAGAGAGAGAGAGAGAGAGAATATATATATATATTATTTATATATATATATTATATATATATATCATACTATAATAATATATATATATAGAGATAGAGGGAGAGAAAGGAGAGAGAGAGAGATAGAGTAGAGAGAGAGGAGAGAGAGGAGAGAATCCCTTCCTTACCAGTTTGTTTATCAAAACATTGTTTCTATTCACAGCCAGAAAATTATAATTCATCTTTTTCTAATATTACCGGTAAAAGTAAGTGTCATTTAATAATAATAATAATAATAATAATAATAATAATAATAATAATAATAATAATAATAATAATAATAATAATAGTCGTTATGAAGATTCATTAGAACACTTTCTATTTATACCTGAACTTAGGTCTTCGTCACACTGAGAACCAACAGGTCCTACGCTTCCTGCGTAGTAAGATTATAATCAGTGACTGCTAGGCGTGCGCCAGATAGCCCACAATCAATCAAACCTACGTGGTAAGGAAAACAAACCATCCGATTGCTATCATCTCGCTGATAACTTTAACAAACATCGCTTAACCTTGAATACTTAGTTCCTTCCGCTGATTTTGAAATCTTATCAGCTTCCTTCCCATTGCTTAAATGAACACGTCCTGTATGACTACTTAACTGCATGGTCTTAAATCTCAGTTATTCCCGTAAAAAGGAAAAAAAATATGATTTAGTCATTTGTCAAAGGACCGTTTGACGTGTTGAATTATTTTGCACTTTTTGATTTTGTACCTACTTGCATCATTTTCAAGCTATTTTGAAATGTATTACTTTGTACGTAATCTTCCAAGTTTTGTTCATTAGCCTCAGAAGTTAACAATTTGTAAATTCGTAACTTTCTTTTTACTCACCCAGCAAAGAGGCTATCAACATTTGGAAAAAAATTATCATCATAATCAGAAAGAAAACTAACTTTAGATTCACCCAATGATAATATCCTTTTATCAAAAACCCAAGAAGAGTCATTTGCTGTCTGGATAGAACTGACAGGAACTGTGGCAGACAGCTTTTCAGAGACTTCATTAACAAATTCCGGGGTTGTCTTCATAGAATTCAAACGGATAAGGGCTGTATTGAAATCTCCATTGATACAAAAACTGCCTTGGATGACAAAACGTTTCCATGTTGACGATCTATCGCTAAAACATGCGATATTTCATGTTGTCGTGCAGCTGAAGGAAGGAATGAAAGGAGTTGACCTTTAAGGGCTTTCGTGTATTTTTCACACCTCCTCAGGGTCAACTCCTTTCATTCCTTTCTCCAGCTGTAAGTCAAAACGTTTCCATATTTAATTTTCTTCAGTGGGAAACAGATTATCAACATTTTGGAGGCAATGAATAGATGGAACATGAACTCTCTCTCTCTCTCTCTCTCTCTCTCTCTCTCTCTCTCTCTCTCTCTCTCTCTGCACCACAATGCAGGATATTAGTAAAAGAATATCATTAAAAGCTGGGAGACATTGCAACTGGGACTTACCTTAAAGTATTGGACAATGACCCTTCTAACGGCCTCCCTCGTAATCTCCCGGTGGTGCCAAACTTGTGTTGACCTGTCGAATTCTTTGCAGTAGATGTTGAAGATGTCCCCTTTATCTTCAAGCAGTGTTCCTCTTCCCAGGAATCCTTTGGTTGGTTCCCACGCTGCAGACAGGATGCAGAGCATCAACGGAGTTGCTCTTAGCATTTTGACAGCTTAGTTGGGTTGTTTTCAAAATCTTGTTTGCGAAGATTGATCACTTCCAAATGTACTACAAGTTCCCTTCAGCAGTTTGCGTCCCAAGTCAAAGAAAACCGAATTATAACATCCAATTTCCCCAAATTCTCGTTTTCCCGTATTTTTCTGTGTAGCTTGGTATCCAAGGTGGAGTGACGAAATGGTGAAGATTATGATGAACTAGGATAATGTTCAGGACATCGACACGAAAACTGTTGGAATAGTAAAAACAACACAGCAGAAACGAGCTTGATGCTGCCCCGCCAGAGGTGTGGACAGCTATGGTGCCAAAAAGTGAATGAAGTGAAGTTATATACAGTCATCACTTACGGGGACCGGATGTGAACTTGTTGACACGAGCTTATCATTTTAAGCGGCCCACACACGCTCAAATTTTTGGTCAAATTTTTTTATGTCAAATTATTTGACGGTTTGACGTTCGCCCTACACGCTCAAACTTCTCATCAAATTTTCATTTTGCTCCCGAGTGTCATCATGGATGCATATACAGCGTTGGCTCTTGGCTTAACGTTGAAGCGCACACACAAACGAAAGGGACGAAAGTGGGCCCAGCAATGGTATTTGTGTCGTGAACGATTTTGGTCATGCTCCTTTATTAAATGATATAGTATACATATATGTATATATATATAGTATATATATATATATATATATAGATATATATATATATATATATATATATAAATGAAGGACTTCAGCACGAGGAAGTGAATAAGACATAAAAAGATATTGTCTTAAGCATCAAGATGGAATGAATAAGATTTACAGAGAGAGAGAGAGAGAGAATTTCTGTAGAAGAGTCTCATATGCCATCTCTTTTTTATTTCTGTCACTATAACACTCACTTTTAATGTTCCAAAGTTGTGGTAAACTTCTATAAACATCATTAAGCTCAAGAAGAAATTTCTTTTCATGTTTTGTTGGAGCCATGATGACGATGAGCCGCGCACGTCCTCTTCAGATTATTGCTAGGTACCACACACGCACAAATTATTTGACGTTGGCTCAAAAAATATCTACTGAAATCAGATCAGTAAAAAATTTGACATCAAACCTTTTAGGCCATCAAATTACACCACACACGATCAAATTCATGTCAAATAATTTGACATCAAAATATTGGACCAAAAATTTGAGCGTGTGTGGGCCGCTTTAGTCAAAGGCTCCGCGTTTACAACATGATGGATTAAAATTTTTTACTTCAAACGATTGACCTTTAATTAGTAAATACATTTCGCAAGCAACATTAAACTCAAATGATCATGGGATATGACGCCACGGCAAACTATTTAGAAGAGTTATTTGACTTCTCTTTCTGGCGACGTCGGTTTTCATCAAAGCAGTAACACTGTGCCTTTCAAGTGGCCGCCGCCGATGGCTGTTTTTTCGTGAATCAAGTTCCTGTCTGAAATAGCGTCATTTTTATCTACCTGATTGCGGGTTCCTTTGAGACATTCTTTGACGAATAATTGGGCCAAAGGTTAACGAGATTAGGGTCTGGGAGATAAGGTGAATTTGCGTCCATTGTGGGACTCGCGTAGGTGTCATTTATCCACACACTTTGTAATGTTTGGTGATATTCTCGTCACCTCTGATAAAGAATGTGTAAATGCTGAGAAGGCCTAATGAATTCTCAAGTACCGAAACATGAAGTATAGAACGTACCTTCGCTTATCAGCAAATGTCATACTTTACTTTTTTTTGGTAGAGTCTGAATCAGTTTTCCGCTTAAAGTTCACACGGACCCACAATGATTGGCATTTTCTCTTTTTGGATTCTTTGTCATCTACAGCTTTTTAGAGGCAGACTTTCTCTACAGCGTCATATCAAAGCTAGAATAATAAAAATTAAAGTTATTTTGAAATAAAGGGATACTCCACGTTATTTTACTTGTTATTATTCACACTTATAACGTTTAATTTAACAGAAACTCGACTTTATCACTATAACTTATAGAATTAACGTGGTAGAATAAAATAACATTTTCTGTGCAGAGCATGTTTTGCCCGAAGATGCAATTTAGGTCTTAGAAATTCACTGCATTGTCAAAACACAAGCGTATGAAGACTCTTGGCAAATATCCATATAAGCATGTGATGACACGGCTTTGTAGGTCATCTTGCACCCCAAAATACATTTCCGAAAATTAAAGATGACAAATCATATCAGTCTTGGCAGTGCCATGCAAAGCTTACGTACAATGGCAATCGATCTTCCAACCTATTGCTCTTTTCCAGCTCATGCCTAAAGAAAACAAGAAAAATGCAAAGGAAGGAATAGTGAAAATTTAAACATTCAGAAAAAAAAAGAGGAGGAAGAACATTCCAAAGCTTGGCAGTTGAAGGGAAAATACAGTCACTGAACCGCGTCATCTTTAGAAGATAACCGATTTCCTGAAAGTAGGTGTCGGAAGAGGTCACCTGTCGGGTGGTACGGCGTCGCGGACAATTCAGTGGCATGGGTGCTTGGTCTAGGGAAACCCGTAGGAAAATTCCAGACTCTTGAACTATTCATTAGGGAAAACTATTGGGCTTTGCACGTATTGCTCATAACGTTGGTGTCACTATGTTTGAGGTGTCTTTTCTCTTCTCATAGTGTTTCATTAAATTCCATATGACTCATTTAAAGACATTATTAGCATTACTGGAATAGAGTTTGTAATAACGGAATTCAAAAATATATTATCAGATGAAAAGGTTCGTCCCGTTCTTTTGGTAATCGGAAAGGATGAGCAGTATAAAGACAAACGGAAAGGGGCTTCGTGGTGCACATCCCTTTTTAGTGCCGGTGTCATATTGGATAAGCACTCCCCAAAAATAAGTACTCCCCAGTACAAATTCCTTATGGTAAAAGTAATCTCCCAGTCATTATTCCATGTGGCAAATGTACTCTCTCCGGTGAAATAAGTGCTCCCCCACTTGGCAGGGATTAGGAGATAATCAAATATTTTCGTGGGATTTTACCTTTTTGATTATATACACAGGAAATGTGTAAACACACACACACACACACACACACATATATATATATATATATCTATATATATATATATATATATATATATATAGATATATATATGACCCACACGTAATTCCATATATTATTCTATATATTATATATGGAATAATGGCGGGGGAGTACTTTATCATATGGAATTTCTATTGGGGAATATTTTTAGGGGGAATTCTTATTTCATACCACACTGGTCACTTCAAATAACTGAATTAATCCGGTGACGTACCAAAAATATTCTATTTTAATGAACACGTTACACATATGCATAATCTATTTTAGTATAATATTAAATGTTGAATGTGATTGATTATATGATATTTTTATTAATTATTTATATATGCGTCTACATACATATACATTATGTGAACACTTTCATTTACCTACTATTTATTAAAGTTGTCATTCTAAAGACTTTTATTTTATCTTATTTTTATTTACGCAAATGTCTATATACAGATTGGTATTTGTTTGAACAAATGTATAGATTATTTATATACATGTAGCAGGTAAAAGTTTCACTTTACAGCGAGAGAGAGAGAGAGAGAGAGAGAGAGAGAGAGAGAGAGAAACAAGACGACGAACAGAATTATTATGGCTTTCATTCCGAGGTACTTTGGTCTGTAGTCGTTCCGTTCGGAAATATTATGTTCCTTTGATGTGCTTCTTTGTGTAACCTCGGGGAACTTTCGGATAATTTCTTGGAGTTTTTATTGTCTTTGAGCAAGTCGTGCTTTCACAGCCGAGGCTCTATTAGCTTAATGACTGCCTTAGATGGGTAGGTAGGTAGGTGGACAAATTTTTAAAAAATAACAGCACAGTTTTTACAGACGTACAACAATGAGTTTATTTATTGATTTATAGGTTTTTAGGGCATACATGCCAAGCACTGGGGCAACTTAGTATAGTCAGCGCTGAAACGGAAATTGTCATTGTAAAGGTTTGAAAGCTGTAACAGGAAGAAAACCTCACAATTGCACTATGAATATATTATTAGGAGACGGTGAACAGTTAGACAGAAGACAGTGAATATGAACATAGGTGCAGTAAAAGGAATGAAAAGTGGTGCAGCTAGGGACCGAGGGGACGCTGCAAAGAACCTTCAGTAATGACTATATTCCACCTCAAGAGGTGCACTGACGGCACTACCCCTCCCACCCTATGGGGCAACACATGTGTTTGTAACATTCGTAATTTGCAGTAGATATATACGTATATTGCTAGTTAAATTATATTCGTATACAGATAATCGGTTTAGTTATACATGTGTATTCAGGAAACTATCAGCAGATTTTCCATATGTACGCATATGCATGCGTAACATTCCCGTTTGCATTTTATTTTATTCTATATGTTCTATATGGCAACCATACATCAGTGAACTCCAGTTACGTTGGCATTACGTCAGCACATACTGGCGGGCAGGAAGTCGCAACCTCACTCGACAAGGAGATACAATTATCGAGATTATGAGGAATTTGTCTTTATGACTTAGCTTGTGTTACCTGAATCAGGTGCCCTTCAGAAAGAATATAGACTTACTGTTTCATATATATATATATATATATCTATATATATATATATATATATATATCATATATATATATATATATATATATATCTATTATATATATATATATATATATATATATATATATATAGATATATTCTATATATAATACTATATATATATCTATATATATATATATATATATTATATATATATATATATATATTATATATGTGTGTGTGCCTGTGAAATTAGAAATCATGGAGTGTAAAGGTCTTATTGGTTTTGTGCATGATGGTTGCTTAATAGTACTACAGTAAGGACAAGAGAGTTCAAGAATAGCAATAAAATTACGCTTTCTGATAGGAATTCTGTCCTCTTTAAGGTAGTGTCCTAAGGATAAGGCTGTCATATGGACATTCGATTGTGCAGTGAAAAGTGGAATTTGTGTGGCAAACCTAGCACCAAAAAATGATGCGAGATCCTTGTTTTGAAATTAATATTCTTCTACCTTTACATTTGTTTATTAATTCGGTTCTCTTAAATTTTCATGCTTGGATATTCTTAGACAATCGCAATGTTCCCACATTCAAAGATGTTCAAAGTTGTATTATTCACCACTCTCCCTGCCCAATAGTTTATATTAATTTTCTGCAAATATTGTCCATTTTCGTTTGAAAGCACTCTTGCATGTTTTCTAAGGTACGTATGAAATTCTTATTTCCTCTGCTGCTGCGCACAGGAAATTGAAGTTGCATTCTAGCTATCAGTGAGAGCTTTAGGTGAGAACGTAAAAGAATTAGAAAAAACCACAGGACAGTAGAGCAAAACTACTGAACATAACCTGAAATGGTTAGTTCAGTTTTATCTGCCTTGGTTTATTTTTTAAGGCCTACTATCCTATCGCTCATTTATCATTATCATTTATATATATATATATATATATATATATATTATATATATATACATATATATATTGTGACGTTCCTTACTTTTAATTACTCTTCCTTAATTAACCTGATGCCAGATGTAACAGCAAATGTCTTTGTTCACAATCACTGATTCAAGAACGGCACCTAAAAAAAAAGTATTCAGAGATTTGCACATATTACACTTCACAGCTAAATATATAGATGGTACAAAGTATAAGATTGTAATATACTTTTCAAACAAATACACTGTTATCAGGGTTTAGAAAACACAGCACATAAATGATATTAAATATAATATATAAAGTACTTACATATTATTTACAACACTTAACTCCAAACAAGTAGTTATGAAGAAGATAACCAAACTTAAGCAAGCAGTAAACCAGACTCAACTCTGGACGTATGATTTATGTCCGAGGTAAACTTATTTTAAACAAAAGGATTCTAATTCCTAGAAACTACACAAAAATTCTATGGGTGAATGTCCCAGGCGATGATACTGGAGGTTTAAAAAAGATAAGATTTCTTCAGCAGTCAATAGATGGCGTAGAGTGTAGGGGCTGCAGCAATTCCTAGATGGTGCTGAAGATAGTTGGCAGAATAGCGGACGAAAGAATCTTTAAAAAGAGGGTAGCAGATCCTCATTTTCCCCGGGTGTTAAGAGTCCGCTACCTGTAGAAAAATTGACATTACTCCTCCATCCTCGACAGGGCATCAGCTACGGTATCATTGGCTCCTTTTATTCGAACTATTTTTGCTTTGGCTGCAGAAAGGATGTAAGACCATCTTAAAAGTTTTAGGTTGGTGAATTTAGCCCTTTCCAAAAAACATAAAGGCAAATGGTCAGAGTAGATGACAGTCTGGTGTTGGCCTTCCACATATGGTTTAAAGTGTAGGATGGCGTCTACAATGCTGAACAATTCCTTTTCGATGGTGGGCCACCTAATTTGAGCACCCGTAAAACGTCCCGAGTGGTAGCAAATTGGGAACAGGTGGTTAAAGGGTGGCACATCTCCCAAGTCCTCCTGGATGGTTTGGAGTAAGACGCTACCGTATCCATGGTTACTAGCGTCCACTTGGAGAAAGACAGGTTTGTCTAAGTTAGGAGCTCTTAAAATTGGATAATTTATGAGGAAGGTTTTTAATTGGTTAAAGATGGTCTGATGCTGATCTGTCCATTTAAAAGTTTTTAGAAGAGGTTAGAACAGAGGTCCTGTTATCTGAGAATAGTTAGTACAAAACCTAGAATAGAACCCAGTCATTCCTAAAAATGTGTGCAATGACTCTTTGTTATTGGGTACAGGATAATCTTAGATGGCTTGGATATTAACTTGTTTTGGAAGTACCTTACCATTTCCAATAGTATGTCCGAGGTATGTTACCGTTGCTTTACCAAAGTTGCTTTTTCCAGTTGAAAATGTTTTGGTATAAACCAAGTCCCAATTTCATTTTCTTACATTCTGTGCTTTTCATGTCCATTTCCTTACATTCTATGCTTTTCATGTTAATTTCCTTACTTTCTATGCTTTTCATGTTTTAGTATAATTATTTTTGTTATGTCCATCATTTGCTTCTTATTTGTCTCATTATTATGAATTGTGTTATTATTAATTTCAGTTAATTATTTTCCAACATTTTTTATATGTACCAATCATCATTCCAATATTCTTTATTATATTAATATTGTTATTAGTTCATAGGACAATACAAAAGTATGAGAGTAAAAAACAATGAAAAGTACATCATGATCTTTATTTACAATTATGTACATTGGTTGGGTTATGTTTTATTAAAGAGTTCTTTGGGTCTCCTGGGGTGAGAGGTTGTTGAGGTCCATTGCATGCTGGGTGGGCGTGGAATGAAGGATGTGCTTGGCAGGCCTCTATATATACCCAAGGTTCATATCTGGCACGGTGCATGTGCAACAATCATGCACCGTTCCACATTGTATCTCATGCAGATGTGCGCGCACTCTGCAACAACACCGCAAGCCACCCGCAACACACTGCTACACAGTAACAAAGCCGCAAGAGTGCGTTCCCTGGCATAGCAACAACCACCATAAAACCACACCAACGCCGTAACACTCCGCTAGACACTGCAACTACACGCCGTAACACACCGCACTGGTCCGTGCCACGCCGCCTAATAATGGTCATTTTTTCTCCCCACCGCGTCAATTTTCATGCGGTTTCTTGCAGTCCCACGCCATAACAGCCCGCAACACAAAAGTGCGTAGGTGTAAACCTACCTTTACTTACCTTGCTAGGGACAGATTTACTGGGTATGACACCACTCTTAGATTCTCCTCGAGACGCTTGTGACCTAGTTACAAATGTTACACTGGGCGTCAACATATGTTTCAGAAGATTGTATTACCAGATTGGTATATAACTTACCTTTGGCCAAATCATTACCCATCAAAAGGTCCACCTCTTTGCAAGGGAATTCCTTATCCAAGTGGGCAACTTCCACTATTTCATCAGTGTAAGGTCTAGTTAAAGGAATTGTTACTAGGGGAAGTATCGATTCACTTGTAAGATCCGAAACTTTGATGAACCTGTTTGTGGGAGTAATAAAGGATTTCATATCAGAACTTACAATAGTTTTACTTTATGCTGAATCACGAAGAATTGTAACAGGTTTGTCTTTTACCTTACCTTGACACTTGAAGTAATCAAGACTATCTTCCTTGATTGCACAATGCATCGTCTTATGTTCAGTTGGTTTAGATTTATCATTTTTCCCGGTATTAAGTGAAGAGTTAGCTTTAGGATGAGTTTGTTGGTGAGAACTTTACACCGAGGTTTAGGACAATCTTGAATTAAATGTCCAAGTTCTTTACAAAATGAACATAACCTTATTATCGACGAAAGTTTTCGGTTCATGGTGTCCTATATGAATTAGGGAGTATTCATCCGCCAACAAAGCTGCTTCCTTGGGTTTCTTTGCTCCTCGTTCCTTAATGTAGATAGCAATGTTAATTGGTATCTTACGCAAGAATTCTTCTAACGACAGGAGAAACTTCAAATCTTGAAAGTATCTTTCGCAAGAATTCTTCTAACGACAGGAGAAACTTCAAATCTTGAAAGTTACTAATACATGCCTTGTCCAACCATTTCTGTAACTGCTTTATCTTCAGATTACAAAATTCTAGGAAAGTTTGGTTGGGTGTCTTGAATGAACTGCGGAATGTTTGCCGATATCCTCCTGCTGTAATATAATAAGCATCTAAAATAGCTTTTTTCAAAATATAGTCATTCTCAGAAATCATCCGAGTTACAATATGCTCTGCTTGTCCATGCTAAGGCCTTGGCAGTTTCTTCAAACACCAAAGAAATTTTAAGGTTCATGTTCGTTGAACACAGGTAAGAGTTTCTTAACCCTAGAGACATTGAAATGTTCAGGAATATCCTTTTCCTCCTGTTTTTCTTGCAATCTTATCTTAGCTAGCTCACGTACTTTCAGAATTAGGCTTTCTGCCGATTCTATTTTTATTCTCTGCTATTTCTAGATTTACCTTCTCTATCTCTACATGCTCCCGTTCTTACTGTAATTCTCCATGAATTAGCCTCTCTGCCGTTTCTATTTTTACCTTCTCTAGCTCTACATGCTCTCGTTCTTTCTGTAATTCTGCTTGAATTATCCTTTCTGCTGTGCGTTGCAATTCTATCAGTAATTTTAAAACTTCTACAGCCGAATCTTCCTTATTTATAGTTAAGGGCCAATATTGTTTCACATCTTGTGAAATTATATTTTTGTCTATCAGGCAATTCAGAATTAGACCTAAGATTTCTTTTTTCACAGCTCCTGTCGGTACACCAATCTTAACAGCAATGGCTAAAGGTTTTCCTTCGGGTTAGAAGTAAAGTGTTTAGGATCAAAAGACATGATTAATCCAAAACAATAGGTGCACAATTTGAATATTTTCAGTGCAATACTTAATAAGCATTAACTCACAATGTACAAAAGTGTAGATACCAATTTCACAATATACATATTAATGAGAATGTACTAATAATAACATATAACAATCATTCTTGCAGTACATGTGGCAAAACTCAATGTTCTATAAGTTTGAAAAATTTTGCAATCCTATCAAAAGTGATAACTGTGCAAGGTTATCACCTAACTACAAGTATGGAATGAGACAATAGGCGATTCCTATGAAAAGGTATGTACCTGTAATTCCTAGACTTCCCTAGATTACAAGTAATGGGATTTCAATACCCGTGATGTAATGTGTTAGCTTATAAGTGCCAAACAGGGCGTAGAGATTAATTCAAAACTCTAATGAGAAGTTAGGAGAAAAACTAGGCTGGCTATTTATACCGTGAAACCTAATTACAGAATTGGTTCATTAAACTCTAGCTCTCCAGTACAAACTCAACTTAACACTTACGTTATTAATGAAGCGTGGATCCTGGCTTACTCTTGAAGTATCAATGCTGGACTCTACACCCAATCACAATGTTTACAAAGTACATTTACCATTAAAATTATCACTAAAATCAATCTGTCGTAATACAAACAGGATATATTTAGCTCTTAAATTTATCAGATCCCGGACAGGCCCCCAAATGTGACGTTCCTTACTTTTAATTACTCTTCCTTAATTAACCTGATGCCAGATGTAACAGCAAATGTCTTTGTTCACAATCACTGATTCAAGAACGGCACAAAAAAAAAGTATTCAGTGATTTTCACATATTACACTTCACAGCTAAATATTTAGATGGTACAAATTATAAGATTGTAGTATACTTTTCAAACAAATACTCTGTAATCAGGGTGTAGAAAACACAGCACGTAAGCGATATTAAATATAATATATAAAGTACTTACATATTATTTACAACACTTAACTCCAAACAAGTAGTAATGAAGAAGATAACCAAACTTAAGCAAGCAGTAAACCAGACTCTACTCTGGACGTATGATTTATGTCCGAGGTAAACTTATTTTAAACAAAAGTATTCTAATTACTAGAAACTACACAAAAATTCCATGGATGAATGCCCCAGGCGATGATACTGGAGGTTTAAAAAAGTTAAGATTTCTTAAGCAGTCAATAGATGGCGTAGAGTGTAGGGGCTGCAGCAATTCCCAGATGGCGCTGAAGATAGTTGGCGGCAGAATAGCGGACGAAAGAATCCTTAAAAAGAGGGAACCAGATCCTCATAATATATATATATATATATATAATTTCCTGACATATACTACAATACTATTCAAGTATCACTTCAACTCAAGATGAGAATGGATATATTGAGTTGATTAAGCCGAAGCTTTATGGGATCTTTTTTCCCCCTCCACATGCTCCTATCACACTGTCAGTTTTTCAACATTTAATAGCGAATGGCGAAGAGAAACACTGAAACAACGATGGACAACATACACAGAGGAGAGAGGCACACGTATTCATACACAAATCTCTACCGCATCTCTTAGGGCCAAGCATTGGGACCTTTAATTTCACTCAATGCTGAAATTGAACTTGACAGTAAAAAGGTTTAAAAGGTGAAACAGGAGGAAAACCTTTCAGTTGCATTATGAAAGAAAGATAATATGAACAGAGGTAGTATATTAAAAGGAATTAAAGGGTTTGCAACTAGGGGCTAAAGGGACGCGGCAAAGAAACTTAAGTAAGGCCTACACAGCACTGCATGAGGTGCACTGACGGCACTACCTTTCTACAGAGCCTAATTTGCAATGCAATCTTCCCACTTTGCTCCTTCCATGAATGGCCACATCTCAAAATCCCAACTTCCTTAGTGTTCTTATAGACTTTATGTACCGAAATTTAAGTCTGCATTATCTGCTTTACCTCGGTACTTGCCTTTTAGCCTCCCTCTTCTGTTCCCTGTATACACAGTCCTCTTCCCTACTAGTCCTTAAATTTACCTTCGCATATCTTGAATCCGCCACAAAATCTTTTTAACTTATCTGTAACCATTCTTCGATGTCAGCCTGCATACTTAATTTAGTATAGTCTTCTGCTTTTGGCATGCCTTCTAAAGCAAAGCAGTTTCCACCATTGCTTTTTGATGCTGTTTGCTGATTTTCCTTGGTTCTCCTTTTTTACATCGTTATTTTCATAATTTCCATTTTCTTTCTTATCGTCTTATTTTCCATTACCTTTCTGTCCCTCACTATTGAATATGGTTGCAGCAACTTGTAGAACAGTTCAGTGTACACAAGTGTTAGCTGGGCTCCTGTGGACACCATTAGATCCAATCCTTCCTAAATAAGAAAAGTTCCATGCAAGGATAAAAGTGATTGGAGATTTGTGGAAATTAAAGCGCAGGAAAGAGCGGCATTATAACATAGGCCCTTTATGTTACACTGTGTTAGAGGTAATAATGAATTAACCGTGAGCTCATGCATTATCAACTTATTCATCTTTAATTTCTTCACCACATTTTTATCATATCTTTGACGAGTATGCTAATTCCACTTCAATCATGCTTCCCCACCGTACCACTCAAGCAATGGAATTTGTGTCAGCTTGAGACCCAGCCTCCTGAACCCACTTGACCTTGTTTCATTTAAAGCATTTCCACTCCTTCCCTACTTCTCACCACTACTTTCCTGTATTTATATGTAATGATTATTTTTAAATAAGCTTACCTGATTTTTTAAAGCAGCATATAAGTATCATTAAAAAATAGTTAAGATTCTTGTAAGACAAGCCCAAGGGATTTGTTTACAAATGAAGGGTAAGCAGGAGCAATACTGTAGGACATAGTTGAAGAAGTTAAGACAGAAAGCCAGAATGAAACTATCTAGAATAAGATGGACCACAATGGAGCAACAAACCCAAGGAATACCCAAAAACTTAATCATCTGTATACCACACACAAAACAAGGTGGACTCTATTTTAGCATAATCCATTAAGGACCTATTTAACTTTGTAGGCCGAAAATCTCATATAAACCCTTATTTCTTGAAAAGTTAAGCACCGCATATAAACAACTGTAATTGAATTAATTGAGAGTGGTTGAGAAAAAAGAAACAAACTATATAATAGACAACAATGCAGCAGCAAAACCTAATGAATACCCAAAAACACTCTTAGCAACATCTGCAGTGCCCCAGCTTAGTACACTCCTAATGAACAAGAATAAAATGGAGCAAATTCTAAAAGTCGGCATAAAGCATTTTGGCTGAATGTCTCATGTAGGTCCTTACTACTTTATATACTTAGGACTGTAAATTAAACATTTATAGTTTTCAAGGTTGCAATTGGGACTTCTTAATTCTCACTGGCACACTTGCCAAATGGTTCTGTAACCATGACCTGTAGTTTCCAGACCAAAATGTCTTAACTATCCAGCGTTTAAAGACCACTTGACATAACAATAACATATGATAAAAAATGTCAATCAAATAAGGTCCAATTACTTTTAAAAATCTTTAATTTTAGGAGCTGTTATTACTGAAGGATGGTTACCATGCAAATAACACTCTTGACAGTGAAGCTAGTTTATTTTTATCATTAAAGTATTATCACACTGAATATTCATTTTTGAAAGATTCAAATTTAAAATCTAACAGAAAAACATATGCTATTAACATGTAGTACTGTAATTACCGACATATTAAAAAAAGCAGTGACATTACATTCAGTTGTACATTCATATACTGTACAGTACTTGCTGACTGTATATTAAATGGATAGTACTTTGACAACTTACTACAAAAATAATTACACAAAATACTAATAACCTGCTTATAAACTGTTGAAAACAAGCAATTTATATTAACTGGAAAAAGAATACTGAACAACTTAAAAGTTACATGATCCCTGTATGCACACTGATTACGTAGTACCCAAGTGGGCTATCTTCCTAAAAATAGTTCAATAGTAACTACAATATAGTTAACATGCTCTCAAGTATTCTTACTTTATCGAAAAACAAATGCACTCGCATTTCTACACAAACTATGAAAATACCCTTTATGCCAGAAAGTGGCAACTAACAGAAACAATACCTGGTATTTGAATAATTCACCCAAGCCTAAGCTCTGTTAGACACTAACACAGTTGTCCAAATTCTCTTAGCATATCACAAGTACACTGTACTTTATCACAGGTACAATATCTAATAAAAGAAAGAAAGCAAAGATACCATCAGTATCTACTCTTCATGTTTAAACCTGACCATTCCTCCTTATGTATTCATACATAATCTCATAACTGAGAAATGTAATTACATGACAAAATAAATTTTTGTTCCTTCAATTACTGCAGCTTTAATATAAGACAAAACTCCAAACATTTGGTATACCTTACATCAATCTTGAAAATGAGATTCCTTAAAATGTATATGTATTTAAAAAAATATCTCCTCAGTTATCATTTAAAGTTGAGGATATACAGAAGGACTAGAACTTAAGCAAGACAAAACTTTCATATTCTGACAAAATTCCAAACATATTGCCATTTTAGGAAAAACGTTAATTATAGGTCACAAAAATATAAATTTATCAAAATTCTGATATTTTCCATTCACAACCAACCACTAAATGTATCTTGCAGATCTCAAGTCAAAACTGATATACACTTCTGATATAAGTAAAGGGGGGATGATAAACTTGATTTTCTGAAGTAATGATGACCAAAGCAACAAACCTAGAGTGATTTTCCTTTGATACTTTCTAGGCAGCAGTGGCAAAGCCAACCCTGTTGTTTCCCATGTCAAACTCGGTGTAGAATCGACCAATGAAGACATCACCAAGAATCCAAATGGGGCCCATGGGTGGGGGTACATCAAGTCCAATGAATCCAGAGAGGCACGTTGTCTTCCCAAACTGGCTCACCTGAAAGCAAAATTATAAACATAATTAGGAACTACATACAGCAAAAAAAGATTAATCTATGTTAACAATGTTAGTAGCAGTAATCTATGTTAACAATGTTAGTAGCAGTCTAGAATTTATTATTTGTAAACATGGGTTGAAAATTGGAGGAAGATAAAATTACAGAAGTACATGGGTTGAAAATCGGAGCAAGATAAAGTTACAGAAGTTAACCAACTGGGAGAGAAAATCCAAAAGGGAATGGAGAAAATTCCAAACCAGAAAGGGATGACCATTCTGCTATCAGTTGCTTCAAAGATTACCTGTTAAGCCAAAGACCAACAGGTTCACTTGTAATGGGGAAGTCTCAACTGCCTCTCAGAGGCAGTGGAGTGAGAGGCAGTGGAGCGGGCAGCAGTTTGGCTGACTTTCCTGATACTAAGGAGTTCTATGAGTCACAGATCAGTAATCAGCCAATGTTAGAACTCCTGCTAGCGGAAACAAGGCAAACACCTGGATGGGGGCAGCTTCTGGTCTCACTCTTAAAGCATGTTCCACAGATGAAATTGACTGGCAGTTGGCTACCCTAGAGGCTCCACTAAGTATTCCTCTCAAGATAAGCTCTATCCCTTTGTGGAAGCATCTCTCTACCTTGAGTCCCCCCCTACATTGGCTTCACCAGCAACAGACTACCTGAACCATTGGAATCAGTGGCAGGTCGGCCCAACATTTCTACCGACTGTATCCCAACCTCTCTTCTACTCATGTGAGTAATCCTGATTAAAGTGCTAAGAAGGGGACAACGTGCAGTTGCCCCCTCAGTAACTGTGCTGTGCCGAATGAACAGAACCTTAGGCTTGATTCATTATCTCAATGTTATATCCTGTGATAAATCTATAGACATCTTCCCAGGAACTGAAATCAAGCTTTTAGTTTCCTATTCCTCTTTACAACCTTTATTACTATATTCAAGCAAAATATCACATTTTTCAATCCCCCCCCGCTTTTCTTTGATTGATGGATGCTATGCAGATGGAATGTCACAAGATATACCTTAGGTGGAATAACTAGACCTGGGCCTTCTTTTGACTCAACTTCTCTTCTACTCATTTTTTACCATTTCCACTGTTACTTTTTCCTTATGTTTCATTTCCCTGTAATTCCACTGGACCAGTACGTATTATGAAATAATGGTGTCTTCCTTAGTGTACACAATAGCAAAGTACGTTATTAAACAATCAGGCATAACTGCATCTAAACTAATATTTTCTTTTGCTGTAGCAGTGATTATACCGACAAATATTAATTTAACCTTTCAAATTAATTTGTCTACCTTCCTGTGTGCAAAAAAATAAATAAATAATCAATAAAAAAATTTTGACTGAATTTGGAGTTTTGTGAAATGTAATTTTACGTAATTATTATGTATGTTACAATACATAATAATTATATAATTATCAATAAAATAAGGGATCAGATCTAACTTACCCTGAGAATGTAGTCCTTGCCCTCCAGAGTAAATGGCTTCCCATTCAATACAAAAGAAATAGTAGGAAGATTGGGAATAAGACCACAGTCAACCATCCACTCTCCTCCAACAATAGGCTTAGCACCAATCTGAAAATGGACATTTTTGACATTTTAGGTATACTATATTTTCCCAGAACAGCACGCCTATAAACAAGGAATCATGCCGTTAGGGCTTTGTATACAAGGCACAACACAAAGCACACTAGGAGAGATCAAATGCATAAGAAACATATGTACCTTCCCAACTTGTGCCTAATTTTCAATATGTAGTTTGATCATATAAAGTGCTAACGAAGCAGTGTAGTTATAGTATTACAATACCAAAGTCTTGACTCTCCTTGGGATGGTCCAGAGAAGTAAATAAGTAATATTTAAGTCATGATTCTCCTTGGGATAGCCATAAGAACTGTATCAGTTATATTTTAATTGCTGTAAACTTTATATCCATTGTTTTGCAAAGATCTGATCATAATATATCAACAAATACTATTATTATTATTATTCGTAAGATGAACCTTATTCATATTAAATAAACCCACAGGTTCCCCTGACTTGAAAGTCAAGTTTCCAAACAACATAGCATTCATTAGAAATAAGTAATGATAAATAATAAGAAATACAGAATGAAAACATCAATTGTTAGATCTTTTACCTTCTTGTTGATAAGACGAGCTTCCTCTGATGGGGCAGCAATGAGTGAGGTGCCAGTATCCGCAATAGCTTCACAACCACCCTTACAGATGGGAACATCAGCTCCATCTAATTGCACTCTAAAATGGATAGAGAAGTTAATAAATACAGGGAATAGTATTCATGTATCCTAATGAATTTTAAATTCAAATCTCTGCCATCACAATGATGAAACTGGAAGTTCAGTATTTTCAAGGCTTTCCTTTTTCACTAACTTTTATATGTCAACAACAACTAGTCAAGTGAGGCAGTAAAACAAAAAAAAAAAAAAAAAATTAACACTGATTCTCTTATTAATTAATCCACAAAATAATTTAAGAAAGTTACCCGTCCATTTTGAACTGCCAATAGCCCTGACGATCAACTGGTAGGTAAGTAAAGTCTCCCTTGTAGTATTTTGGGTCAGAACCTCCAAGAATTAACTCACCACCCTCAGCAGCACTGGGATCTCTGTAATAATAATAAAAAAAATTTAGAGTATAAAATACTTCTATTTCAGTTTCAGGTAAACAAAAAATAGACAAAGGGAGGCTATGTATAACTCTTCACAGAAATTTGTAACATAGTAAATTTTATAAAGCTTATATACTGAAACTTCCCAATTTAACACCTACGAGTATTTGCTGCTTTAATTCCACACTTAAAGCTGAACACAATATGAAATATACATTAATAATTTTAAAAATTATATTGTTATGATACAATAAAGTTTGTTCATACTTACCTGGCAGATATATATATAGCTGTATTTTCTGAAATCCGACAGAATTTTAAAAACTTCCGACACACGCAGTGGTCGGCCAGGTGGTTAGTACCCATTCCCGCCGCTGGGAGGCGGGTGTATCAGGAACCATTCCCATATTCATAATTTTTATTTCCACTGTCCCCTGAGGGGAGGTGGGTAGGTACTTGATTATATATATCTACCAGGTAAGTATGAACAAACTTTATTGTATCATAACAATATCATTTTGTTCATGAAACTTACCTGTCAGATATATATATAGCTGAATCCCACCGTTGGAGGTGGGAAGGGACAGAATAGAAGGATTTTGGGAAACAAATGCATGCAGATGATTTACATCTTGGTTCCACCTGTTAGCATAGCTGGCTTCGTGGTTACTGCCACGTAAGTCTGCTTGTGCTACTAGAGTTGCCAGCGAGGTAGAGAACCTATTATAGCTGGTGCACTCCAGATGAATCTGTCGACAGGGGCGAGACCACGACGTGACTAGACCATATTGACATACCATGAGGGCTAAGAAGTAAAATAAAATAAATATATATATATATATCGTATATATATATATATGATATCCAATAACCACCTGACCAACCTAGCCAAAGTTAAGGTGTTTTAACTAAGGCTTAAGTTAAGAAGTCGCCGTTGTCGGTTGGCAACTCAACAACTAAATTAAGAGCTCTTCCTAACCATTTTCTACAGGATAGGATGAGTGGTACTTCTTGCCCCCAAGATTGTGTCTGCAGACACGTATGGTCCCTAGCGAGCAGCAGAATCTCATATGCCATCTTCTCATCTCGCAGGGAGTGTGAAGTGAACGCAAGTTGCTTCGCTAAAACATTTTACTCAGGATGTTGCTGAAATGCCATGCTCTGTTGAAATGCTTCCAAGGCCGCGCCCTCACCTCGTGAGCATTCAGATAAAAAAGAGTTTCAAATCTTTGTGCAAACACAATGAAGGAGCATTTTTGAAAGAACTCATTACACTAAAGCCAGGGTGTTTCAAAAAAAATGGGCAAGTCTGGTCTTTTTCGGAACACTGCAGATTGCCCGAATGACTTCGACTTTCTTGAGTCTTATGTAGATAAAAACTTGAGAGACCCGACAGGGCACAGGACTCTCTCTGGCTCCTGCCCACTAACTTGTGCCATCCTTGCTTCCAAGCTCCTGGCCCGAGGACAAAACGGGTTTCCATTCTTAGGCCACAACGAAGGCTTAGAGAGCACACCGCCTTGTGTTCTCTAAAGCCAAAACTTGTGACGATGGCTTAAAATCTCACTAACCCTCTTTGTCGTATCTAGGGTGGTTAGAAGAAGGCCTTCCTGATCACATGCAAGAAGTTAACAGGTAGGAGAGGTTCGAATGCTTTGACATCAAGAACTTCAGACTACGTCTAAGTTCCATATTGAAAGCTTCGATCTGGACATGCACAGTCAGTCCGTCTGTACTAAAGTCAGGTGACCGACCAGTTGACCAGTCAGACGAATCAAGGACAGCAAGGCTGTACCCTGAAGACCATAAGGCACTATTCTATTCTTCGCTGAAGGATGAGTGCCTGGACTGCCTGGGCGATTCAATCTAAGCAAACCTTGGGGGGTGTATCAACGCAACCCAACGTCGTCAGTGAATCAACTCCTGAGCAACTCCTGACTCGAGCTTCTGGTGCCAGGAGAAAAGAGCGAGGAGCAAAAAGGCGATTCAGTCCCGAAGGAAGAATGCCTGACAGTCCAACCTGGTCTCATGTTACACGATCATCGGGGGTGTATAAACGCAACCGACTTCGTCAACAAGAAACTCAGGGCTACTATATGTCGCCTGATCTCGCACGAGTGTCTGACTCAGAGAAAACAGGTGAGACAAAAAGTAGATGGTGAGCGAGTTTCGAGATTCCACAGAACTCAAAGATCGTGAAGGGCCTGTTGTTTGACAGAAGCAAATCTCTGAGCCCAAAGGCCGTCAACAACATATTTGCGTATTCTTTAATAGTTGTGACTGTCAGCTTATCCATTCTTCAGACGGAAAGGGAAGACGGTAATCTTATTCCTGTCAACATCTTGATAGTCAGAACGTAGTCAGACTCAGAGCGGAGAGGTTATAGGTACCTTTCGAGTTAGAGTAGACCGACTCTTTGGAAAGGTCCTTGAAAAGTGAACTAGGAAGGACGTGACTCTGTGAATCCAGGATCCTGAAGGCCAACATGGGGCGATCAATGTCATTGTCGCTCCCTGTGACGTCGTAAATCCTCTTATTACATTTCCTAAGCGATTGAAAAAAGGGGAAAAGAGACTAAACATCCATCCCCGTTCAATATCATAGGATGGCGTTTAATGGTACCGATCCCGGATCGAGAATAAGGGAGCAGAGAAGAAGAAGCCTCTTCGTCCTCAACATATCGAAGAGAAGAATGAAAGGGCGTCCTAAAGTCTCCACAACTCTCAACATACTTCTAAAGAAAGATTCCAACTCGGAAGTCAGTAGTTGCTGCCGTCGATCGAGACGATTCGTACGGACTTGCAATCCTGTAACGAACCTCTAGAGGATCGTTACATTCTACGCCTGTTGTTATAATAGGCTCTTTCTCGTAAACTCGAACAGGGACCGAGAGAAGATACTTCTTAAGATATGAGAGAGCTGTGGAATATCAGAGCTGATTCTGGAGCCACTGGTTCCAAAAACTCGTTTGAGAGGACTGGAGGGACGACCGAATTGCTTCTACTTCTTTCAGATTAAGATCCAGGACATCTGGAAACCCTATCCAGGATGTCCGGCACCTTCTTCTATCACCTCAGGAGATAGACGCACTGAGAGATGTTCAGAATCATTCCTAGATCTTGAATAATATTTCAGTTTCCCGGTAGGAAAAAACTGTGGAGGTCTGAATTGCAGTCTATTCAGGGAAACAAACTTCTTCAGGAAGGAAATGGTCCCCAGCAAGCTCATCCATTCCCTCCCCGAGTATGTTTACTTCCCTAATAAGGCTGCGCTTTGCCTAAGCAGGAGAGCATATAAAAGTGCAATGTTGCGGTAGACTCGTAGTTCTATACCGTGCGGTAACGAGCACCGAAAGGATTAAGAGATATCTCTGTTGAACATAGTAAGGCAAAACGAATGCAATGTTTATTCATTCACGTAAGAAATCCCCTCAATCTTAGGCTAAAGTCCGTGATTGTTGGACAGAGATACAGTTAGTCAGTCAATCCCGCAGGAGAGACGTAACCGCCAGCACAGATATACGGTTAGTCAGTCAATCCCGCAGGAGAGAGAGACGTAACCTACCGCTCATGACAGCGCACGAGCTGGTACTGGGCTACTGGCTCGGTGGGACTGGAGGACAGACACAGCTTACGAACGTCGTCTTTTAACTTTATGTCTGGGTTGCCAGCTACCCTATTCTACGAAGAAATAGGTCCGTTATTATTTGAGCAGAAAGAGACTCTCAAGCTGGTATATTTAAGCGAAACAGAAAACGCTAAATATATAGATGCGTTTGTGTCGTCAGAACACTACCATACAACTGTAAAAGATAAATCGGAAACTCCTGGAAGGCTGCAGGGAGTAACGATTAAATGTCCTTAAAATAATAGACAATAGACCTCTCGGTTGCCATCCGAAGAGGTAACTACAGCAAGCGTATATGACTTGAACCAACCAGTAGTAAAATAATGCAAGGCAAAATATTATATTACAATAAAGTTTGTTCATACTTATCTGGCAGACATATATATAGCTGAATTAGGAAATACAGCTACATACATATCTGACAGGCAAGTTTCATGAACAAAACTTAGAGAATCGAAGCAGACAGCTCAAGCTTCTTATGTTACTGGACATTAGCGGTCATTGACGTAGTCTACAAGTCTATTTCTTGTACGAGTCTGCGAATGATGAATAAGAGCTCTTCCAAATCTTGTCAATAAGAGCTTATCCGCTTACGCAATATAAAGTTAATGAGATGTTTGTCAATGAGAACTAACCCATTTACGGGACAGAGAGATATTTTGTCAATGAGGGGATACCCACTTACTTGACAAAACGATAGTATATTGTCAATGGGGGCTTTATTGGCAGTATGGCAAAGGAAGTCCTGTCTTGCGCTTTCCTGAAGAGCGTCCTCTTGATGAGTGCTTTTGCAAGAATCCTACCGAAAGTAGTCGAGCGTCATGACGTGTAGGACGTCGAGCTTTTACATAACCCGTAACTGCCTTATCACAAAGTCTTGACTGTGGTAGAGCAAACGAGATCTTCCCTTGAGCTTTCCTTAACTCCATCCACCTATGCGAAAAGCAATATTAAATGACAGAGACCTCTTGAATTCACGAAACCCGATGTCTTGCTGGGTTTCGAAGAAGAAGTTGTCTGTTCACTTTAAGCTTCCTCCGAAGCACCGCCTACTTCACATTCTTTGCAGGTGAGGTAGAAGGTATCACCGAAGGTAGAGGTAAAAATTCTTTAGGCCCAAATCTGAAACAAGAGCTTGAAGAGTTCAACAGAAACGTTCAGCCAGGCGACACACCTGGCGTGCGCTGGTGCACGCTCGGCGTCCACTGGCGCGCGCTCGGCGTCCACTGGGGCGCACTCGGCGTCCACTGGAGCGCGCTCGGCGTCCACTGGAGCGCGCTCGGCGTCCACTGGCGCATGCTTGGCTTCCACTGGCGCGCGCTTGGCGTGCACCCGTGCGCGCCTGGTGTCCATCCGAGCGTCCCGTCCAAGTCGAGAGGGAACGCCTTCTTATTCTGACAGTAAAAAAGCTTGGAAGTCTGCTCTCAAAAGCTTCCTGCTACTATGACTTCTTTTACGTATTTCTCGGTGGAAAGACGGACACGAGTTCAGGCGACGTTCGCCTTCTTACTTCTCACTGAAACGCATAACGAGAGAGAGAGAGAGAGAGGACGTGAAGCGTCCTCTTCTACAAAGCTTCTATTTAGAGGGCGCGAGTCCTTCCGAAAGCTCCAACCCCTGCACGGGGAGGACGCTTCGGAGGACGAGAAGCAATCCTTCAGGATTCGTGCACGCGCACGCACTTTGGCAGTCTGGGGATTTTCATCTGAAACAGCCGAAGGCACGCCAGATCGGTGGGGGTTCCTTGTAACCCTCCTTAGGCTTTCGACATGCTCCCTCCCTGGGTCCTGGGAGTCAAGCAGAGGTCCCGGCCTAGAGGCGAAACGAGGCCGATCTGACGCACCCTCCACTACACAAGGGGTATCACTGCACTTCTGCACTTCACTTTTGCTCTCTAAAGCAAGCACTTTTGATTCTAAGTTACGAATCGAAAGAGTATCAGAGAAAGGGCAATTCCTCTACAGACACTGTTTTAGGGCCCGAAGGCAACACTACAGGGTTAGGAGTAACAATTACAGAAGTAGCACTCTTCACAGCAATAAAGGAGAGCGAGAACCTCTCGTAGACATATTCATAGCCCGTAGGCCATACTACAGGGTTAGGCAAAATAAAGTCTACAGGAAGGTTAGCAGGTTCACTACCCTGACTTTTGTTACTGATTAATTGCGTACATACGAATCATACGTCTTCCTTACGGAATTAGACATGTTTACTGATTAATTGCGTTCATACGAATCATTCGTCTTCCTTACGGAATAGACAAAGTCTCACACTCCTTACATGACAAATCTCAACAAAGAAGCAAGACCCATACCCCTCGTACATACCAAGTGCGGATCTACCGAAGCTTTTGGTTGCCACACCCTATCTTTGCAGACAACCCCGTCTGAAACTAGCCTAACTAGATTCAGATATCTTATGCAAAAATGAATCAAATTCAAATCAATTTAAGATAGCGTATGCCTAGCCACAAATCCAAGTAAATAAATCAAAAGACAATTAGGATACTTAGCGGCAATGAAGTTTCCAAAATCCTAAGACGGAGGTACTGAAAACAGGTGTTTTCAGCACCGGCGACAGAAAAATTATGAATAGAAAATGGGAATGGTTCCTGATACCCGCCTCCCAGCGGCGGGAATGGGTACTAACCACCTGGCCGACCACTGCTTGTGTCGGAAGTTTTTAAAATTCTGTCGGATTTCAGAAAATACAGCTATATATATATCTGGCAGGTAAGTTTCATGAACAAAATTTACCTTCATAAAACATAAAAGGTAATGAACATGCAAGAAATCACTAGTAATAATAAATGTTAATATGTAGTGAATCAAATTTTGCTTAATTCAAATTTTTAATGAAAGAAAAATGCAAATTAACTTAAATGAATTAATACTGACTTTTGTAAAGAAGTCAGGTTGCAAGTGTGGAATTAGCTATACCAAACTAAGAAACTTAATTTATGGAACTGCCAGGATTGCTGTACTCGGATAAATCCTCAATAGGCGAAGAATATTAATATGGGCTGGCACAACATCAATTTTTGTACAGATGTTCAGCAGTATCCTAGTCTTACAAGATTGTGAAACCACTACCATAAAATGGATTGTGATAGCATCAATATCCTCATAGAGAGAGGCATATGTGGATAATGAATGAGGTGCCAACCAATACCATAATCTATTCTTATAATGGCACACAAATAGTAACCAAGTACATAAACTTTCTTATCATCAACAATATAATATTTAGACGTATTTAAACATAACAGAATAATGTAATTCTTATCTAAATTTCCATCTATTACATGCACAATATTAGGTATTTTTTTTAACTACTATACACTGAAAGAACTATTCAAATTCTCCATCATAGAAGAAATAAGAATGACAGTGCACCAGGTGGAAATGGCATAAAAAAAAAAAAATCTCAATTCTATCTACTATTTTAACAGTACATGGCAAAATTCTAAATCCCAAAGTTTTTTTTTTACCAAGTATATACCATCACAACATTATCTAAAAAATGAAAATTCCAATAAACAGTACAGTATATAGTGCCAACAGAGAATAAACAGGCTACCAACATCAGTTCATGGCAACAGATCCACATCGGGGAAGTGTTCAATTGGCTGCCATATTAGTGATTAGACATCCCTCCGAGATCATTCATAAAGTGCCTGTTCCGTTATAGAACTCAGAACATGTTGCATGCATTTACACAATGCAATTGTTTGCACTTATCAATTCGCATAAGTAATGCAGATATAGTTCATGTGGGTTTTATGCAAGTCAGTGTAATAATGTAATGATATAAGAATAAAAATAGTATAGTGTAAGCATGACTTGAAAATAAAAAGCAAAGAAAACTTCACGTATAGTGATATATTTAGGGTTAAAAGTTTGTGTTAAGTGCTCCTCTCCCCATTAAAAATAACTGAAATAGATATACAATATAAAAGCATTAGTCATACCATTTTTTAAATTGTGACAGGCAGCAAACATCAGAACCTATTAAAGTTCAATTACCTATTGAGATAGAAGCTGAAGACTGGAGCTGGCACAAGCTTTTGGCCGACCATATTGTAGAAAACAGGAGTAACTCCATCGACTGCAATTCTGTCATAGGCCATACCAAGAATACCATCAAACTTTGCTGCAACAAAAGCCATACCTGGTTCACTTAAAGCTTCTGCAAATGTCTGGTCTTTCACAACTACTGAACCAACCTGTAATTAAAAGTGTGTTATAATTTGTGGTTTCATCAGACAAAGTAAGAATATTAAAAAAGTTAGGAAGGTGGTTGTATTACCAAATATTAGGTAAAAAGTCAGAGCTATGGCAAGATCTCAACATGATGAATCTAGAGTAAAGAGATGTAGTCAAATACTTCTTAGCACACTCAAAATATTTTGCTGTGGCGGGTCTAGTACATGTTTGCCACAATTTCAACTAGGATACTCAAAGTGCAACTTAACAAGTATTATACACCTCTTTTACTCGAGTAGATTTTAGTTTACAAAGATCTGAAGGATTTCAAACTGCCAAAAATAAAGTGACATTCATACTGACAAATGAGAAATACCTCCATAATACTGTAATTGATAAGTACTAACGTAAAACATTAGTACTTATCTTTAGACATTAGTAAATGTCTAAAGAAAATTGCTACTTATTCTCTTCATAAATATAATTTTTCTTAATACTGAATACAGGGTAAATACAAATTAGAATAATCTGAACTCTCTTTTATGGGATGTATTAAACAAAACTGACTCTCCGACATAGAAAGTATGCAGATAGCAGCAAACATCAAATTAAATAATAAAATTACTTCAAGTTCCAATTCACAAAGGATTTGACTTATTACATTCACTTCACATAGAGCAACCTACAAATGGGAGCATCACAATACCGATTTTAAAAAAATACATTGATAAGAATCATTAATAATATAAAAGTAATAGTACCAAACCCTTTGTATCACTGCCTTAAATGCTTAATAATTCTACCTCCTGAATCAAATAGGAAACTAAACAAAATTATTGTATATTGCCATAAATAGTTACCTAACAATTTTACCTCCTGAATCAAATCAAACCTGGCACTTTAAGTACAATGAACGTAAATTAACAGTACAGTTTTTAGGCATACTTACACTAACTGTGTCGGTGGACAAGTAACCTGAGAGTGACCCTGATCCATACTGGATAGCAAATTCAGTCCCATTCTTCTTGTATGTTGATGACTTACGTGAATCATACTTATTGTGAATCACTGAAAATTTTTAAGAGAAATGATTACCATACATTACTACTTTTTATTTGGTAAATACAATGTACTACACAGCAGAAATTTTTGCAGCATGTTAAAATTAAAAAAAGGTTACTATTGTGATTAAAACATTTTAATAAAATAGAAAAATGAGATCATTTTCATCAGCAAATTTCATATTTGTGTACAAAGCAGATAAGTAAAGACAGCTTTACTTACAGCAAGCAATATTGGTAAAGTGGCACTGCTTGGAAGGAACCCAGAGATTGGATGAGCCAGTGTCAAATACAACTCTAAAGGACTGAGGAGGAGTGCCAATGCTGATGGGTCCATAGTACTGTGCCTAAAAGGCCAATAACATGAAGGATTAATATCTGCATGACACAAAACAGCCCCTAGCCAAGTATCCTGTTAGCCCCCTAGCCAAGTATCCTGTTAACTAACTTAAATTATAATTTTCAGTTATATACGTGGACAACTCATGCTACAGTAAAGCCTGTAAATGCAGATGATGAACTCAGATACCTGGCCCACAATCATAGCAACTTTTGTATTGCATTACTGTACAGTATCTAGATTTCTATTCCCAATTAAAGCAATGTTTCATTTTCATTAACTACCACTAATAATAATAATAAACTTCCTTAGCATTGAAGAAAAGTTAAGGGCATTTAAAAATTTCCATTACAGCAGTGTTATAATGTCCTGTATCCATATCATTACCATAAGACACAATTTTAACCACAGAAATTAACTGGAACTGTGTCTATTATGCAAATTTTTCTTTCCCTGTCACTTTTCACATTATACTAAACAATTCCTACTGATGAACCCACAAATTATCAATACAAATAAAAGGACCATAAGCAAAATACAACAGACTCCTAAAAGATTCCTTCATAAAACAGCCTATTTCTCTATTAAACAAAATTTATGTCAGCATAAAACATGTGCTCTGAGGCTACAAATAATAAATAAAAATATGGAACAAAAAAAAAAATTCATTTTACATTTGCAAAGCTCAAAATTTCCAGATAACATAAATAACAAGGATGAAAGCCAAACCCATGAAAGATACCAGTAATACAGTGTGAAATTAATTTACATTTTCAATTCTCACTTTTTTATATCTATTAGTACAATATCAATCTCAATACGCATCTGCCACTTATGCTTTAGAAAATTAAAACATTTCACAACATACTTACATCCATGTAATTTGACAGAGGCTCTGGCATTGGACCTCCATTTCCCCATCGGCGGCGTGTAAGTTTTATGGAGGTGTCTACTTCTCTCAAACTCTGCCTGGCAGATTTAAATTTTCGCAATGGAATTCTGCAAGTAGGCATGATAAAAAAAATGCAATTTATATAAAATTACAGAGTTCCTGGGCTGTTTAGTCATATGCACACTACTCAGTTTTACATCCTAAATGATAAATGAAGTGGGGATTCAGACAATCAAACCCTAATAATGCACCTCACCTGGGAAGGAGTGATTATCTAGTATTTAAACAGACCTCAGATTCCTCACTGGAAAATAATGGAGCAATGTTTTATGGACATAATGGTGAAAGGCATGCCAGTGCATCTGCATACTAAAACATTGTAGCTCCCAAGCCCACCATTAGACTTTCCTAATAAATTTTTAACCTACCCTTCTTAAATGGCTGAATTATGTAGTATTACCAAAGATTACCATGCTCAACTTAAAACCACAACTGCTTTTAAGATATAGAGAGAGCACACTGAACAAAATTCATGGTTAGTCTGTGAAGCCAACTTTAATTTATGAATCTTTTGTACTACAAACAGACTCTTGTTTATTCCCTTTCTAAATGTATCATACTTTAATTGTTAATCTTCCTTGACCATGAATAATTTTTTAAAAATCCTAATTTCTACTGGAAACATTATTAGGCTCAGTCACTGGTCATATGTTCTATTCTTCATTTAAAGAAGTTGTGAATTAGAGTACTTGGTCTACCTCAATGGCTGTGCACTGCTATTCCTTGCCATGAAATCAGAGGAATTTATTTCTGATGATAGAATTTAATTTCTCGATGTGGTTCGAATCCCACAATAAGCTGTAGGTCCCTTTGCTAAGTAATCAATTGGTTCCTAGCCATGTATAAATATCTGATCCTTCAGGCCAACCTAGGAGAGCTGTTAATCAGCTCAGTGGTCTGGTAAAATCAAGATATACTTAACCATCATTCACTTCTCCTATTTCAGCACGGCAATCTACTCCAATAGTACTTAGACTACTACAATTAATTAATCTCTTCTTCTTTCAGGCTATATAATAAGTATCTTTAACTATAATATTCCAAACTATGACATTAATTTCATTTTCCTGTGTATATCTTAAAATTTTTTCATTCTTTCCCTTCTCCATGGCTACTTGAAAACTTTACCATTTTTCAGAATCTTACTTTGATAAATTATTTATCTTACTGCCATAATTACATTTATTTTGAATTAATCTGATACTAATGTTCATCACAAATCCAAAGATTTGAGTTTGTGGAGCTTACTTCCTAAAAACCCATGAAAATACATGAGGAAAATCCTTAATGCAGCACCTCTGAAGCAGAGCAAATTGAAAGGAAAAGCTTTTTAATTATTTACCATAATCAACACTGATGTACTGTGCATATAAAGATGCATTCTACCCTAATCTATGGTAATGCCGCCCAGCATTCATTCCAACACTCAATTCTTTGATGGCAAAACAATCTAAAAGTAACTGGACAAAAGTAATACTATCCTCAAACATAAAAATATAAATGGAATCATTAAAGTACTGGCTTAATAATAACAACAGTTGAGAGGGAAGAAGTTACTGGCTAATGGAAAACCATGTTATGTATTGAGAAAAAAAAAAAAAAATCTGATCTGTCAACTATATAAACAGTACTATTATTAAATATGTATTCCTTAGTAAATACACACACATACAATATATATATCTATATATATATATATATATATATATATATATATATATATATATATATATATATATATATATATATGTATAACTGAATCACGAAAGTTAGGAACGTGATAAATCCATAAATAAAGATAAATGCCACGAAGGAAAAATAAACGAAGGAGGTCTGCAAGATTTTTCGACTTTAAAAGTCCTTTACTGAGTAGATACTGACATAAATACGAGAAAAGACAATACAAGAAGATTCGTATAAACTGACAGATAGGGATTAGAAAGAGATTAGTACCTAGAATCCGACACACCTGGAAGATAAGAAACCTTCCCAAACAAGCATAAACAATGGGTGCAATTAAAGGTTTAAGACAATCATCTCAGATACAATTTCCAGACAATTAAAGGATTATAGGTGACAGCTATTCAGAACTTGGTAAACAAAACCATATCCACAATACATGACAGACATGCATTACAACAAAGATTAATAACTCTACGGCAACTGATTTTTATTTAAGTCAAAGATATAATTACTGACTTAAATAAAAATCAGTTGCCTTAGAGTTATTAATCTTTGTTGTAATGTATGTCTGTCATGTATTGTGAATATGGTTTTGTTTACCAAGTTCTGAATAGCTGTCACCTATAATCCTTTAATTGTCTGGAAATTGTATCTGAGATGATTGTCTTAAACCTTTAATTGCACCCATTGTTTATGCTTGTTTGGGAAGGTTTCTTATCTTCCAGGTGTGTCGGATTCTAGGTACTAATCTCTTTCTAATCCCTATCTGTCAGTTATACGAATCTTCTTGTATTGTCTTTTCTCGTATTTATGTCAGTATCTTCTCAGTAAAGGACTTTTAAAGTCGAAAGATCTTGCAGACCTCCTTCGTTTATTTTTCCTTCGTGGCATTTATCTTTATATATATATTATATATATATTATATATATATTATATATATATAATATAATACATATATATATATATATAACAAACTAAGTAAACAAACAATTTAATCTGTGAATTATATCAATATCTCATTAATGCATATTTGTGAGAAAGGGAAATAAAATATTTTCTGAATATGCAATGAATGAAAGCCATTAAATTATGTCACATCCCATCCCTGTATATATTAAGTAAAATACCCTTTGTTTGCCTAGTCTAACTGACTTGGCTAATTACCAAGTCTGTTTGATCTTTGTAAATACTGTACCAATTTGATCTTGAAAATTTCTCACTTGTGTAGCAGATAAGCAGTATAATTTCAATTGTTTTTTAAATAATGATCACATCTTACATTACCATTTTGTTAACTTTTAAAGCCAATGAAAACAGGATTAACAATATTTTTATTCATTTCAGAATCCTCCACATTTCACTCGCACAACTTTGGTACCAGCAGCTTTTTTTTCAGTGAAGGTTCAAGTCTTTATTATATACCCTTATACTCTTTACATAACATTTGTATACGATATCCATGAGATTTCTTTTATGTCTGAGATACAATCTTACTGAATGCTACAGACCTCTGTATACACAAAGATACTTTGAGAAATTATGTAACACAGCACTGTGGTTCAGCAAAACTTGCAAAAAGATATACATAAACAGCCATGTCATGGTGATGAGTGAGTCATATGCATGCCGTTGGTTAGCCATGTTTACAACACCACATAATTCAGTATGCTCTAACTCTTTAGTTAGATTAATTAGAGTTAGGATGCATCAGTACTGTTGCACGTGTCGGGAAAATAATACTTTAATCCTATGACATACAGCATAAATATTTTGCTTTGTTTCTCTAGAGTTTATTGCCTCGAATTTGTTTCCCTCACCCACTCAACAACTTGACCACTGTAGGCCTCTTTAAGTGTCCGATGTACTTTAAGTAAGGGGACTACAATCATGAGTGGTTGACTACTAAATATTTACCAAAATATACTGACAATACAAATATGGTAGTTGGAAATGTTTCGGATAAACAAATTTGCCAACCACTAGGCACACACCTACCATTTGCTATACTAGTGTAAGACAAGTCTAAGCTCTACGGAAATATTTACACAACAGTTGCTTAACCAAGACTACTACTTTGGGCACTGTCGAGAAGTGCTAAACACACACAAAGAAAAATGGGGAGGAGTTTGGCCTATGCTCCAACAATGGGCTTTAGTTGCCTACCAAGCATACCCTTGCCTACCAAGTAAGGGTAGGCCTAGTAGGTATTGTGGGCAAGATGAAAAGTTAGTTATGTTTGACGGTAGGGCCAAGAGGAAGCAGTTATTTGTTGAGTTACGTAGCTCAATTGCTGTTGAAAAGTTGAAAACATGAAAGAAGATTTTCTCTCAACTACAAAATGCACTAGAATCGATCGAGCTACCAACGCGATCACGTTTCCATTGAAAAAAAGGCCACTAGCTAAATTATAAACCACGATGCAATTCCAATAGGATCCCGTTATCTTGAACAAATCACTCTCAACTTACCTGTGAAATTCCGAAGTGGCAAGAGCCACCATGGCCAGCAAAATCAACACCTTCATCCTCAGCACCAGCGTACAAAGAAACAGAGACCACCAATACGGCGTGAAGAAGAATGAAGTTTCGACTGTGCATGTAGAAACTGTCAGCGTCAGATGTCGGCTGCCTCTGGGTCATGTGATGTGATGAGGCGAGGCCCCTGACGAAGCGTAGTGTGTCAACAAAGGCTAGGCCCCATATCAAGCATTTCAGTGGCGCGATTGTTCTCTATAACTGAAATACTACCTACAGAAGGCCCTGTACTGCGCTTGCCACTTTGTTGTCGGGTTACCAGGCCTACCGTTTGTAAGGTCCCTATATCGAGCGTAACATCAGGTATACGCATAAGTAAAGACTGTCATTACTATTTAACCACTAATGCACAATATGAAAAACAAGTACCAAGCATTCACGTGTACTAAATACAAAACTTCGAGATACAAAGCTTTAATTTTCACGATTCCAAAGGTGTTCTGTATATTTATTGTTACGCGTGGTATTGTGGCTTATTATTGACACACACACACACTCAGCACACACACACACACAATAATATCTATATATATATATATATAATATATATATATAATATATAATTTATATAATATATATATATATATATATATATTATATACGTATAGTATATTATATATATCTATATATATATATATATATATATATAATAATATATACAGAGAACACACCACACATGCACACACTCACACACACAATATATATATATATATATTATATAATTAATATATATATTATAATATATATATATATAGATATATGTGTGTGTGTGTTAGAGAGAGAGAGAGAGAGAGATTGTAGAAGAAAGACTTGATGAGGCTTAAGTTACGAAATCGCGCTTCACGCAGAATTTTCAGCCCCTTGCTCTGTTTAGGCTGTGTAATACTGCTAACAACCCGACCCATCTTTGACATACTTTGCTTTTGGATAATCAGATCCTTCATTCATACCGCCAGTCTCATATCAGCAAAAAGAAATTATTGCAAATTAATATGAAAATGCAGCTTTGCAGTCCTATCAGCCCTATAGCAGCCATAGCAAATGTACTTCTCTTTACCATTAAGTAAATTACGCGTTGTTAATTTTTTTTATCTGTAGATTGTTCCATGGACAAGACATGGGGGACAAAAAAAAATGCTAATACTTGACTCTGGCATACTAGAAAAAATAAAGTTACATTAACAAAATGACAGACATTAAAATGTGTTTTTCTATAGGCGATGACAGGCGGGATCTCAATAGCAAGCGACAAATTCCAAAGTTCACAGGCTTTTACATTTGAAATATATAGCTGTGAGTGCCTAACATCGGTTAATACAGCCTGTTAGTAGGTTTTTACTAGATATATTATCTAAATGTATTTCTTTGCTCTTATGCTGTAATTTTTTTTTTTTTTTTTTTTTTTTTTGCCCAACCAGAGTCTATGTACAGCACTATAGACAACTCGAACTGATTCTTTACAGGCTTTTTATCAATATAATATAACTTCTGTGAGCGTATTTTTTATTTTGTTATTTAGGAAAAAAATCGATGGGATTCATGCAGTGCAATTCACATATTCACAGTTTCAACCACTAGAAAGCTCAAGCGAAACCCTAACAATCCTCTTCGAATTTGAGAGATTTTATGCCGAGATATAGAGGGGGCCGGGTGTGGGAGAGGGACTAGAGAGAGAGAGTAAAGATGAGACGGTTCACAGATGTATCCGAGTAGTGCGCTGTTTCATGAGAGATCTACAAACAAAGACTAATACCATAACACATACACACCAAGATCATACAAAGGAATGCCGATGTACATGAATATAACAATGATGGTGATGATAACTGGAAAGGCGAAATAGCAACGTCGAGGTTCATCGGGTGGCAACCGTCAACGGGGTTCATGCATACGTACATTTACACTATTCACTATTATGCAACATAATTAAGCTGCTTAAGACTTTGTGGCGCAACGTATGTTCATATGTTGTCACGCCCGCCTTTTTCATCTGCTTCAATCTAGACATAGTTTGCACCAACTTCATTTTATTAGGATGGAAACAAATTGCTGAGTCAGAGGACTAACACACACACACACACACACACACACACACACACACACACACACACATATATATATATATATATATATATATATATATATATATATATATATATATATATATATATATATATATATATATATATATATATATATATATTGCATGTGTACGATCCTGCGCGCAAAATTGTGCGTGACTTACATGCGTCCTTTCAATAATGAACAAACTAAAATGCCCTTCATAATTAAATAAGAGGTTAAGTCGAACCTGGCAACATCTTCAGTGGAGATGGGCTGAATGCTATGTTTGCAAGGCGTTAATTTCAGATTATTTACGTCCTATTTGCAATTTCTGTTCGAAACACTTATTAAGCCTTTTCACTTTTCTTGTAATTACTCAAAGTCGTCACTGATTTTACGATAAAAACCGATGAGTCCTATTGTCATTTACAAAAGCGATACGTTTGCTAAAGTCTATAGATTATTTTTAGGAAAGTATCCCTCTTTCTCTCATGTTCATGTCCTCACATATGCACGGCGATAGATATACGCATTAGATACATTAAGTTAGGTATGAATATTTGCATTAATTGTCTACGCTCACGTGCGTACGCACATGCGCTATCATATGACTGCTCTAGTCAGTGAAATGATGTAACATTATCGTAGGAAACGTCCCCAGCCGAAGGAATTTTCTTCTAATTTGTTTATAAGCTTGAGCGATGCGATTGCGTCTGGGATATTATATAAATAGATAAATCACCGGATAAGAATGAAATTAATCATTCGCTTGCTTTTAGTTCGAATGGTTTTAAGCGACTGATGACTGGTAGGGCAAATAAATTGCTTCTACAAGAAACTACTACCTTTGCTTAGAGAAAGTCTCTTTCTATCTATGTACACAAAATGCAACAATATAAAATAAAACATGGTGCATTCACAAGAACCAATTTTCATTGACATACCGTAGGGAGGGACGGATGTGTATTTTGGTTAATGCAGAGAAAACAATTCTTTGATATATTGTATGCCGAGAGCCGGCACCATTTCTAAACCAGTTCAGACGGCCAGAAGACGAACTTTACTGTGACTGACCTCCAATTTAATGGATTTATATATATATATATATATATATATATATATATATATATATATATATATATACATATATATATATATATATATATATATATATATATATATATACATATATATATATATATATATATATATATATATATGTATATCACACACATATATATATATATATATATATATATATATATATATGTATGTATGTATAATTTAGATGTTTAAATCGTTCAAACTTCCTTTTACAAATATTCTGAGAGTGAATAAACTTAAAACCGGCCTCTTAACTGTGCAAGGAACCTTTAAAGTCATACGCCCAAGCAGGGGCTAAATAAGAACTCATTTGGCCCATGCATGCAAGCACACATTCAGCGTTGTCATTGTTCCAAGAATTTGCCAGCGGCACTAATATGAGTATCCCGTGATTCGCAGAGCTTTTAAAGAGAGTTCTCTTAAGTATCGTAGATTACCACAGGAAAAGTACTTTATTTTCATTCAGGGATTTGACAGCGTTATTTACTGGCTAACAAAACCGAGAAAGTTTTTATTTTCCATTCAGGATTCGCTTCTTTTTCATTCTATCACGATATATACAATTAAATTTGAGATATGGCGCATTCAGTTTTCGAAGGGGGTGGTATGAAAATAAATCGAGATGCAGATAAGGTCACTCTTGACATTTTAGGACTTTTTCCCTTTTGATTTTATCTAAGTAAGTGAACAATGTTTGAACTTTCTGGAGTACGGCGTGCGATAAGATACAGCAGAAGAAAAAAATGTCTCTGACGATAAGCCATAAATTTTATCATATGAGTACCAGGGAATGAAATGTCATTTGTTTGTTATTAATCACATTGCAATAATGTAGCTTATTAGATGGAAATATCAACCGAAAAGCTTATATATATATATATATATATATATATATATATATATATATATATATATATATCCTATATATATATATATATATATAATTTTCTCTTGCTATTTAAATGCGAAGATTTCAGAAAGGAACTCATATCTTTTAAGGAATACACCTTCACTTTTTCCCATGGTCGTTGGTTTGAAACAGGGACAATTACAGCTATTCGATCCTGTTGTGGAGACAGAATTGCCCGCACATCATGAGTAGTATTTCTCAATGCAGCCAGTCGTGATTCCTTTGCTGGTAAAAGACGTCAAGCCTTGTATAGCCTGCCCACCATCTATTCGCTGAATATAACGTTGTCTTATAGGCAAATTGTACGGGCTAGTGACTGACTGCCTCGTTCATCTGCCATGCTTTGGAATTCTCTTCATACGTCTGTGCTCTCCTGGCCTTCATTGCTATAAGAAGCTGATTTATTTGTTGATTTTAGGTTCTCTGGCACTGTGCACGCATCCTTCAGTGTTCAGTTTTTCTACTCCTTTCTTGGCTAGGCCACGTCCATCTTCGTGCCCATCATCCCTATCTTGTTTCTTCGGGTTTGGGCTAGAAGAGGGCCTTACAGTGTCCACCACATTGGTCTCTGCTCTTTAAAAGATTATCTAATGCATTTACTCAGCAGGCAGGCTGCGTGTTTAGCTACTAACCGCAACACGTGTGCTTAATTAGATGTGTCGTGAGAATGATATATGAATGGGCTATTCAGGTGCCGTGAGGGGAGGTTTTTCCAATGGTGTGTGATAAGTTTACGCTGACAACTCCCGTCGTTTCTTTTAGGTAGTTACTAAAAACCCTTTAAATCATTAAAACTGAACTTTTTCATTTTTATTTGTTAAAAAAAATCAAATATCTCTATTTGCGAGCGTTAAAAAACCACTACCCGGAGAAAATTAATTTTTTTGCGCTGTTTCGAAGAAACATGAAGGTTTTCTATTTGCGAATATTTTGAAAATAATTTTTCGTTAATAAAGAAATTTGCATTTGTAATGGAAAAGATTGTGTCTTGGTTTGATGACCACAGATCTAATGATCACTCACCGCTTCTAATCTTGCTGACTGTTCACGTGGTTAGCACAAATCGCTAAGCTGTATGGGGTCAAATTCTTTCTTCCTGCGCCATGCGCCTCTGAGCTAAGCAACTGTGCTCAGCGCTTGCTTGCCCGACAAATTAAGGCCTGGGGCGTGACATTTCAAAAACTGCTACCTCTGGTAAGGAAGTGACAACGGTAATCAAGAAAGAACTGTTTGGACTTCATTCAAGTCAGGATTGGATCACATGATTTTCAATACACACACGATGAGTGACATCATGATGATTCCTTTCTTTAGTTATTTTCTTTGTCTGTCTTTTCTTTCTTTAAGTTTCCGGATCATGTCAAGAGTAGCGAACCCACTATTTTCAAGACAATATTATACCACTGTGATTTATATAAATATATAGTTCCTCGTTGTACGAGTGGATTTTGCGCTCGGCTACCAATCCGGTGGTCCGAGGTTCGATTCTCGGTTCGGCCAACGCGGAACCAGAGGAATTTACTTCTGGTGACAGAAATTCATTTCTCGATATAATGTGGTTCGGCTCCCACAATAAGCTGTAGGTCCCGTTGCTAGGTAATCAATTGGTTTCTTGCCACGTAAAAATATCTAATCCTTCTGGCTAGCCTTAGGAGAGCTGTTAATCAGCTCAGTGGTCTGGTTAAACTAAGATATACTTAACTTATATATATATATATATATATATATATATATATATATATATATATACATATATATATATATATATATATATATATTATATATATATATAATATATATATATATATATATATATATATATATAAATCAACGTAGTATAATATTGGGTTCGCTATTCTTGACATGATCCAAATTTTCTTTATCTAGCTATGGATAAGGTAGGGGAAACGTTTATTAAAGCGATGAAAAACAGAAACCGCGACAAAGTTATCCATCCATTGATAAGAAATAACTTCAAAAAGACTAGATCCGTTTTGGAGAGAGATAAAGCTTATTCACGCTCACTCTACAATACAGCAAATAAGAAATGGGGACGAAAAGAGATCGTCAGCCCGGTTGTGTAACTAAATATTCGTCAATCGGTCAATGAAGAAACTGAAGCACTCTGGAAAGCTCATTCTCGATGAGACTGAGCACCATTCCTTTACAGTAATGCGACAGGAAGGCTTGATTGAACTTAAACAACGATTCTTTTAAACCTGAGAAAATCCTTACTATCTGCACGAATTTTAAGGAGTTCATCAGAGCTGCTGAAAGCAATTATTTTGAGGAAAACGTAGGATGTCAATTCGTGCGCATACGTGTGTTATGTGCAAGTATTTACATGCGTGCTATGTGTTTTACATAAACTAGATTTTAAGTAATATACACACACGAATGAGTGAAAAAGCACGCACTATATAATATATATGTATATGTATATATAGTATTTGTATAAATGTATATGTATATATATATATATATATATATATAACATATATATACATATATATATATATATATATATATATATATATATATATATATGTGTGTGTGTGTGTGTGTGTGTGTGTGTGTGTGTAAGTGAATCACGAAAGTTAGGAACGTGATAAATCCATTAATAAAGTTATATGCTACGAAGGGAAAATAAACAGAGAGAGAGAGAGAGAGAGAGAGAGAGAGAGAGAGAAGAGAGAGAGAGATTACCATGAAAAGTAGTAAAGAGGTAAAACTACCAGTGTATCTTCATCTTAAAATTAGAGACGTTGAAAAGGGCAATAAAAAAACTGTGTACTACCCATAATGTGTATTTTTTTCATTCCGTCAAAGGATGGCGAACTTAAAGTAAGATTTAGTCATTAGGCTACTCCGCAATCAGAAGATAAACACTGATAACGATAAGACAATATCCAAATTGAGATCACTCATCTATTTCTAATCTTTCCTCTCATATTATCTCATGTTTAAATTGTCATGATTGTGATGCGCTTACAAGTATCATAAAAGTTATTTCTGAAGATCCCTTGTACGGTCGTCCTCAGAGTCCCACCTGCTTTTACCTTTAAAGCCTATTTGTCTGGTAGTAGTGCGTGCTATTCGTTTTGCAGTGTCAAAATTCACAATACTTTTAGGAGCCACAATATCACAGTGCCTAACACCTGAGATCTTGATCTCCTTGCTACAAAACCGCAGAACAGCTTTCCCCAATCCATTTTACTAGAAAGCTTCATAACAGTCTTTCTCGATCCCTTTACTACAGAACAGTAAACGTTTTCTTCAGTTCCCTTCACTGCAAAACTTTAAACCAATTATCCCGCCATTTCATTCATTATACCACTTAAAAAAGAAAAAAAAACTCAATACCCTTTTACGGGAAGAGGACCGAGGTTACTGCACGATAAGCACCTCTCCATGTGGAAATAGTTTTGTGAAATTTGCTGAGTAATATGTCGTTCGATTTAAAACTGATTACCTGTATCCATAATTTCTGCAGTATCCGCTGGTTTTCACTGGTGCTCAGACAAAACATTGCAGGGACGTTGCATCGTCATTTTTTCCAATATACATTACGTTGCAATGCTTTTCCCTGGTCGTTAGCACCCATTAATAAACAAAAGACTAATTTATGGTACAGTGAGGTGTGCAGTGGTTATTTCTTCTGTACTCTCTTTTTCTGCCTGCATTCAAGGGAATCTCGTAAAATCAAGCAGTTAAATCATTTGTAAACCGGACCAATGAGAGGCTATTGAATGGCATTAACGCGAGAAGCTACGATGTCAAATTTGAAGAAAATTAGCCTAATGTTTATGTAGACAGCGTAGTCATTGTATTTTTGTACAAACATACGAAGAATAGAAATGCCCAGTTCATTGCACATCTTGAACAATACCGAAAATGGGCTGAATATCATTCATTTTGATACACAATAGCATCAAGATAGACGTGAACCTTGTCCATTTCTTTTATATTGATAGTGTAAATGATATCATTTTACTTAATAAACTACATACCTAGTTCAAAGGGTATGTTAAGCAATGCCCGAAATGGTATGAAAATAATTCTTTTTGGTAAAACTAATGCTCCAGTAAACCCAATAGTCAGCGGTATTTACGATGCATCATAATTGGTTTACTCCTTTTCGAGGACGTGTGTTTTCTTTCAGAAAACGATTTTGTTGATTTGCACCCCATGTCCTTGAACAGTGCTAGAAAACAACTCAGTTGCTAAGCACTTTAAGGAGCGCTAGTGTTTTGCCCTTACTACATATTGTATAAGCGTTAAACGCTGATGTGCAACTGCTACGAAGTTTGCATTAGTTTTACAGTATCTGAAATAATCTGTATATCCCTTTTCGTCGTCAGCCTGGTGACATACACTTCTCCCAGTTTCACTCTCACTTATCTCGATCGATGCCGAATGCCGCTCCTTTTTCTTTTTTAACTTAAAGTTGGCTAAAAACGGCAGCTTCTTTCTTTTGCAAAATTTCGTCACCAGTATCCATTTGCCTATATAATCCACGAAACCTCCCAGTAACAGAGTTACAAGAGAAGACGAAGTTTAGCTTTATTAATTTATTTTTATACGCTCAAGTGGACTAGCGCAAGTGGCCAATTTTATTTTTTTCTGTGTTTATATTATGACCTTACGTTCATAATTCACTTGTGATTTAATCATAATTATGATTAATATTCATATGTTAAGTATTCCTTCTTGGTTGCTGCTTGTTGTCCAGCTATCAAGTTTATTATTATCTATGATGCTTTAAAAGCAGATTTAATATAAATAGAAAAACAGACAATGTTAGTAAGGATGTTTACAGAATCGGTTTTATTCAGAGAAGTTTTGTAAAAGAAAAAAAAAGACCCAATCTTACTCTTTACAAGCTGAACAACTAAAAACGAATCTCAGTCATGTTACTGATGAGTGGAGCTGATGTGACCAGCTCTCGGTACGCTAACCGGTCAGTGTTAACGGTCGGAATTATCACCGCCCTATGGCTACGATCCCATAAAACGGGGATCATGGCCTACATTTGTTACATTTCACTTCTCGGGTGCTAATGAAGATTCTCTATGAACTTTTTTCCGTATAGTTAGGATTACTTTGTATGACTTCTTGATGGTGGAAATACACACACACACGTTTATATATATATATATATATATATATATATATATATATATATATATATATATATATATATGTGTGTGTGTGTGTGTGTGTGTGTGTGTGTGTGTGTGTGTGTGTGTGTGACTGGTAAAAATGAATAAACTGGAATTTGTCACATATAATTTATAGCAGCAACTACCGGTACAAGAGTCAAATGATGGAACCGGCCTTGATTAAACAGAGGCAGGTAATGGACATCTCAAAGGGAGCATGGGATTCAGATGTCATCGACAAGGTTTTCATTCAACCAACGTTTAAGAAGATTAAAGGAAGATTATCAGCGGGAGTGACCTAAATTGGCTTACCTGTGGATGGACCTCTTGGTATAAATACCACCTTTCCCGTAACTTTTCTCATTCATCTACCTGAGAGGGAGACAGCAGTCTCTGGAACATAGTATTTTTCTCTCTATATTTTGGTGTTTTATTGGCTCCTTTTATTAGATATATATATATATATATATATATATATATATATATATATATATATATATATATATAAAACCACCTTTTCCTTTAGAAAGGGGGTAATACTGAAAGTTGTTAACTTGTAGGATGTTTTCAGTAAGTCTTTTCTGGATGAGAGTACGTCCAACCTCTTTCTCTCTCTCTCTCTCTCTCTCTCTCTCTCTCTCTCTCGCTCTCTCTCTCTCTCTCTCTCGTGTGTGTGTATTCTTATGTGTAAATATATGGAATGCTGTATTATGATCCCTGTCGGTAAGATCAGCCAGCAGCTGTATCACGCAGCCTTACTATGGCTTCTGATTTCCCGACATGCACGAGTTTTGAAGTCTGATGACGGTCCAAGGGAAAAGGAATATCTCAGACGTGACTCATGAATTCAGGGTTATCACTGAATCCATCCCTGTCCGTCCGTAAATAACATAACGTATAAACTCTTGGGTGATATGAAAATGGACGAATTAATCCTGGGTAATTCCAGCGGGAATTTTTTTCCTTTATTTCACTTCAATCTTCCTCTCGTTTTTTACTATCCTGCTTTTTTTTTATTTCCAAGCTTCTATTCGTGGGAGCTTGACTCTTTGGCTGAAAAACACGTGGGTAGCATGTCCAATTTTGAAGAAAAGTTCTCTGATGAAGTGAGAGTAGTCATTAATCAATGGAAACGCGAAGATAAGTTATGACGCTACTTTTAAAATAAGACAAAAATTTTGTAGTACCTGGTTAGGAGGTCATTATCCTGAAAAGTAACAAGACTATTCTCCTGCAAGGTAAACATACCATGATGTCTTTTTCACTCAAGGTGAACCAAACATAAAATTCCTTTAGGGAGTAGCTCTTTTAAGATTAGATTTGTAAACTGTAAACACACACACACACATACATACAAACACAAAAACACACACATTCAGAGAGGTGTTCGGTTCTGTAAGGCGCAGCCCCACTCAGTGTCCTACGTCGTGTATTTATATATTCTTTTCTTTTTTGTAATTGAAAGATTAGTCTTTGTTCGTGGAAGCCGAATGAAATCTTAATATGCTGCTTTAACGTTATATATTTATTTATAACTGGTCAGAAGGATATCATCTATAAGATATAGATCTTGAAATTCAAGTTTTCACTCAAGGTGGTCCATTCAAGAGTACAAACATTGTACAGACAGGGGTTGGCATTGTTTTAATGTGAAACCCAACGGAAATGACTCATGATAAGAATGAGGGTGATACATTTCCAGTTCTTTCGGAAGATTTTGAGTAATTCTACTTAAGCTCATGCTGTTCAACTTAAAATAGTCACTTTGGATTGTCGAATGCCTCTGTTCCGATTACTGTGTTTTGCTTAGTTACATGACCGGAATTTTCCTAAATGGTACTTAATACCGAGATTTAATTTCATTCACGCCTCACGCCCATTGTGTGATGCAGTAAAGTACCTGCTTCGTTTCAGTACACAAATGACATATGTTGCGTCAAGTTTACATCATAAGATAAATTGTTTGTTTTTGGGGCTGCTGTTGAAAAACTAAGTGGGATTCTGGGCATCTTTTTAAGTAACTTTTCGCCTACTGGACACTTATATATTGAATATTGTTATCTGAAATTTGTACTTATGCCTTATATCTTTTATCACAGGGTAAAACTAATTTTCTGTTTGCGTTGCCGTTACAAAATGTGCATTTTAGTTTTGTTTTTTCTGCGCAAAGTTCATGGATACTGGTTATTTTATAGATATTCAAGTTATGAAAAAGATAAAACAAAAGAATGTGAAAGTATAGCAAGAAGAAAAGCTTACACAGTATAAAAATGGCGACAATTGTGAAAGAGAAAGTGATGAATCGTTCATCATACTAATAGGTTCCTATTCTATTATAGGATCTTTGCGTGCACCTGTTTGCCTATGTACGTACGAGTGTGTGTGTGTGTGTGTGTGTGTATGTACGTGTTTCTGCTTCTGTTGCGCTTATTTACTTCCGTTCCATTAATTTGTTTAGAGTGGACATGAAGACATTAATCTGCTGATTAATCAGCTCCGGGTGAATGATATTCGTTAAAAATTAATTTTATGATACGTAAGTCCCTTTCTCAGCTCATTTCAACTGAGATAGAACAATACCAGTTTCCCGGGTGGTTGAGGTCTTGGTTTAGCATAAGAGGGTAGGAGGGATATAAAAGAAGTCATAAGGAAATCTAAACAATGCACGAAAGAATAAGAAACAACGACTTGTACATTCAGTGACCACTGAGAAAAATCTTTTCTATTAATGCCCGCAAATTTCGAACATACATCAAGCAAACACTTTTACTTAAAGTAAGGTAGAATAGAAGCAGTCACTCGGCAAAGGAAGTGACGAAAAAGGGTGATTTTAGCTAGTGGGAAAGCAGAGAGAGGGGCAAACTCGCTTGGTTTTCAGAGTAACCGCGTGCTTAAGAGTTTGAGGGCAGCCAGCAATCACATGCCATAAATACCAAGTAAAGAGAGGAGACTACCTATCGAAAACCTGAATATCGTGGAGCCTTTGATCATTCATCTTTCGTTACGGTATACCAATTTTACCTTCATGAAATTTCTACTTCTTTTACAGAAACTATAGATCTAGATTTCGTAAGATTGCAAAAATAATTATTTTTCTTGTTCAGCCAACTTGATAGAATAAGTTGCTCCCCGATTGCCTACCTATCTACAGCTCATCATGCAGAGCATGATTAGGTTTTATGCATTATGGTTTATTCTCTAAGCATATTTGACTCCTTAGGGCTTTAACCCAGCCACCGGGGAAGCTTGGGGAGAGGGGGGAGTGGCAGCCCAAATCAGAGCCGGTCCCATGCCCGGATAGATAGGAAGGGTTGGAGTCAAGGCGGGAACCCATCCGTAAAAAACGCGCCAGAACCAATTATCAAATGAGCCGTTTAAGATATAAACAGCTGTAAAAGACTGACACGCTGATTTTACCGAGATTGGCATGGACCGGCCCAATCTTTACCGTGTATTGGGGCTAAAAATGACAAACCCGGTGAGACTACCCCCCCGTCCTCTCATCTTTTCAACATGTTCAACCAGACAGGTCAGTTTAGCCAAGACTGGCATTATCCCCGCCAGTCTGTGGTGTGTGTGGGGGTGTGGGGATGGACTAGCAGGACGACTGGGTTGACCCACCTATTTTGCAGTTTTGCCCCCCACCCCCCGCGGTAGTTGTCTGCACTTTTGCCCCTCGCGGTAGTAGTCGGCAGTTTTGCCCTGTGTACTATATGTGCCGAAGTTGTGGTATTTTCATTTATTGTTCTTTACAGCAGACCAAGAAACGTTGCTAGGAACCTTAATGTTGCAAATAACCTTTCCTCGGGAGGTATAGACTTCCTCATTACTGTATCTTCTTTGTTATTTTTGGAGACAAGGAATAATCTATAATCTTCCGTGTTATTCTCCTTTAATTCTTTCAATAAAGTCATATGATAAAAGTAAAACCCCTCTTCCTTAGCCTTGTTTTCACCCATACTTTAAGATTTTTCTTGCATATTTCATGCTTGTATTCGTCTTGCAGGAGTGCTATTATCATTATTGCATTTATCTTCCTTTTACTTGGCGCCATGATTTAAAAACACTCACTATATCAGGACACCACAGGACTGAAAGGGACACGGCCACTTTATATGATCTCTGCCCCTCTCAAAATGTGCTTAGTGCAAGTCATCTGCGTGCATGGGCAATACCCAAGCAGACTGGAACGCGCGCTAATCCCGGGAGGACAAACCCGATGCCAGTCGTGTACTTGTATGGCCAGCTATATTATGACAGTGACCCAAGCTAAGGATCCGGCTGAGAATTTTGCGACGTTTCCGGACAGAAGTTTATGAATGAGCACTTTAATGATTAATAGTTTCACTGAGTGTCTTGTCTTTAGAGCAAATGAACCTCAATTTATGAATGAAATCAGTTCATCTCAATTACTCGAGAAAAAAAAAACTCACGATCACACAACACAGACATCATCATCATTCGCCTCAATAACTGTACACTGATATAAGTAGAAACGAAGACCACATTCGAGCCATTGTTCTGACTAATAGCTGAGAGATTTACAGAATCTCTTTCGTCACCCGTCATGTCATAGACGAGGTGACTAAGGATGATTTGGCAATATAGGAAGGAGAGAGGCGAGCAGTCGTGTGAAGAATGACTGAAAATTACCAGGGGTAACGCCCTCTTTTCAGCAGATTGCTTTGGCCGCATATTTGATACTGGGCATGAATTCTCTCTCTCTCTCTCTCTCTCAGTAGCCTTCTGTTATCAAGCTATGATATTTCTTATCATAACGAAAATGAAGACTTACATATTTTGGAATATGCCATTCTATGAAGATATCCCATTTAATGAAGAAAATGAACTACAAAGATCTGAAATTTGATTCAGGAATTATATATATATGCGTGTGTGTATGTGTGTGTGCGTGCGTGTAGAAGTTTAGAGGGCTATGTGGCTATTACACTTAGCTACACACACACACACACACACATATATATATATATATATATATATATATATATATATATATATATATGTGTGTGTGTGTGTGTGTGTGTGTGTGTGTGTGTGCGTGTAGAAGTTTAGAGGGCATTGTGTCTATTACACTTAGCTACACACACACACACACACACACCACACACACACACATATATATATATATATATATATATATATTATATATATATAATATTCCAGTCAGCAAGATATATAGACTTCAGGAGGGTCCATGATACACATGTTGTTTAAAAAAGGCCATGTTTATTACCAGCAAAGAAACGTTTCGCACTACTCAGTGCATCATCAGTCTGTCAAAAGTAAAAGACACAATCAAATACATTATTATCATAAAAAGGAATTCACAATGTAAATAAAATTTACAAGTTAAAACAATAAAAAGTAAAAGAGCATAAAAAGCACATAAACAGAAAACAAAAGGAGACTACCAAAACACCAACCATCCATAAGCAGGAGAGAAGAGGAAATGAAATACAATGGAGTCAAAGGCCAGACGACAACTATGCCAGATACAAAGTTGCTGAGGAAGTATTACTATTGAGAGAGGGAACCAGTCTTTTAATATATAACGATTCTAAAGTTGTTAAGTGGTCTGGGTCCCTTACATAACCAATTATTGAAAAGTGTTGTTTCATGACTTCGGTTTTACATAATGCGGCCAAAGAATTAAGCAGCCAGAATTTTCTAATATTAGAAATCATGCCGCATTATGTAAAACCGAAGTCATGAAACAACACTTTTCAATAATTGGTTATGTAAGGGACCCAGACCACTTAACAACTTTAGAATCGTTATATATTAAAAGACTGGTTCCCTCTCTCAATAGTAATACTTCCTCAGCAACTTTGTATCTGGCATAGTTGTCGTCTGGCCTTTGACTCCATTGTATGTCATTCCCTCTTCTCTCCTGCTTATGGATGGTTGGTGTTTTGGTAGTCTCCTTTTGTTTTCTGTTTTATGTGCTTTTTATGCTCTTTTACTTTTTATTGTTTTAACTTGTAAATTTTATTTACATTGTGAATTCCTTTTTATGATAATAATGTATTTGATTGTGTCTTTTACTTTTGACAGACTGATGATGCACTGAGTAGTGCGAAACGTTTCTTTGCTGGTAATAAACATGGCCTTTTTTAAACAACATGTGTATCATGGACCCTCCTGAAGTCTATATATCTTGCTGACTGGAATATCATATCCATCCGAAGATGATACGACAACTTTTCTTCGTCCTTTTATTTGCTTTCCGTCTCCGACTACGAGGAATTCGTCACTTCTCCCAACTACTGAAGCACCGCTATCCAGCCGTTACTATTTCGACTTCACGGAAACTGGAAAAGGCAACGCTAAGATTGGAAAAAGCCAAATGCGATTTGGATTTTCTTCAATATTGCCAATTGAATGATGTCGTCCCCAAATTTGTCAGATTCAAATTATACAAATCTTCTCTTTACAACACGGAGTTTTATAAGGAAACGCTCAGAACTCTACTGATGAAGGAAATTAACGTTAAGACTGTTGCCATCAAGAAATTGACTGTTACAGCTGAACAATTAAAACACCTATTGTATAACGACTTATCTCTTTTAGATCGCCTCTTGTACCAAAGAATGTTTTACAAATTTATTAATGATTTTATTTCGGATGTCTTTTTAAGACATCAAAGAAAACTTTTAAGTCTTGGTGTTGTTATTCCTGATTTCCAACTCGGAAACCACTGCATTTTTAACTTATCTGATTACATTTTATCGAAGAGAGAGGAATTTTTACTATCTTTTGGTTTGGATTTTTGTCTGCCATCTTTTAGACCCAACTATGCCAGATTCTTTTTACCATTTGAGGTCATGTTCCAAAGACTTATAAAACTTGATGTTTATAAAAATATTGGTAATCTCCAACAAAAAATCTCAAATTTAGTCCACAAAACTTATGGTAATTTAAAAACTAACTGGACTCCTTTTTTTAGAAAAACTGATCTGAATATACTCTTAAACTTGAAAAAACGCGAGGACATTGTAATTTGTAAGCCCGATAAAGGCATGGGTGTTGTGATTCTGAATAAGAACGATTATGTGGAAAAAATGGAAAATATCTTGTCTGACACCACCAAATTTAAAGCTCATGGTGAACCCACTTTTCTCGACATATACAAAAGGGAAGATAAAATCAATAGATTGTTAAGGAAAATCAAAAGTGAAAATATTATTAATGAGACCACATATCAACAACTATTTGTGACTGGCTCTTCATTCAGTATTTTGTATGGCCAACCCAAAATTCACAAGCCTAATATACCTCTTAGACCCATTATGGCTGCCTATAATAGTCCTTCGTTCTCTATCTCCAAATTTTTAGCCGGTTTACTTTCTGAATATAGTAGTAACGAATTTTCTTTAAAAAATGGGTATGAATTCCAACAGCAAATTACCAACCAAGATGGAGACTATTACATGGTAAGTTTTGATGTAGAGTCTCTTTTCACTAACGTCCCACTTAATGAAACTATCAATATTATTCTAGATAAGGTTTTTATTAGCGAAGATACAGTTTTCCATGGTTTTAACAGATCAATTTTTAAACAACTACTTGAACTTGCAGTGCAAGATTCAATGTTCATTTTTAATAAGCAACTCTATTCGCAGGTCGATGGAGTTGCCATGGGGTCGCCTCTGGGCCCCATTTTTGCTAACTTTTTTATGTCTGACCTTGAAATGAAATTTTTAAACCAGTATAATCATGATTTTAAACCGTCTTTTTATCGCAGATATGTTGATGACACTTTTGTCTTGTTCCAGCACTCTTGGCAATGTTCTTTATTTTTAGAATATATTAATCAACTCCATCCAAACATTCAATTTACCATGGAGGTAGAGAGCGAAGGTAGTCTTCCATTTTTAGATATTAATGTAACGAGACATAATTCCGAGTTCACTACTTCTGTTTATAGAAGCTATTGTCAATATTCTTTCAAACTTAATACCATCTACACCTTGGTCCATAGAGCTCTAAAATATTCTTCAACATGGCAAATATTTCACAAAGAAATAGTCTTTTTATTCAACTTTTTCAAGATAAACTCCTATCCACAAGATATGTTCATAAAATCACCAATAAGTTATTAACACAGTTCTTACAACCTCCAACAGTCAACTTTGATGTTCCCAAAAAATCATTCTATGCCTCAATCCCGTATATGTCTGACTCCAAATTCTCCTTAAATCTCACGCGAATAATTGAACAAGAAATCCCCTGTCTTAACGTAAAACTTATCTCTAACAACCCATCTACAATAGGATCATTTTTTAATTTCAAAGATCGCCTGCAGTCCTTCATACGATCCAATGTGGTTTATAAATTCACATGCCCTGGATGTCCGGGCTCTTACATTGGATCGACACGGAGGTTACTGCAGGTCAGATATTGCAGCCATTTGGGTTTTAGCTTTCGCACTGGCCAAAGAATTAAGCAGCCAGAATTTTCTAATATTAGAAATCATGCCGCATTATGTAAAACCGAAGTCATGAAACAACACTTTTCAATAATTGGTTATGTAAGGGACCCAGACCACTTAACAACTTTAGAATCGTTATATATTAAAAGACTGGTTCCCTCTCTCAATAGTAATACTTCCTCAGCAACTTTGTATCTGGCATAGTTGTCGTCTGGCCTTTGACTCCATTGTATTTCATTCCCTCTTCTCTCCTGCTTATGGATGGTTGGTGTTTTGGTAGTCTCCTTTTGTTTTCTGTTTTATGTGCTTTTTATGCTCTTTTACTTTTTATTGTTTTAACTTGTAAATTTTAATTACATTGTGAATTCCTTTTTATGATAATATTGTATTTGATTGTGTCTTTTACTTTTGACAGACTGATGATGCACTGAGTAGTGCGAAACGTTTCTTTGCTGGTAATAAACATGGCCTTTTTTAAACAACATGTGTATCATGGACCCTCCTGAAGTCTATATATATATATATATATATATATATATATCTATATATATATATATATATACATATACAGATTTTCTCTGTAATCAGTTTGAAAGATAAATAAATATATATGACAGACAAAGAAAATGCGTACCATGTAAGTGAAACTAAAAAAATTTAACTACAACGAGAAAAATGAAAAAAAAAAGTTTCATTACTAGTATCTTTTCGCAAAAAGAAAACTTTTCTTCAAACACGGATTATTGCACAGAGAATTCAGTTTATTCTTACTTAACCTTACCTTTTGTTTAAGCTTCAGTTAATCGGCACTTTATAGGAGATAACATTCTTTTGTTTTGGAAGTGCAAAATATAGAACTGAATGTCTCCATATCCAAACAGCTGGCTGGACACATGTTGTATTACAAGTTGATACGTGCGTGTGTGTGTGTGTGTGAGAGAGAGAGAGAGAGAACTGTTTTTATTTTGAAAAAATACCTATGTGAGTTTCACTATAACGGGAAGTTTGAGGAGTGATCACTGTCAAATAGTGAGGAAGAGACCAAGAATAAAAGGAATATTGTTGCTAAATAACTTTTGAAAAAAATGAATGTTTGATGACAATCACGACAGACATTATTATTTACTGTTGGCTGCCGCTGCGTCACCAGTGAATGAGCGTTACTCACAAGTAACTGAATATTCATGGTGCTGTGGCTGTCAAAGTTTCACGCTTGGGTTTAAACTATGTTCAGCAAAATAACGGCTTATTATTTTAAGATATAGAGTAATCACTTCATATCTTTAAGGTGTCTAATTGTCATAAATGCAGAAGAAAAGATATAGAACGGGGGAAAACAAATGATAGACGCAAGTACGAAAGAAACTTAAAACTTGGAGATGTGAAGACATTAACGAGATCCTAAATCAAAAGTATGATCGAAGCATCATCCGAGAGAGAGAAAAAATTATCTTGTCGTGAATCCCCGATGTTCCCCTAAAAATGCATAATATAAAAGTCTACCAACAGGGCAATGGCCTTTCTCTATTATACCCTGAAGATATGAAATAATTACATGAGGCTTCTAATGTTGGTTGAGGATAAGAAAGTGATCAGCTGAAATGGAAGGTATGTAAATTCCAATGACCTATGTAAGAACTGCCGATGACAAGAGATAGATATTACCGGCGGTATAAGGCGGGGTTGCGCAGGATCCTCTATATCATTGAAATTTGTTACATATATGATGATGATAATAAAGAAAGTCGATGAAGGAGGTGAGGGACACACTTAGAATATGCACATTATTTTTGGCAGATGATTCACGAGTTTTTGCAAAAAACAAGAGATGGAGCGGTCATCATTACGGTACTGGTAATACTTAAGGGTACAATATAGAAATGATCAAAGGGTAATGGATTGTCACGATAAATAGTATAAAAGATGAACCACACCGGGCAGAAGGTAGGTGATAAAGGAAATGTAATTAAGACTCATAAGAATCATTTGACGGGAAGAGCATATAACCACGAAAATTTAAAATATTCATTTATAGAAAAAAGTGGCAATAAAGTTTTGATATGGAAGACTTTTCGAAGGATGATGCATTGTAATTGAATCAGAGATTAATAAGTTGCAAAAAATAGAGAATGTGGTTCGCAGAAGGTATTAAGCGCAAATAAAAGTAGCATTAAAGGGAGAGATGGGAACATCTTCAGTGAAGAACAGTGAAGAGTAACACATAATGAGTGAACCAGAAAGCATGGAAAGTTTGTCCGTATATAAGAAGTGAAGCAAAACAGTAAATAAGTGAATATAAATCCTGTGCTTACAGTAACTTTTAGAACCCGAACAAACACATTACAACTGAATATTTAAAATACTCAAAGATACACGGATACAGACATTTTTTTGTGCTGAGTAGGAGGAAGATTTTTCTAATTGTTATCTTTATGTACAGAATTCAGAGAAAATAGAAGTAAAATATTAGGACTTAATTAAACGTATGATGGAAATGGGAAGGAAGCGACAGGAGATTAGTCTTCCAGTTGTGGGGAAAATACAGGACAACAGAAGGCGGCTCAAAATTTAATGTGAAAGAACAAAAGATAAAGAATCGAGAACTATTGTGGAAAAGACGTCAGAAACACGGTTACAAAGACAGAGTCTTGACTTGCCACCCTCACCAGAACTTGAACGTCCCATGCCAAATGTAGCTATTTATGTAATAAAATGCTTCCTTTTTGTTTATCAATATTATGTTCTTTTAATAAAACTTTCCAATTATTTCATATATATTCTCGTCATATGGTTGTATTTCAACTACTACACTTTAGTACAGCTACCTCAGTGATTCGTTTTTAAACCCTTTTCCTTACTTGTCTATTCTTTTAATTATCAAATGTGGTCTTAGCTTAAACAATATGTTAATCACCATTGTCTTATTCAGGCTGTGACGACCGAGTAAAAAGAAATTTCCAACTATTTCATATATATTCTCGTCATATGGTTGTATTTCAATAACTTCACTTTAGTTCAGTTACCTCAATTATCCATTTTTTAATCCTTTTCCTTAATTATATATTCTTTTAATAATCAAACATGGTAATAGCTTAAACACTATGTTAATCATCAGTGTGTTATACAGGTTGTTAAAACCGAGTAGAAAGACATTTATAAAAGGAAAGAAGAAGAGCACACCATAACAAACTGTTCCAATGCTCTTCAAAGTTTAGATTTTTCTGCCGTCGACGACATAATACGCAATATCATATGCTATCATATCAATATAAATATTTCTAAGAATCATCTAATTTCGAACGTGACATTTTTTACATTCCTCTGTATTGCTAATACCAATGTAAAAGTAGAATCATTGCCACAATGATACCATTCGAACAGAAATTGTACCACGCTTTCTATGAGGCAGCATTTAGTTTCACATATTGCTGATATCAGACAAACAATAATCTTATCGTTAAAGTATAATATGAATAAAATTACGTAAAATAGATATCAATTTAACTTTACGTTGTGGTGAAAGTTAGAATGGGTCAATATTATCTAACTCCTTAAAAACCAAAAGCTGCCTTCCCTTTTCATCATATGTAATGGTATTAATGGTTGTTGATGTTGCCAGGCTGAACTGTCGGTGTACCTTAACCTAGGTTACACACACTGAAGTTTGGTGGTACCTAAGTATTGACTGTTGTGTAACTTCTTGGCAAACAAATTGCTGTTGATTATGTCTTGTGTTTATTAATTTATTTTGCTAGTATTTTGACGATTCACGTTAATGACACCACAGTCATGCATGGAGGGAGCACCGGTATCAAGGCATTTCAAGTTGGCCTGCTGGGCACAGCGGGCAGTAACCTTAGAGGCTTAACTGGTTATCGTCGTTTAATGTTTACAAGAAGATTGCACGTTGGCTGGAGACACCTTCGCTTAAAGGATCCAAAACGGGATTGGACTCCAAAAACGAACTCGCCTGGAAACCCATCAATTAAAAGTCATGGTAAGTTTACTCAGCAAAGGCTAGCTTACCGTAGTGATGATGATTGCATAGGCGGTAAATTTTTAGTTTCAGCCAAATTTGGAAAAATGCAATAAAAATACTATTTGTTGCATCAGAAATAGTGTGGTTTCAATGAATTTAACGTTTATTTTGACTGCAAACCAACCGATTTAGAGATTTACTATGTATACCCTAGTTCATCCCACCAAACCTTACCTAGGGCCCTGTACCCCTACCTAGGCCTAGCGGGGGGGCTCCGCCCCCCTGCAACCCCCCCTTAAGGCCACAGTGATTTTCGGGGCACTACCGAACCTAATACAACCACCTAACCTTACCTAGGGCCCTGTACCCCTACCTAGGCCTAGCGGGGGGGCTCCGCCCCCCTGCGACCCCCCCTTAAGGCCACTACCTAACATCCATCAAACCAAATCCAAAGTGATGGTACTGCTGTATACATCGTTATACTACCACCATTATAATACACTCTATAAATTAATGAAGCTTACCTTAAACTGTTGGTTGATAAAAATGTGCTGCTGCTTTGAGGGAAAACGTGAAGCCGTTGCAAGGTTCCCTGACATGCAACTTAAAGTAGGAAGTGGCCAGGTACCCGACGACCACATTGCACTGCAAACAATCGGTAGGAAATCGAAGGTCTGTCAAAATTAATGCCAGAAGGGCCAGCCACTACCTCTGCCATAGGTACAGGAAGACAAAATGCCGTTTTTTGCTTCATTATTCGAGTATTCAGTCAAACAAGGATACCAGTGGACACTAGACAGGTAACTTTATTACTCCGCTGAAATGCTAGTGAAACTTAGTTTTCGACTCAAGTCATTCGTAATTGGTTATGAAACCCATGACGTCATAACGATGTCACACCTCTCAGCCAATAATGAGTAACTGGAACTGCTTTTGTTTGCGTAAGAAAGTAAGTTAGAGGGCTCATTAAAAGTAAACATTACCGTAGAGGAAACACCTCTCCCGACTTAGGAAAAATTCGAGGTAAAAACTTAATCTTTTTTTTTCTCTGTAAGTATGCATTAGCGACAATAATGTATTGAGAAGAAGTGTTTTGTTATCACGTGCTTTACTCGGGAAAAATATCAATATAATAGATTTCCCATAATGGTTGAAACTGAAATAATACCGCATAGGCTTTTCATTTTGGTAATTCTAAAGAATACCTAGTAGTTCCGCACGAACTGCAAGGAACGTAACCGCGAATAGGTACGACACCCGCTAGGGATTGGGGTGTCGAATGTATTCTCCGTGTTTAGTACTGGCCCCTGGTGGTTACCTACTTAGGTAATTAGCTACAGTCGTCCGAATAAATACCTAGGGTAAAAAACCGCATGGTACAGGGGTGGACCATGTACGATCAATGTGTACAACCTCAAGAAAAGTACATTAGGTACCTACCTAGGTAACGCGTCCTGACACCGGAGTAGAGGTCTTTAGCTCCGTTGCTCACCAACAACAAGTCGCGTCTGATGCCCATCTCCGATGTCAGGACGCGTTATACTAATGTACTTTTTTTTGGGTTGTAGGTACACATTGATCGTACATGGTCCACCCCTGTCCCATGTGTTTTTTTACCCTACTAGGGTAAACAACCGAGAGGACTGGCCAACTCACCGACTACCGCAGTTTTGGCCACCCTCCGAAAAAGTACTTTAACACGTCCTGACACCGGAGATGGTCATCAGTCATGAGTTGTTGGTGGTGATAAAAGGAGCTCGAGACCTCTACTCTCCTTTCGAAGTAGGGTAAAAAACCGCAGGGTACAGGAGTGGACCATGTACGATCAACGTGAACAATCCCCATAAAAGTACATTATAACGCGTCCTGACATCGGAGATGGGCATCAGTCGCGACTTGTTGTTAGTGAGAAACGGAGCTAAAGACCTCTACTCTCCTTTCAAAGTAAGTATTTTCTCCAAAGTTAGAAATTAAAGCCAAATTTTAAGATTTAAACAGAGGGTAGTGAAAAGGGTGTCCACGGCAGTGGAAATCTCACCAAAACGCGTTCAACATTTTTACTTACAACTCGAAATACTATTTAGAAGATTGACGCCATCTCGATGTTTACGGAATTGCTTGTGTCAATAAACTAACCATTTCCTGTGATAAATCCGCACACCACTTGTACCCACAGATGCTGGGGCACTTTCACCACAACAATCGGAAAACGGTCCCTCACCAGCTTGTTTGTTAGTAAACAACTGTTTTGGTAGAAGAAGACGACGAAGCGTGCACTTCAATAATTTTTTAAATAAATAGTAAAACATCAATATTTTACATATTTATGATGATTAATTTGAAAATATTTGTTATTGAAAAAGTAACTCGAGTCTGACTCAAATTTAAGTAATTATTTTTTGGAATTAGAAGGTTCTTTTAAGTCCTGTATTATGACGTCACGACATCTTGACTTTCGTACCTATTGTAAATAATTGCTTTACTCAACTTTCTTGCAGAACAGTTTACCAGTTATTCATGCAGATTATCAGCTCTTCATGTAATTGTTATAATCGTAATGCGCATATATATCTTTATTATTTACTTTTTGGATATATGAAGATGTTTTACGGCCGGATTATCGCGCTACGTGTGACGCAATCGTTTTCGGTACCTGGGCTTCTGTTTTCGCACCATAAGAAATTATGGGGCCAAATTTGGAAAGACCAGAAAGTCTTTAAAAGAGGAAAGTTAGCATTGAGAAAAATACAAATTTATTCAATAGCTAGCTTGTAAAAAATACTTGATTACAAAAAACTTGATTGACAACTAAGCAGCATACCTACTATGGGTTTCAGAGACAGTGCAAGCACGTTTTTGGGCAATACCTATTACTGTAACGAACACTCTTACCAGAACGAGATTTTGCTATAGTGCATTACACCCAGTGCCGTAATTGTTCCGACACGGCATACAAACCTTCGGTCCTTTTACAATAGGAAGGTACTAGCGGCAGCTGGATAGGTCGTAAGCTTTCGAACAAGGGGTTCGGTAGTTAACTGCTTGTCCGACAGGCGCGCGCGCGCGACTGGGAGGTAAACAAATCACTTTTGCTTTCGGCCTCACAGCGAGTAGACGTGTGTGTTCGACGCTCTCTGCCCGCTTCTCGTCGTTTGCTTTCCTTGAGTATATGGTTGTGTTTGTGTATGAAAGAATCATTGTAAGTACAATCATTTCTCTTTTTTCATTGAATTGTGAATTTTTGGTCAATTATGGAATCTCCTCGCCTCGCTACCCCACGGAGACTATGCCCGGGTACCGAAGGGCGTAAATGCGGGAAGTTCCGCTCATTCCCGGAAATTGACCCACATGTTTTGTGCGCTCGGTGTCGGGGGCGCGAATGCACCCGAGCCGAGCCATGTGAAGTTTGTAATAATTGGTCGGAGGCGCAGTGGACTTTGTATGAGGGCAGGAAGAAGCGAAGGCCTGCAAAGGAGTCGTCGGAAAGCTCTCCCGCGACTCCTTTGGTTACGGACACTTCGTCGTCTTTCCTGCCGCCCGCTCAGCTTCCACGTTTGGCGCCTTCCCCTTCGGGGGGGGTTTCTAGGTCCTTCTCCTCACCTGACTTGTCGAGTGTGGAGGAGGGCGCTAGATACCCTGACGTCAAGTTGTACTCTGGGTCCTCTATCCGTTCGTCTTCGTGCGAGCGGGTAGAGGATCCTGCTAATCACCCGACTTTTGCTTCCTCAGGTGCGGTTGCCGCGAAGGACGACCTCGGACAGGTGTGGGCATCGTTGGGGCTGCAGGGCGTGCCGAGTGTCCAGGGGCTGCTCTACCATCTCGCTGGCTCCGTGGCGGTCACCCATGCGACGGTTACGACCACCACCACGACCCTTACAACACCTGGCTACGCTCACCTCCTCACCTGGTGTACACCCCGCACGCGGTCTCTGTAACACCTACTACATCGGTGCAGGGGCCAGTCGCCTGTTTACCACGGGGAGTGTGATGCCGCCACCTGGGTTTGCCGTGCTGCCGCGACCGGACTTCGTGTGCCCGAAGAGCTCGCCCCTGGACCTCCCACCAGTACCAAGGATGTCTGTGCCGCTGGTCGTCAACTGGACAGCCTGCACAGCCTGCCGTACCTGCCGTACCTGCCCAGCCGCCGTTCACGGACGTGACGTTGATGACCACTGCTGCTGTTACTGTACCTGCCCCTGCCGTCTCTACTGCTGTTCCTGTGATGCCTGCACCTGCTGACGTTGTTCCTGTTCCTGCTCCGCTGTTCCCGATGCTAGATCTGTTTTCGGACAGGTGCGTCCGGGCCCTGTTGCTTCGGCAACAGCAGCCCCGGCTCCGCTCTGGATGACAGATCTGACGTCGGTCCTGAGGAGGTTGACGAAGAAGAAGAAGAAGAGGAGGAAGGTGTCGTCATCGTCTTCATCGTCTTCTTCGTCGTCGTCGTCGTCTGCCGCCTCTTCCCCTTCTTCTTCTAAGGCTCCCCCGCCGAAGAAGAAGAAGGTCGCCTCCCCCCCCCTAAGAAGTCTCCTTCGGGAACTTCTAAGGGCCCGTCTGCTCTGGTGAGACGGGGGGTTCTTCCGCTGGTCACCCTGCTCCTTCGGGGGCAGGACCCGTCTCTTCTTCCGCGAGGAAGAAGACTACGGGGACCAGAGGAGTGCCGGCTAACACCGGCACTTCCTCACCTGCTGTTAGTGGTTCGGCCACGGCAGCAGGATCCGTCTCGGCCTCTCGTTTGCGAGAGGTACCGAGTGTACGGTCGCCTAACAGTGACCGTGCAGCCAGGAACCAGACCTCTGAGTCCGCTCAGCGTCAGGTTCACGGCACGGAGCGGAAGACTGGTGACAGCCGCTCACGCGACTCTCACCAGACCAGCTCTCGCTCTCGTGGCGAGCAGCTGGCTACCCGGGGGCGGACGTGACGGGTCCATGACGGCCACGGGCTGAGGCTGGGAAGAGGTCCCCCCGCGTTCGGCTGGCACCAGCCACGGCTGGTACCAGCGAACTGACGCGCCGTGAGGATACGCACCGGTCTCACCGTGACAGTGGAGCTCGCCGGTCGCCTGATCGTCACTCTCACAGAGAGCGATCGGGTACGGCGACCAGCACCAGCTCCTCTGACACGAGACCGGGGCCGCTGTTCTCGGTCCAGCCGTTCTCCACAGCGAGACGGCTCGACTAGGTCTGCAGCTCGATCGCCACCGCGGGTTGACGATCGCCTGCAGTCTTCCAAGCCCGCTGGTTCTGCCAGCGAGCGAGGAGGGAGCGTCAGGTCTGCCTCTCCCATACCTTCAACCTCCTCGGGTTACACCGGGAGGGGCGAGGCATTGAGGAGTGATCGTGAGGGGTGCGCCCCTCAGGATCCCACCACGTCGTCGTACGTACCAGGCACGGTTCTCGGACCAGCCAGGTCGTACGCACAAGTGGTTGGAGGAGACCGAGAGGGGTCTGCGCTGTTCCTCCCCTTGAGGGAGGAGGGTCTCGGGAGATGCTCCTGTTGAGGGACTGGATGGTCCGACTCCGCAGGACGCAGTCACTCCTGAGATCCAGAGGAACTTTGCCGAGGTTATTGCGCTGATTCGTCAGCACAACGACCTCGGGGAAGGATCGCCGCTCCCACCATCCGAGCCCACGTCCCGGCTCGAGTCGTTCTGGGGCCCGAAGAGGGAACCCAGACCGACGGTGGGTTTGCCGCGTTCCGAGCTTGCAGGACTCAGTGCTGGACCAGGTTGAATCGCTTTGTCTCCGGACAAGACGGTTCGCTCAAGTCTGGCAGGTCGAGCAAGCTGCTTCCACCTCCTCTGCTGCGACAGCGGCGTTTTTACGTGCCATCTGAAGACCCGATGCCGCCCAAACAGGTGAACCCGGAGTTAGCCAGGCTGACTCCGGGTGTGTCTCTGCAGCAGCTCCTGTCCGAGAACCTATGGTTCTCGCAGCAAGAGGCACTCGGCCTGGAATCTACCGCCATGGCAGCTTTCCAGGCCGTCTCCTGGCTAGATCTGTGGTCCCTCACAGTATCTAAGGTCGCAGCCAACTCGGGGGGAATTTCTCCTGAAGATGACTCGGCCTTTAGGAGACTTTGCCAGTCTGGAGGAAGAGCCATCTCCTTCCTTGCCCACCAGACGGTGAACCTGTGGGCCAACCTGGTTCTCCGACGAAGGGACGCCGTCCTTACTCGGGTTTCCAGGGCGGCCGGGCGTGAAGCGGCGTTGGGACTTCGCAACGGACCTTTACGGAGTTCCACGTCTCTCTTCCCAGGAGAGATGGTGGACGCTGCGGTGGACAGACGGCGCACTGATGACATCGACCGTCTGGTGCACCAGGCAGTCTCGAAGGCTTCTGGGCAGCCTCGGACTGCGGCCAAGTCTAAGAGCTCGGCTAGCGCTTCCTCGGGGGTGGCTAAGACGGTAGCTGCGTCGAAGCCCCCGGGAAAGACTCTGTCTTCTTCGACTTCTACCAAGGGGAGCCGTAACCAGCCCTCCTCCCAGCCCTCCTCCTCCCGTGGAGGCTCTGGTGGGAAGAAGTCGAAGAAAGGGGGGAAACGCTAGGGACGGCGTTCCCCCTCACCTGCTGCCGGAAGTGGGGGGTGCCGGCCAGCCATTGGGCAACTTGGCAGCGCTACGGCGCCGAGACCTGGATTGTAGATGTCCTTCGGGAGGGATATCTATTACCCTTCGAATCTCGGCCACCCCTCACCTCCAACCCGGTCCAACAGCAGTCGTACGTTCCAGGGTCATCGAAGGACGTAGCACTGAGACAGGAGATCAAGACCATGCTGAGCAAGAGAGCTGTAGAAATCGTCACGGATCAGTCACCGGGCTTTTACAGTCGACTCTTCTTGGTGGAAAAGTCTACGGGAGGCTGGCGCCCGGTGATAGATCTCTCTCCCCTGAACCGGTTTGTTCGCCAGACCCGGTTCACGATGGAGACGGCACGCTCAGTGCTCGACCTCCATCAGGGAGAACGATTTCATGCTTTCCGTGGGGGGACTTGAAAGATGCGTATTTCCAAATACCCATTCATCAGTCCGTCCAGAAAGTACCTCCGCTTCATCCTCGACGGGACGGTGTACCAATTCAGGCACTTTGCTTCGGTCTCTCAAACCGGCCCCACAGGTGTTCACGCGAGTGTTCACTCTGGTGTCTGCTTGGGCCCATTCGCACGGGATACGTCTTTGATGAGGTATCTCGACGATTGGTTAGTCCTGGCGAGCTCCCGCTCGCAGTTGCTACAGGACAGGGATCGACTGCTCGAGTTCTGTCGCGATCTGGGGATCGTTGTGAACTTCGAAAAGTCCGATCTCGAGCCCAAGCAGAGGATGATGAAGTACCTGGGTATGCTGATCGACACGGTAGCAGGGCGAGTCTTCCCCGCAGACTCGCAGATCAGCAGATTCAGGGAGGCAGCCAACCAGTTCCTGTCTCGGCAGGAACAGGTAGCTCAGCGATGGCAAGTCGTGATCGGACACCTGTCGTCACTCGAGAAGTTAGTCCCTCATGGGCGTCTTCACCTGCGGTCTCTTCAGTGGAGGCTAAAGGAGAGTTGGTCACAGGCGACGGATCCCCCAAGCTTTCCAGTGTCACTGACACCGGAGGTGAGGCAGGATCTAGCCTGGTGGCTGGACGACAGGAACCTCTTAAGAGGAGTGCCTCTGCGCACTCCCCCCCCGGACATGCAGCTGTTCTCAGACGCATCGACCGAGGGATGGGGCGCACACCTGGAGGAGTTGCTGACTTCAGGAGTGTGGGACGAGAACGACAAGCACCTTCACATCAATGTACTGGAACTCAAGGCAGCGTTCCTCGCTCTCCAAGAGTTTCCAGGACCGCTTTGGTGGGACACTCAGTGGTGTTGATGTGCGGCAACACCACGGTTAGTGGCCTACGTCAACAAAACAGGGGGGCCTAGTGTCTCTCCCGTTGTACCAGTTGACTCGGCAGGTGCACGAGTGGGCCGAGGCACACTCAATAGAGCTGTCGGCACGCTACATTCCAGGGAAGAGGATGTAGTAGCAGACACGCTCAGCCGTCGGGATCAGGTGATAGGGACCGAATGGTCTCTACACCAGGACGTGGTGGAAAGGCTCTTCGACCTATGGGGGCGACCAGTCGTGGATCTGTTCGCCACCCGGCACAACAGGAAGCTCCAGGTGTTCTTCTCGGCCGTGCCGGACCCACTGGCAGCTGCAGAGGACGCTCTTCAACACCCGTGGGACAACCTCTTCGCCTATGCCTTTCCCCCGTTCAGCCTGATTCGCAAGGTGATCAGTCGAGCACTGGTCACCCCGAATCTCAGGATGATCCTGGTGGCTCCCAAATGGCCACAGGCCATTTGGTATCCGGACCTGCTGGCTCTTCCCTCGCAGGAGAAACCGAGAGAGATTCCCCCTTGGCACAACCTTCTCGCCCAGCCACACGTCGAGCTGGTACCACTGAGCAGTCCAGTCCCTACGTCTTCACGGCTGGCTGTTATCCACCATCTCTTGCGAACGAGAGGCTTTTCTCGTAGCGCAGCAACAGAGATGGCTGGAAACGTCCGTCAGTCCTCTGCAGCTGTGTACCAGGGGAAGTGGGCCGTCTTCTGTGGTTGGTGGCGTAGACGGGGTCTATCTCCTCTCAGAGCCACTCTTCAGCAGGTAGCGGATTTCCTCGTTTTTCTTCGCCGAGAGAAGCTCCTCTCAGTCCCCACAGTCAAAGGATACAGAGCCGCCTTGGCGCTCGTCCTGAAACTGAGGGGATTGGACATCTCGAACTCGTTCGAGATCTCCTTGCTCATTGCAGGAGCCTTCGAAAGGTCTTGCCCACCCAGGGAACTCAGGCCCCCTGCGTGGGATGTGACTCTCGTCCTTAGGAGTTTGACTCGAACGCCGTTCGAGCCACTCCGAGAGTCGTCAGACAGGGATCTGACCCTCAAGACCCTCTTCTTGCTGGCCCTGGCATCGGCGAAGAGAGTAGGGGAACTTCATGGTCTTTTCCTATGATGTACGACATTCCAGGGGATGGGGATCTGTGATCGCTCGATTTCGTCCCGAACTTCGTTGCGAAGACTCAGAAACCGTCGATCCCTGACGACAGGTTCGAGTCATTCACGATTCCCTCCCTAATGGACTTTACCGATAATGATGCGGATGAGATGCTGCTTTGTCCTGTGAGGGCGCTACGGCGCTATCTGAAGAAAACTCGACACCTCAGGCCTGAGTGTCGACGCCTCTTCGTTAGCACCGGGGTAACCAAGAAAGAAGTATCCAAGAACACTCTTTCATTCTGGCTGCGTGAGGTCATCAGGAGGGCGTATGAGGCTGATGGTAGTGACGACATCCGTACGTCCCGTCCGAGAGCTCACGAAGTCAGAAGTATTGGCCCCTCGTTGGCGTTTCGTAAGAACTTCTCCGTGGCGCAGGTCCCTGAAAGGCAGGGGTCTGGTCTAACCAGACTACCTTTACGTCCTTCTACCTTCGGGATATTGCCCACAGGTCCTTGGATACCTTTTCCTTGGGACCCGTGGTGGCTGCTCAACAAGTTGTGTAGCAAACCCAGACCCTCGCAGGCTGAAACAGCATCGAGTCCTGGTGTGACTGTGTGGATGGATGTGTGAATGAGTGAGTGACTGGCTCCCTCTTCCCGTCTTTTCCTCCTCCTCTACCTGTGGGCAGAGGGCCACGGTCGTCACTACGCTGGATGAGGACGAGATGCAGGTGAGCTATATGACAGAGCCCCATCCTATCCCTTTCACTAGGGATAGGAGCAGAATATCCACCACTTCCTCCTACAAGGGGGGGGAAGTGGATGCCTACAAGAGTCAAACCCATGACTTTATATTTGCTCCTGTACAGGAACAAGTTCTTACATTGCTGGTACGAAGAGATACGCTTGCCTCTCTCTTAGTACTCGGTCCAGAGGTCTGACCATTGATCCTGCGGTGCACACCCCGATCAATCGGACAGAGGCTTGGATCCCTCCCTCGCTCTTACGACCAGGGAGGCTTCCAAGGTTGGGCGAACACCAGTCTGTTCACAAAAGACTCAGATTCCACCCACCAAGAAGTGAGTCTTCCTATTGTAAAAGGACCGAAGGTTTGTATGCCGTGTCGGAACAAATGACAATTTGTCCAAAATTGCATTTTGTTCATGAAACTTACCTGTCAGATATATATATAGCTGTATTTTTCCGAATCCGACAGAAATTTAAACACTTACGACACACGCAGTGGGAGTCAGGTGGTTAGTACCCATTCCCGCCGCTGGGAGGCGGGTATCAGGAATCATTCCCATTTTCTATTCATAATTTTTCTGTCGCCGGTGCTGAAAACACCTGTTTTCAGTACCTCCGTCTTAGGATTTTGGAAACTTCATTGCCGCTAAGTATCCTAATTGTCTTTTGATTTATTCACTTGGATTTGTGGCTAGGCATACGCTATCTTAAATTGATTTGAATTTGATTCATTTTTGCATAAAATATCTGAATCTAGTTAGGCTAGTTTCAGACGGGGTTGTCTGCAAAGATAGGGTGTGGCTACCGTAAGCTTCGGTAGATTCGCACTTGGTATGTACGAGGGGTATGGGTCTTGCTTCTTTGTTGAGATTTGTCATGTAAGGAGTGTGAGACTTTGTCTATTCCGTAAGGAAGACGTATGATTCGTATATACGCAATTAATCAGTAAACATGTCTAATTCCGTAAGGAAGACGTATGATTCGTATGTACGCAATTAATCAGTAAACAAAAGTCGTAGGGAACTAGTGAACGTGGGACCTGCTAACCTTCCTGTAGACTTTATTTTGCATAACCCTGTAGTATGGCCTACGGGGCTATGTATATGTCTACGAGAGGTGCTCGCTCTCCTTCATTGCTGTGAAGTGCTACTTCTGTAATTGTTACTCCTAACCCTGCAGTGTTGCCTTCGGGCCCTAAGCAGTGTCTGTAGAGAAATTGCCCTTTCTCTGATACTCCTTCGATTCGTAACTTAGAATCGAAAGTGCTTGCTTTAGAGAGTAAAAGTGAAGTGCAGAAGTGCAGTGATACCCCTTGTGTAGTGGAGGGTGCGTCAGATCGGCCTCGTTTCGCCTCTAGGCCGGGACTCTGCTTGACTCCCAGAACCAGTGAGAGAGCATGTCGAAAGCCGAAGGAGGGTTACGAGGAACCCCCACCGATCTGGCGTGCCTCGGCAATTTCTGATGAAAATCCCCAGACTGCCTAGTGCGTGCACTGCACGAATCCTGAAGGATTGCTTCTCGTCCTCCGAAAGCGTCCTCCCACCGCGCAGGGGTTGGAGCTTTCGGATGGACTCGCGCCCTCTAAATAGAAGCTTTATAGAAGAGGACGCTTCACGTCCTCTCTCTCTCTCTCTCTCTCGTTATGCGTTTCAGTGAGAAGTAAGAAGGCGAACGTCGCCTGAACTCGTGTCCGTTTTCCTTTCCCCGAGAAATACAATCAAAAATAAGTCATAGTAGCAGTAAGCTTTTTGGAGAGCGGTACCGCCCAAGCCATGGGGTGCGCGGGTGCACGCCAAGCGCGCGCCAGTGGACGCCGAGCGTGCGCGCCAGTGGACGCCGAGCGTGCTGCTGCAGTGGACGCCGAGCGCGCTCCAGTGGACGCCGAGCGTGCACCAGCGCACGCCAGGTGTGTCGCCTGGCTGAACGTTTCTGTTGAACTCTTCAAGCTCTTGTTTAGATTTGGGCTTAAAGAATTTTTACCTCTACCTTCGATGATACCTTCTACCTCACCTGCAAAGAATGTGAAGTATGGAGTGCTTCGGAGTAAGCTTAAAGTGAACAGACAACTTCTTCGAAACCCAGCAAGACATCGGGTTTCGTGAATTCAAGAGGTCTCTGTCAATTAATATGCTTTTCGCATAGGGTGGATGGAGTTAAGGAAAGCTCAAGGGAAGTTCTCGTTTGCTCTACCGCAAGCTTTGCCCATTCTGCCAATAAATTTAAGTTGCCACTACCGCAGTCAAGACTTTGCGATAAGGCAGTTACGGGTTATAAAGGCTCGATGTCCTGCACGTCAGGACTCTCGGCAACGTTTCAGTAGGATTCTTGCAAAGGCACTCATCAAAAGTACGCTCTTCAGGAAAGCGCAAGACAGGACTGCCTTTGCCATACTGCCAATAAATTTTAAGCTTTAGCAGGCATTAGTTGTGATACGGGAGAGGAAGCTGGTTGGAGAGTTTCTTCCTCTTCCCAGGATAATTTTGCCAGCTTTTTAGCCCATCTGAAAGGGCTTTTCAGATGATAGATTTTGTTAGTTCCTAGTCGGGACTACGCTGCCGAATTGAACATCGTCGTAATACCTGACGTAAGCCCAGTCTCTTAACAGGAATCTTGCCCCTTCCTCGTTTGAGACGGGAATCGGAAAATAAAATGCTCGACTTCCTGGATTACGTTTTCAATTCAGTGGACTTTTTCACTTTCCCCCATTGACAATATACTATCGTTTTGTCAAGTAAGTGGGTATCCCCTCATTGACAAAATATCTCTTTGTCCCGTAAATGGGTTAGTTCTCATTGACAAACATCTCATTAACTTGATATTGCGTAAGCGAATAAGCTCTGATTGACAAGATTCGGAAGAGCTCTCATTCGTCATTCGCAGACTCGTACAAGAAATAGACTTGTAGACTACGTCAATGAACGCTTATGTCCAATAACATAAGAAGCTTGAGCTGACTGCTTCGATTCTCCTAAGTTTTGTTCATGAAACTTGCCTGTCAGATATGTATGTAGCTGTATTTCCGAATTCAGCTATATATATGTCTGCCAGGTAAGTATGAACAAACTTTATTGTGATATAATTTCATATTTGCCTTGCGTTATTTTATTTCTGGTTGGTTCAAGTCATATACGCTTGCTGTAGTTACCTCTTCGGATGGCAACCGAGAGGTCTATGGTCCATTTTCAAGGACATTTAATCGTTACTCCCTGCAGCCTTCCAGGAGTTTCCGATTTATCTTTTACCGTTGTATGGTAGTGTTCTGACGACACAAACGCATCTATATATTTAGCGTTTTTCTGTTTCGCTTAAATATACCAGCTTGAGAGTCTCTTTATGCTAAAAATAACGAACCTTTTTCTTCATAGAATAGGGTAGCTGGCAACCCAGGCCATAAAGTTAAGAGACGACGATGACGGACGATCGTAAGCTGCTGCTGTCACTGTCCTCTGACTCCTCTCCTCCAGTCCAAACGAGCCAGTACCAACTCGTTCGCTGTCATGCGTGTAGGTTAAGTCTCTCTCTCCTGCGGGATTGACTGACTAACCGTATCTCTGTGCTGGCAGTTTACGTCTCTCTCTCTCCTGCGGGATTGACTGACGAACTGTATCTCTGCCCTACAATCACGGACTTTAGCCTAAGATTGAGGGGATTTCTTACATGAATGAATAAACATTGCATTCGTTTGGCCTTAATATGTTCTACAGAGATATCTTACTCCTTTCGGTGCTCGTTACCGCACGGTATAGGACTACGAGTCTACCACAACATTGCACTATTATATGCTCTCTTGCTTAGGCAAAGCGCAGCCTTATTAGGGAAGTAAACATACTGTGTGAGGGAATGGATGAGCTTGCTGGGGACCATTTCCTTCCTAAAGAAGTTTGTTTCCCTGAATAGACTGCAATTCAGACCTCTACAGTTTTTTTCCTACCGTGAAACTGAAATTTTTATTAAGATCTAGGAATGATTCTGAACATCTCTCGGTGCGTTAAGTATCTCTTGGGGGTGATAGAAAGAAGTTGCCGGACATCTGGAGAGGGTTTTCAGATGTCCTGGATCATAATCTGAAAAGAAGTGGAAGCAATTCAGTCGTCCCCCTCCAGTCCTCGAAACGAGTTTTTTGGAACCATGGTCCATATCAACTCTGATCTTCCACAGCTCTCTCATATCTTAGGAAGTATCTTCTCTCGGTCCGGTTCGGGTTTACGAGAAAGAGCCTATTATAACAACAGGCGTAGAATGGAACGATCCTCTAGAGGTTCGTTACAGGATTGCAAAAGTCCGTTCGAATCGTCTCGATCGAAGGCAGCAACTACTGACTTCCGAGTGGAATCTTTCTTTAGAAGTATGTTGAGAGTTGTGGAGACTTTAGGGACGTCCTTTCATTCATCTCTTCGCTAGGTTGAGGACGAAGAGGCTTCTTCTTCTCTGCTCCCTTTTTCTCGATCCGGGAGCGGTAACATTAAACGCCATCCTATGATATTGAACGGGGATGGATGTTTAGTCTCTTTTCCCCTTTTCAATCACTTAGGAAATGTAATAAGATGATTTATATCATCACAGGGAGCGACAATGACGCTAATCGCCCCATGTTGGCCTTCAAGACCCTAGATTCACAGAGGTCACGTCCTTCCAAGGACCTTTTCCGAGAGAGTCGTCTCCTTTAACACGAAAGGTACCTATAACTCTCCGCTCTGTCTGACTATACGTTCAGACTATCGAGATGTTGACAGCATAAGATTGCAGTCTTCCCTTTCCGTTTGAAGAATGGGATAAGCTGGCCAGTCACAACTATTAAAGAATACGCAAATATGGTTTTGACGGCCTTTGGGCTCACAGATTTGCTTCTGTCAAACAACAAAGCCCTTCACGATCTTTGAGTTCTGTGAAACTCTCCGAAACTCGCTCACCATCTACTTTTGTGTCTCACCTGTTTTCTCGGAGTCAGACACTCGTGCGAGATCAGGAGACATATAGTAGCCCTGAGTTTCTTGTTGACGAAGTCGGTTGCGTTTATACACCCCCGATGATCGTTTAACATGAGACCAGTTGGACTGTCAGGCATTCGTCCTTCGGGACTGAATCGCCTTTTTGCTCCTCGCTCCTTTCTCCTGGCACCAGAAGCTCGAGTCAGGAGTGGCTCAGGAGTTGATTCGCTAACGACGTTGGGTTGCGTTGATACACCCCCCAAGGTTTGCTTAGCTTGAATCGCCCAGGCAGTCCAAACACTCATCCTTCAGCGAAGAATAGTGCCTTATGGTCTTCAGGGTACAGCCTTGCTGTCCTTGATTCGTCTGACTGGTCAACTGGTCGGTCACCTGACGTTTAGTACAGACGGACTGACTGTGCATGTCCAGATCGAAGCTTTCAATATGGAACTTGACATAGTCTGAAGTCTTGATGTCAAAGCATTCGAACATCTCCTACCTGTTAACTTCTCGCATGTGATCAGGAAGGCATTTTTCTAACCACCCTAGATACGACAAAGAGGGTTAGTGAGATTTTAAGCCATTGTCACAAGTTTTGGCTTTAGAGAACACAAGGCGGTGTGCTCTCTAAGCTTTTCGTTATGGCCTAAGAATGGAAACCCGTTTTGTCGTCCTTGGGCCAGGAGCTTGGAAGCAAGGATGGCACAAGTTAGTGGGCAGGAGCCAGAGAGAGTCCTGTGCCCTGTCAGGTCTCTCAAGTTTTATCTACATAAAACTCAAGAAAGTCGAAGTCGTACTGGACAATCTGCAGTGTTCCGAAAAGACCAGACTTGCCCATATCGAAGAACACCCTGGCTTTATTGTTAAGGAGTTCTTTCAAAAAAGCTCCTTCTTTGTGTTTGCACAAAGATTTGAAATCTTTTGATTTGAATGCTCACGAGGTGAGGGCGCGGCCTCGGAAGCATTTCAACAGAGCATGGCACTCAGCAACATCCTGAGTACCATGTTTTAGCGAAGCAACTCTGTGTTCAATTCACACTCCCTGCGAGATGTGAAGATGGCATATGAGATCTGCTGCTCGCTAGGGCCATACGTGTCTGCAGACACAATCTGGGGGCAAGAAGTACCACTCATCCTATCCGTAGAAAATGGTTAGGAAGAGCTCTTAATTTAGTAGTTGAGTCGCCGACAACGGTGACTTCTTAACTCTTAAGCCTTAGTTAACACACCTTAACTTTGGCTAGGTGGGTCAGGTGGTGATATATATTTTTATATATATATTTATTTTACTTCTTAGCCCTCATGGTATGGTCAATATGGTCTAGTCACGTCGTGGTCTCGCCCCTGTTGACAGATCATCTGGAGTGCACCAGCTATATAGGTCTCTACCTCGCTGGCAACTCTAGTAGCGAAGCAGACTTACGCGGCAGTAACCACGAAGTCAGCTATGCTAACAGGTAAGGAATCAAGATATCAATTATCTGCATATATGTGTTTCCTAAAATCTTCTATTCTGTCCTACTCCACCACCAAAGGTGGGATTCAGCTATATCTATTATCTGACAGTAAGTTTCATGAACAAACTGATATTGTAATGATACAATTAAGTTTGTTCAAAAATACTTACCTGGGCAGATATATATAATCAAGTACCCACCCACCTCCCCTCAGGAGACATGGAAATAAAAAATTATGAATAGAAAACTGGGAATGATTCCTGATACCCGCCTCCCAGCGGCGGGAATGGGTACTAACCACCTGACTCCCACTGCGTGTGTCGTAAGTGTTTAAATTTCTGTCGGATTCGGAAAAATACAGCTATATATATATCTGCCAGGTAAGTATGAACAAACTTAATTGTATCATTACAATATCATTTTTCCTAACTATACAAACCTGAGGTCCTTTTACACATAGCCCCCCCGGGGGCCACTCATGCCACCCCTCACTCTGCAGTTTTTGCTTGGGCCAAAAGCAAAAGTGATTTGTTTACCTCCCAGTCGCGCGCGCGCGCCTGTCGGACAAGCAGTTAACTACCGAACCCCTTGTTCGAAAGCTTACGACCTATCCAGCTGCCGCTAGTACCTTCCTATTGTAAAAGGACCTCAGATTTGTATAGTTAGGAAAAATGCAATTTTGGACAAATTGTCATTTTATAAGGGTATCGTGAATCACTAATCGTAAAGAATAACGACACTTGTCCTTGTACCAAGAGACAAAAACTCCATTATGCAGAAATGGATACGAACACGCGTAAAAAGCTCCACCTACCCTCTCCCCCCCCCCTTTCCTTCTTCGTTCCTTTGCCTTCCTTTCTCTCTCTCTCTCTCTCTCTCTCTGTTGCCATTTCGGTATTTGTTGACCCTCCAAACTGGGTATAAGACTACACACAAAACGTTGAAATTGGTGAAATTAGGCTATGTATTGGAAGTATATATACATAAATATTAAAGCAATTTTAATATTATTGCATTACTATGACAACTAGAATTCATGGAAACAGTTTATAATAATGAATTGGTGTATGTGTGAAGCCTCCACTAATATGCCAATGATGATTTTGCCATTCTTAGCATGCAAACATTAAAGGTTACATTTATTTCTGGCATACGGTTATTAAAGAAATTCAAAATACTAATATAGACTGATATCAATGAAAGTGCTAGCAAAAACAAAAAAGCAAAAAAAAAAATATATAATCCACTTATCCGTAGTCGTTCCTCTATGGTTTTCGGCAGCCAGATGTACGAAAACGTTAGAAACGTTGGATTGTATCTACTTTAGAAATATCTAATTTTTCGGGGTAATTTGGTTGCAAAAAAGGCATAATATACACGAATTAAATTAAAAATTTTAAATAACAAAGTAAAGTTTAACTAAATAATGAGTAAAGTAAACAATTTAGGGAATAAAACTTTGCAGTTTCGTCGTCTGCTGCTCGTAACTGTGTTTGTGGCGCGCGCTTAGGAACCAGGAACAGCAACTTGTTTAAAGTGCAATGTGGAATGAACTGAGACCAAAATGTGTATAATAACAATCAAATAAGCACTGTGGAGTTTCAGTTGTGATGGCAGTAAGGATAAAAACCACCGATTACAAGGTAAAAATGAATTCAGTTCAAACCATGACCCTGGGAATAAAAAGTTTCATACTTTCAGTAATATAGGCAACAAAATGTTTTATTGTGCTGATTACAACTGCAATCTTGAGTAAGATCAATAAACGTTACATATATACGCTAACATTGTTCAAATGAGTGCTGGGAAGGCTGGGAAAGATGATTGTCGTCACTGATCAGAACCTGTACATCCACACGGTAGCCGCCATATTGGATCTCAAAACTGCCTTGAAAACATATTTTATGAAGAGCGTCACATGCTTATTTTAGTTCGTATGGGGCTTTCATATATCACATTATGTTGACGAAACTTCAATCTTTTGAATGGTATGCTTGGAGTTGTAATTGTATTTATTCTTGTTTCACCATTTAAATATCAAGTGAATAAGACCTGTCCACTGTGATAAGGGTTGGTAGTCGCTGGTGTTTCCCCCTAAGTATTTCCTCCAAAGTTAGAAATTAAGGCCATATTTTAAGATTTAAACAGAGGGTAATGAAAAGTATGGCCAACGCAGTGCACACAACCCCAAAACGCTTTCAAATTTTTACTTACGATATAAAAAGTTTAGAAGATTTGTGGAGTCGCTTGTGTCAGCAAACTTCCCATTTCCTGTACTAAATCCGCACACCACTTGTACCCATAGACGCTGGGGTACTTTCATCACAACAATCGTAAACCCAACCTCGAACCAGTACTTATCTAAGGGAACTACGGGATTCTTTGCGGAGTTTTGCGCTCTTCAATTGTTTATCAGTGTTGTCAATTGGTATGTGTTTGCCCTCCAAACTGGGTATAAGACTTAGGGTAAACAACTGCGTGGACTGGCTAACTCACCGACTACCGCGGCTAGGCCACCCTCCGAAAAAGTAGGGTAAAAAATTACGGGTGATCCATCATCATCATACTGGCCAGGCCTTATTCTCTTGATATTTAATTGGGTAAACAAGAATACAATTACAACTTTAAGCATACCATTCAAAAGATAGAAGTTTCGTCAACATAATGTGATATATGAAAGCCCCATACGAACTAAAATAAGCATGTGACACTCTTCGTAAAATATGTTTTCAAGGCAGTTTTGAAATCCAATATGGCGGCAATCATGAGGCTGGCTGGTCTAACCACGGACAATCCACCAACTTTCCCAGCAATCATTTGAACAATGTTAGCGTATATACCTATGTAACATTTATTGATCTTACTCAAGATTGCAGTTGTAATCAGCACAATAAAACAACATTTTGTTGCCTATATTAGTGAAAGTATGAAACTTTTTATTCCCATGGTCATGGTTTGAACTGAATTCATTTTTACATTGTAACCGGTGGTTTGTTCATGACACTTACCTGCCAGATATATATATATAGCTGTATTCTCTGACGACCGACAGAATTTCGAAACTCCTGGCAAACGCAGTGGTCGGCTAGGTGGTTAGTACCCATTCCCGCCGCTGGGAGGCGGATACCGGGAACCATTCCCATTTTCTATTCAGATTTTCTTCTGTCGCCGGTCGGTAAACATCTGTTTACAGACCTCCGCTTAGATTTCAAAAAAAAAAAAATTGAAAACTTCATTGTCACTTGAGTATTTGGATTGTTTTTTTCTTTTGGTTTCGGACTTGGCTTAGTGATTTGGCATACGCTATTGTGGTTTGGATTTTGATTTTGTGGCTTTGATTTTTCTTAGAATTGAGATGTCTGGATCTAGTTTCTACTAGTTTGCAGAGTTGTGTGGTGTAGAAGAATGTAAGGTGAGGCTACCAAAAGCCTCGGTAGATCCTCACACAGTGTGTGTGAATTGTAGAGGGCATGTTTGCTTGTTGGATGATAGGTGCAGAGGATATGAAGATGAATATGAGGACGTTTTTGAGGACGTGAGGCGTAGTGCTAGTAAGGACGCTCGTCGTCCTTCATACAAATGAGGACGCTTTCCAGGATGCAAATGAGGACGCTTTCCAGGACGCAAATGAGGACGCTTTTAGCGCAAAATGCGGGGAGCTTTCAGGACGCAAATGAGGACGCTTTTCCAGGACGCAAATGAGGACGCTTTAGGATGCGCTAGGCGTCCGATGCATAAAGTCACCCTGAGAAGAAAAGAACAGGTCGCTAGTCAGAAGGTTAAGTGCCATATGCTTCAAGGTAGTAGGAACTACAATATCAATGCTCGTCAAGAGAAATCGTTTTATGACGTTAGTTTGAAAATTCGGAGAGAAAGTCAAGGTTAGGAGAACAATAGCAGACTCTCCTCTTCAAAATTGATTTCAAACACAAAACCTACGGTTCGAAAGGGAGGTGAAACTTTGGTTTCTTCTCGTTCAATTCAGAATAAGCTATGTATCCATTAGAAAATAAATCGTCAAGCGAGGCTGTTTCGGAAGAGGAGGAGGATCTACAACCTCATCCTCTGTGGATTATAAGACTTGACTCGTCTTTTAAAAGATTTGTTTCCCGAGAAGTTCCGAGCTCCAGTTCCTCTCTCTCCACCTTCGCAAACTAACCTCTTCGAAGGCAAGGAAGACTCCAAATTTTGTCAAAATGGCCACCAACCTCGCTCTCGACTAAAAGGGCTTTTAAAAGAATCCATGATTGGATGGATCCAAAAAAGACAAAGGGCAGACTTCTTTTGCGCTTCCCCCCACAAGGCTTAGTGGAAGATCGGGGAAGTGGTACGAGACAGAAGAGGAAGCAGGTTTGAGAATCCCCGCTTCCGCACAAGGGGATTTCGCCAACTTAGTGGAAGCTCCTAGAAGATCTTACCTGGCATCAGCGAAAGTTTCGTGGACAATGTCGGAGATAGATCACCATCTCAAAGGCCTTTATAAAACTTTGGAAGTTTTTAACTTTCTAGATTGTGTTTGGGCGTCTTGGATGTTCAGTCTAGAAGCCCAGATTCCATCTCATTGGAGGACTTAGCGAGTATTTTGTCATGCATGGACAGAGCAGTAAGAGATGGCTCCGACGAACTGGCATCACATTTTGCGTCGGGAGTCCTGAAGAAACGCGCACTCTTCTGTAGCTTCACAGCTAAGTCAGTGTCGCCAGCGCAAAAAGCAGAATTGTTGTTCGCTCCCTTTTCTGCTCATCTTTTTCACATCGATGTAAAGGATTTATCAGTAAATCTCCAAGAACGAGCGACGCAGGACTTATTGTCTCGGTCTTCGAAACGTCCTGCTGATCAGATGTCTTCAAGAACCACGCAAGCTTCTAGGAAGAATTATAAGCCCTTTCGTGGAAGAGCCTCTTCAAGAGCTGCTGCTCGAGGGAGGAGTTTCCCTAGGGGCAGAGCCCCCTCAAAAACCAGGGGAAAGAAATGACTTTTCGGCCTCCAGACACCAGTCGGGGCGAGACTCGCTCTATTCGCCGAAGCATGGAGGATAAGAGGGGCGAACTCTTGGTCACTCGAAGTGATCGAGAAAGGTTACAAAATCCCGTTTCTATCGAAACCACCATTAAGCATAGAACCAATAGACCTTTCGCCCTCTTATCAGGATTCAAAGCAACAGATCTTATTAGACCTTTTGGATCAGATGTTGGAAAAGAGAGCAGTAGAAAGAGTCGTGTCACGGAACTCTCCAGGCTTCTACAACAGGCTTTTCCTTGTTCCGAAGCACTCGGGAGGATGGAGACCTGTCCTAGACGTAAGCAGGCTGAATCTTTTTGTAAGGAAAATAAAATTCAAGATGGAAACTGCACAGTCTGTTTTAGCTTCCCTGAGACCAGGAGATTGGATGGTGTCCTTGGATCTCCAAGATGCCTATTTCCATGTTCCGATACATCCTCGGTCCAGGAAGTTCCTCAGATTCGTTATGAAAGGACAGGTCTTCCAATTCAGAGCTCTCTGTTTCGGGCTGAGTACAGCCCCTATGATATTCACGCTTCTGATGCGAAATGTAGCAAGATGGCTCCATCTCTCAAAGATAAGAGTCTCACTCTATTTAGACGATTGGCTGATCCGGTCCACGTCAAAGGAACAGTGTCTGAGGACCTGCATACGACATTACAGCTGACGAAGGACCTGGGCCATCTGGTCAACTTCGAGAAGTCCCATCTGATTCCCACACAGTCCATCGTGTATCTGGGGATTCAGATGGATTCAGTGGCTTTTCAAGCATTTCCATCCATAGAACGTCAGCTAAAATGCTTAGAGAAAGTATCGGTCTTCTTAGAGAAGGAAATATGCTCGGCGAGGGAATGGATGAGTCTGCTGGGGACCATTTCCTCGCTGGAGAAATTTGTTTCTTTGGGAAGGCTGCACCTCAGACAGCTTCAGTTTTTCCTAGCAGACAACTGGAAGAACAAGAAAGACCTAGACGAGATTTTGAGAATCCCTCAATCGATCAAAGAGCCCAGACCTAGTGTTGTTCTCAGACGCGTCCATGACGGGCTGGGGAGCAACACTGGGGGAGGAAGAAGTGTCAGGCCTCTGGAGAGGGGAACAGAGGTCCTGGCACATAAACCTCAAGGAGCTAGAGGCGATTCGTTTGGCACTTCAATGCTTCGAGTCAAGGATTGTGGACGAATTGTACAAGTCAACTCGGACAATACTCGGCGCTCGCATATCTCAAAAACAGGGAGGAACTCTATCTCGCTCCCTGTTCAGGATAACGAGGTTCGTTTCAGGACAGCAGAACGTTCGTGCGGATCTCCTCAGCCGTCAACATCAAATGCTTCCAAACGAATGGACTCTCCATCCAGAGATCTGCAAGGAGTTTGTGGAAACTTTGGGACGCCCACTGTAGACCTCTTCGTGACAGCAAAAACGAAGA
>NC_061089.1:27315346-27350346 GCF_015104395.2 Macrobrachium nipponense
TCCTGTATGATTTAACAACAACTTCCCTTTCAAATTAAGACTTCCAGTTACTTTAAACAAACTTATTGAATTTTTATCACTTTTATTATTTCATTACTTATAAGTAGCAGGTTGGGATATACGTAGTAGTACCAGGAAAAGATTCTGCCTAGATTAGATCAAATAAGACTTTAGTCAGAAAGGGAAAACTTGGTGTTATATTTTTAAGAATAATGATAGTAGTGATATTTTTAGTTTATGTTCACATTGTTAATGTCAGTTTAAGCTTTATATGTGAAGTGGGTTTTTTGTGTTAGGGTAAATGAAAACTGTTTCTTACATTTTGGGTGAATGTCTTACATTTTTATAACCCTTGGTTTCCAGGCTTTGATAATGGATAACTCTTGATTTCCAGGTTTTGATAAACCAAGTGCAATTATTTGGAGCTTGCTTGTTGGACGTGGACGTCATATACAAGCACTTGAGGACCTGAAAGAACTAGCTCAAGTGCTATTACGATTAGTTACACGTCAATTTGAAGTTCAAACTGCTGAAAGAATTCGTCGCGGATTGCAGCTGTATTCAGTTTATTCTCGCCTTTGGGGTGAAGAGGTTAGAGAAAAGATTTTAGTGTATAGTATATAAAATGCTTTATTATACAGTATGTATGTAGTATTTTGGCCATAAAGAAATTAAAAACTTGGTTGTAAGTAAATGTTAATTGGCTGCTGTATTCATTTAGAATTGGTTTTTGAATTTTGAATTTGAATATTTTTTTTAAGGTTATTGATATCCTGAACTGCAATCATACTTTGCAAGAATGTTTCATTACAGGCTGCCAGGGCTTGGCTGAAAAGCATTCGGCGAGTACTGATTACAAGAGGAAGGCGCTTTCTTCTTTCTGCTGTGTGCTTTTCAAATTACAATTGGGATGCTAACAAGATATCTGATGAGTCTTTGAGAAGGTTGGTTCATAAAATTTTGTTTTTGCCTGCATTAAAATTTTTTTTTTCTTACACATATTTTAAATGGCTTTGTCAGTAATGCTTACTTGAATTACTTCAGTACCAAAAGCTGGTTATGGTTGCCCAATTGTTATGAGGCTTACTGTTGCCAGCATTAGTGTAAATCAGTTTACTTAATGTTTTTGCCATATTCAACTATGGTACTACTAGAATTGTTTACCAGTATCAGGTTTTTTGTCTTTGTGTTGAAAGCTATTGCATTTTATACATTCAACTTACCTGTCAGATATATACTTAGCTATTGACTCCGTCGCGCTGACAGAATTTCGAATTTCGCGCACACGCGACAGGTAGGTCAGGTGATCCACCGCGCTGCCGCTGGGTGGCAGGAATAGGAACCATTCCAGTTTTCCATCAGATTTTTTCTGTCAGCCATACTGGTAACATCGTTGTTGGTATCTCCGGCTGGATTTCATTTTTGAATCACAATTGATCTTCGTTTTGGACCTTTTGGTGACGTGTTTGGATCGTTGGATGGGCATACGCTATTGTGGACCGTTATTTGGATTTTGTTTTGGATTTTTCATCATGATGTCTGACTCTGGAAGTGTAGTGAGAATGTGTGTGAATGAAGGGTGCAAGGTGAGGATGCCGAAAGCTTCGGTTGATCCTCACACTGTCTGTAGAGTATGTAGGAAGTATGAATGCTCTATTGATAACACTTGTCGTGAATGAGAGTTTGAGTGCTGAAGGGTGGAAGTCTCTAACTTCTTATTTAAAGAAGTTAGAGAAAGACCGGTTAAGGAAGTCCTCTTCCAAAACCAAGCCTAGCTCTCTTTCTTCAAGTGACTTGGTGAGTAATTTTGTACCCTCTTCTAATATGATGAATGCTCCTTCTAATATTTCAGGACCTTCTCCGAATGCAGATCCTACGGAATCTGCTTCGGAAATCGCAAGCCTTAAAGCAGCTCTTATGAAAATGGAGCGTAAAATGGCTGCCATGGAAGGTAAACAAAATATTAGTGCTGTGGATAGTGATGTGAATATCCCCAGTGAAGTGGAGGAGGCGTCTGATTGGCTTCACAACGCTCCCAGGCCTAGACCTCTTTCAAACTCCCAAGCCCAGAGGAGAAGGAATGTCAAAAGCCGTACGGAGGTTGTGAAGAATCCCCACCAGTCAGACGTCTCTTCGGCAGAATCTGTGACACTGCAGACTGCCAAAGAACGCATTAGAAAAAGCGTTCTCCGTGAATGTTTTTCTTCGTCTGAAAATTCTTCCCCCAAAAGAGGATGGAGATCGGCGGATCTTTCTCGTCCCCTGAAGAGGATCTGGGAAGAAACTGGGATAAATTCGAGTCCGGAACGATTTTCAGAGGATTCTCCGACAGAGAACAAGAAAGCAAAAAGAATGCCTTCTCCCGCTAAGTCGTGGGAAATGGAGGAAGAATGCTCTCCTTCCACTCATTTCGATCAAAGGAATGAAACAACTAAAATATTGAAGGATATGCAGGAGTCCATTGCTTCTCTGGTCGGAGTCCTATCCAGAGATCCTCCCAGAAGAAAGGATGCTAATCTTCCGGTGAAGAAATCTAAGACTCCTTATTATGAACCTCCCAGAAAGGAAGTTTCTTCTTCGGATGAGGAGTCGTCTGTGTCGTCTATCTTTCACAGACCCGCAAAGTTACGTGTTCATGGAGCGCTAACCAGGCGCGAGGCGCCAGCCAGGCGCGAAGCCCCAGCCAGGCGCGAAGCGCCAACCAGGCGCGAAGCACTAGCCAGGCGCCAGTCAGGCGCGAAGCACTAGCCAGGCGCAATCCAATATCTGGACACGAAGAGCCAGGAAATGACTACTCTTCAGATCAATATGATAACCGTAAAAAGTCGGTTGAAGTGGATAACAGAGAAGAACCATTCAAGGATAAGAAAATATTCTCAAATGAAGCGGCCAAGCACGAGGCGCCAGCCAGGCGCGAGGCGCCAGCCAGGCGCAAGGCGCTAGCCAGACGCGATGCGCCAGCCAGGCGCGAGGTGCCAGCCGGTCGCGAGGAGCCAGCCAGGCGCGAGGCGCCAGCCGTGCGCGAAGAGCCAACCAGGCCCGAGGCGCTAGTTAGGCGCGAGGCGCCAGTCAGACAGGAAGCGCAAATCAGGCGTGAAGAGCCAGACAAGCGAGAAGCTCCAGGCAGTAGCAAAAGAACTTTATTTAGACATATAATGTCTTCTGATAGTGATTCTCCTGCAAATAGAAGCTCTACTCATATTAGGGAGAATTGAACTCTACAAAGGGAACCTGGTACTTCGAAGGTTACAGTTTCCACTTCCATGTCTCAGGAAAGATTAGTGGAAAGGAAAGAGAAGACTTCTAGATCTGTTAGTCTCTCTCCATCTAGAAGTATCTCACCTAAAGAAATTAGATCTCCAGATAGAGATTCTCATAAAAGAGCTCGCTCACCTTCTATGATGAAATTGGAAGACGTGTCGGAGGAGGAAACCCTGAACAATGAGGGTGTATCTAATTACAAAGTATTGGCTTCTCTTCTCCTTCAAGAGTTTGGAGACACTCTAAGCCCTGCAGCTCCTCCCTCTCCTAGATCTCTGTTCTCAAGTACGAAGACTCCTAAGTCCTCTTCGTATTTAATGATGAAGCCAGCCATATCAATGAAGAAGGCGCTTCAATCCTTAAATAATTGGATGAACTTGAAGAAGGAAGCTCAAAAAACAGTTTATTGCTCTCCTCCATGTAAGCTCGGAGGTAGGAGAGGAATATGGTATAGGACGGAGGAAGCAATGGGACTTATGCTTCCATCTTCCGCGGAAGCGGATTTTTCAAACTTGGTTGAAGCATCGAGGAAACATGCATTGATGTCAGCGAAGATGTGTTGGAGCATGTCAGAATTGGATCAGCACCTTAAGGGACTTTTCCATGTACTAGAAGTATTTAACTTCTTGGATTGATCCCTTGGAGTGCTGGCCAAAAAGGCCAAGGAACCGGACATTTTGGAACCTGAAGCATTACATAGTATATTATCCTGTATGGATAAGGCAGTACAAGATGGTTCAGGAGAGCTGACATCCCTGTTTGGATCGGGAGTGGTGAAGAAGAGATCGTTTTTGGATCGTTCCTAACCAAAGCAGTATCTCCTTCACAGAGGTCAGCCCTCTTGTATGCTCCTCTCTCAGATCACCTTTTTCCTTCTCACTTGGTAAAGGATATTTCAAAGTCGCTTGCTGAGAAGGCAACCCAAGATCTCTTGGTTCAATCCACCAAGAAAACAAGACCAGCAGTACCAGTGACGAAGAAGACTGCTCGTACTCCTGTTGTGCCCGTTTGGAGAGGTTCCACCTCTCGACCTCCAACAAAAAGGAAGACAGCAGAGAAGCAAGGAAGGTCCTCCTTTCTAGGGGCTTGGGCAATAAGGGAAGCCGACCCTTGGACGTTGGCAGTTCTGGAAAAGGGTTACATTATACCTTTTCAGGACAGACCACCTTTGTCAAAATCTCCAAAGGAACTGTCGGCAAAGTACAAGGACCCTGTTCTGAGAGAGACACTTCTTCAGATGGTAATAGCGATGAGGGACAAAGAGGCAATAGAAGAGGTTCAGGATCCTTCCTCCCCGGGGTTTTACAACCGCCTATTCTTAGTACCAAAGGCATCATGAGGATGGAGACCAGTCTTGGATGTGAGCATCCTGAACCGTTATGTAGAAAAGAAGAAGTTCTCGATGGAGACTTCTGCCTCGGTACTTTCGGCCCTGCGTCGGGGAGACTGGATGGTCTCTCTGGACCTTCAGGATGCCTATTTTCACGTTCCTATTCACCCATTGTCGAAGAAGTATCTCAGGTTTATGATACAAGGAAAGATCTACCAGTTCAGGGACTTGTGCTTCGGCCTCTCCACAGCTCCACAGGTATTTACGTACCTGATGCGGAACGTAGCCAGATGGCTACATCTGGAAGGCATAAACATCTCCCTATACCTAGACGATTGGCTGATAAGAGCCAAATCTCAGAAACAATGTTTGGAGGATCTGCAGAAAACACTCGATTTGACAAGATCTTTAGGACTGCTCATGAATCTCGAGAAATCGCAGATGATCCCCAGTCAGGACTTAGTCTATTTGGGGATTCAGATGAATTCTCGGGATTTTCGGGTTTTTCCTTCCCAAGAAAGAATTCTTCGAGGGATTCAGAAAGTCACGTCCTTTCTAAAGAAAGAAAAAGAGTTCAGCCAGGGAGTGGCTAAGCCTTCTAGGGACTCTTTCCTCCCTAGAACAATTCGTGTCCCTAGGAAGACTTCATCTACGACCACTGCAATTCTTCCTAAAACGATCGTGGACTTGGAAAAAGGGGCGACTGTCGGACACTTTTCCTATTACAATAGAAGCGAAGAAACACCTGAAGTGGTGGCTGCACCCTCTAAAAAAGAACGAGGGAATGTCTCTAGAGGTTCGGAACCCAGACCAAATCTTGTTCTCAGACGCTTCAGAGACGGGATGGGGAGCGACTCTAAGAGTAAGAGAAGTGTCGGGCAAATGGGAGAAAGAGCAAAAGGACTGGCATATAAATGCCAAAGAACTGTATTCAGTGTTCCTGGCACTGAGGTCCTTCGAATCAGAAGTGAAAAATCAGGTGATACAAGTCAACGCAGACAATACCACGGCGTTGGCTTATATAAAAAAACAGGGGGGGACGCACTTGTTTTCCCTTTACGAGATAACGAGAGATCTGTTGTCATGGACGGAGGAGAGGAACATTACCCTCCTAACCAGATTTGTGAAAGGGGAAAAGAATGTCAGAGCAGACAGGCTCAGCAGGGCAAACCAAGTTCTCCCCACGGAGTGGACTCTCCACGAGCAAGTTTGTCAAAGTCTGTGAACCCTGTGGGGAAGACCACAAATAGATTTATTTGCGACGTTCCTATCAAAAAGGATAGAGAACTTCTGCTCCTCAGTCGAAGACCCGAGAGCGATAGCAGTGGATGCCATGCTACTGGAGTGGTCAGGACTCGACGCTTACGCCTTGCCTCCATTCAAGGTACTAGGAGTAGTAATGAAGAAATTCGTAGCATCAACAGGGACGAGATCTCATCGCCCCGTTTTGGCCATCCCAAGACTGGTTCACAGAGGTACAGGAATGGACAGTAGACTACCCAAAATCTCTTCCAAACAGGATAGATCTTCTCAAACAACCGCACTTCGAGATGTACCATCAAAACCTCCCTGCTCTCGCTCTGACTGCCTTTCGACTATCGAAAGATTGGTCAGAGCGAGAGGCTTTTCAAGCAAAGCTTCGAAAGCAATTGCTAGAGCCCGAAGATCGTCAACTATTCGGGTCTATCAATCGAAGTGGTATGTGTTCAGAAGATGGTGTAGGAAGAATAAACTGTCCTCCTCCGATACCTCTGTGACCAATATAGCTGATTTTCTGTTATTCCTTAGAGAGGAATCCCATCTTTCGGTTTCTACGATAAGAGGATACCGAAGCATGCTCATGGCGGTGTTTAGAAATAGAGGTTTAAATTTGGCAGAAGATAAAGATTTACACGATCTAATAAGATCGTTTGAAACTTCTAAATCTATATCCGCAGTTCCTCCAAGCTGGAATCTAGATATAGTACTCAAATTCCTCTCGTCAGAAAAATTTGAACCTCCCGACCGTGCCTCGTTCAGAGACTGGACGAGAAAGTGCATTTTCCTCCTAGCCTTAGCTACGGCTAAAAGAACGAGTGAAATCCACGCCCTAGATTCTCGGGTGGGTTTTAAGAAAGACGCAGCCATCTGTTCTTTCCAAACTCTATTTCTGGCTAAGAACGAAAACCCTTCTAAACCCTGGCCAAGGAGTTTTGAGGTGAAAAGTCTTTCAACATTGGTGGGAGAGGAAATTGAAAAAACGTTATGCCCAGTTAGAGCTCTTAAGTTCTATCTTAAAAAGAAAGAAGAGTTAGGGGGATGTAAACAAAGTTTGTGGTGCGCAGTTCGTGATACGAAGAGACCGATGTCCAAAAATTCGTTAGCATATTTTGTCAAGTGTGATTACGGAAGCTCACAGCAAATCTGCAGATGATTCCTTTAAGACTCTACGAGTAAAGGCTCATGAGGTAAGAGCTTTGGCCACATCATTATCTTTCCAGAAGAACATGTCCATGAAGGACATTATAAATGCGACCTATTGGAGATGCAACTCGGTATTCGCATCGCACTATCTTAAAGATGTTAGAATTACCTATGAGAAGTGCTTCTTTCTGGGTCCTTTTGTGTCTGCGGATACAGTGCTGGGACTTGGGACGCATACCTTACCTTTGAGATAGGGTGCTAGAACCTTACCTTTGAGATAGGGTCTAAGTTTCTACTTACATAACGGCTGGATGTCGCACAGGCGGCCATTGCCTTTGATAAGCAAGGAACTGTGAGTTTATCTTACAGGATGGGCTGTACTAGAGACTGTGTCTTTTATCGTACGTAAACCTCCCCTTTTTTGAGACAGGTTTTTGGTTTACTGCTGGTAAGGGTGCTTGTTGTCGCACGGGCGGCCGTTGTCCTTGTCAGTAAGGAACTGGAAATGTGCCTTATAAGCGGAGTTGTACTAAAGACTTTGTCTAAATACGTACATGAACCTCCCTTTTGAGACAGTATCAAGGTTTTCTGCTGGCAGGAGTGCTTGATGTCGCACAGGCGGCTGTTGCTTTTGCCAGTAAGAGGCTGTGAATAGGTCTTAAAAGCGGGGGTGTACAAAATAAATTTTTGTTTTATATTTCGTAAAAAAGTTATGTGTAAGGTAATTGTGATTGAGTTTTTTGGTCGTTTGCAAGGTTTTCGGGGATGACTCCTTGCAATCTTAGAAATAACATGGTATTAGGTTAAGGTGATCGGGATCAGTATTGTGCTCCTTAGAAAAAAGGTTCTTGTCATATAAGTGGATTGAAACCCTTTGACATAGCCCTTCTAGGATCGGCCAAGTAAGTGGATAAGACCCCTTTGGCAGACCTACAAGAACTCTTAGCAATAGATCAATATCTCGCTGAGGCTCTTGAGACTAAGCAGACTCCTGGGCATTAACCATGAAGTCTTCAGTCTAAACAGGTAGGAACCAAGGTTTTATTTATTTATTACCTGCAACTGATTTCTGTTTAAATCAGTTACTAGCTGTCTTTTACCCTCCTCCAATGGTGTGAATCAGCTAAGCATATATCTGACAGGTAAGTTGAATGTATAAAAATGATATTGTTATGATACAATAAAATTTTATACATACTTACCTGGCAGATATATACAATTAATTGCCCACCTGTCCTCCCCTCAGGAGACAGATGGTTTAGAAAAAATCTGATGGAAAACGGGAATGGTTCCTATTCCTGCCACCCAGCGGCAGCGCGGTGGATCACCTGACCTACCTGTAGCATGTGCGCGAAATTCAAAATTCTGTCGGCGCGATGGAGTCAATAGCTAAGTATATATCTGCCAGGTAAGTATGTATAAAACTTTATTGTATCATAACAATATCATATTTCAGTACAGTATTAGACATATATTTTACCTCTTTTAAGTTAAAAGTGAATTGACAAACAAGTCATTCAACATACATATTTGGAAATTAGGTTTGCAGTAGGTACATAGATACTATTATGGTAAAAATTGTTGATAAATACTATTCATTATTTTAATTATGGATGTAGTACAAAAAGGAATATCTTAGTACCAAGTCCAGTCTGCTTCAGGTATAGCTAATATCATATATACCTAATACCTATCATGGATGGTCAGTAGGAATCTTGCTGACTAGTCCTCATGAACAAGATCAGCATGGCTACCGCTAAGTGATCATTGGCCTCCAGGCAGCGGAAATTATTGTACCTGTTAAAGCAGGACATCAGACTCGTGCTTAGTTTTTCATCTTTTGCTTAAGGACACTGATGGGATTGTCTTTAACGGTACAATGCAGTGGAATCTTCTTTCATTAGTGAACCCTTAAGACTTTGTAAGATAGAATGGTGTTGTATTTGTGTAAGTGTGAACACAGCCATGATTTTATTTAAAAAAAAAAAGTAATTTGGAATATTGAACAATAACTTTACTAGACAGTGTAGTGATAGCACATGCACAGTATTTCTACAGTGGTATTCAGTGAATGGTAGCAAAAGTAGCTCCATCAGTTTTAATAATCTTTCCATTACTGCAATAGTAGAATAAAGACCTGTTGACTTATTGTTGGTGTGTTAGATTTTTTATTGTTTGAATTGTATATTTTTTTTGCTAAAATGGAAATAAAACTTAAGGTGTAGTGAAGGTTATACTTATTTCTCTTTTTACAGTGCTGTGAGAGACTTGAATAGTGTTGAAGAGCTTTGCAGGGCAACAGTTCAATGTGATAGTTGTGGGAAAAGGCAGGTGATTGACCAGCAGGTAAGAAACAGTAGTTAAGACCATTTTTCCAATTAGTACAAGAGCTAACCTAGAATACTTTCTGAAATGTGAGATGACATTGGTCTTTGATCTTGCAAATTTTTGAAATACCTATGTTGTGTACTTGCTTTAGATACCAAAAGCAGCTCCAGCATTCCATATTTATTACTATTTTGCAGTAAAATTACGTAAATTGACAGCTGCCTGTCTAAAGTAAGTTCATGTGCACTATACATTTTTTTACTTTTACATATGCTTGCACTCCTGGTTAAGAGTGGACTGAGTGCTGGATAGCTGCTAAATCAAGCAAAGTATTTCTTAAACTATGAGTGAAACCTTCCCTTCTATGAGCTCCACATCTTACTTGTTACATTTCTCCCTTCAGTAAGGAAGCTCTTAAGTATTGAGCACATTTCTGATTATTTTACCTCACTTCATTATCATAATATTTTGTATTATTGTATCGGTGTTAATCTTGCATGGTTTGGGCCTTAATTATTCACTGCTATCATTAAACTACATTTAATGATTCTTTACACATTAAGGAGAAACCCGAGCATTTGCACGTTTGTATAATGAGAATTACTTGATTGTCTGGTATTATCTACGTATGTTAATAAATGAAAATATTTCATTACCATGCGTGTGGACACCCTGGGTTCTTATAATTTTTTTTCTTACATTCTTGATTTAAGTCATACATCAGTTTTACTGTGTTTTTTCCTTAATGGGGTTGTTATTGTATTGAATTAACTGGTGTCTTGGCAGAACTAAGTATGATTATTAAAAAAAATATAAATTTGTGTTATACATTAAATGTCCTGTGTCAGTGATTGTCAATGCCTTGGAGGCAGCAAAGTATGTAGAAATTAGTAGTCTTCTTTGAAAAGGTTACTTCAGCCCAGAAGTTGGCGCTTATTTTCTCTCCCTTAGTGAAAGATTTTTTGTTTCCTCAGGCCACATGAATGACATTGCTTCATGCCTGCACAAAAGATTGACTCGGTATCTCTTGTCACAAGTTTCCAAGCGATCTTCCTGCCTTTAGTGGAAGGCCGAAAATGCCCATTCAAAAGCAGCCCTTCTGGAGTGGAAGAGCAAGACACCCTCCAGAACAATGTCCACGGTACATTTCATGGCCAAGTCAATTAAGAAGTCGTCCTCCAAACCTGCAGCCAAGAAGTGATCAACATGTCCTCTGTGCCCCAGTGGGAGCCAAACTTCACCTATTCTGGGAAAGATGGGCCTCAGCTTTTACTCAAATGCATTAAATGTACAGGTTGGGGAGCTCTCCTGGAGGATGGAGGTCTCTGGAAAGTGGTCACAAGGAGAGTTGAGAAACCACATAAATGTAAAAAACTGAAAGCGATTCATTTAGGGCTTCAAGCCTTTGCTCTGAAAGTAGCCAGGAAAACTGGTGCCATGCACTCGGACAGTACAACAGCTGTTTCATACATTGCCAAACAAGGAGGGACACATTCCTTCTCTTTTTGCACAACAGCGCGAGACTTGCTTGGTTGGGCCAAACAAGATTGCACGACAGACATAACGAGGTTGTTCAAAGAAGGATGAATGTCCTAACGGACCAATTGAGCAGACAAGACCAAGTTATCCAGACAGAGTGTGGATGTTGAATCAGTTGGTATGTCAGGATATTTGGAAGTTATGGAGGACTCATATACGTATACTGGATCTATTCATGACTTCCAAAAATTATCATCTCCCCATTCTGCTGTCTAGAGCCAGATAGATACTCTAGCATTGGCAACAGATGCCATGCTACAGGACTGGTTGAACAAGTTCTGTATGCCTTCCCTCTGTTCAGGATAATGAGAGATATCCCGAACAAATTAAAGTCTTACCAGAACGCATTGATGACACTGATAGCTGCCATCTTCCTTCTAAGCGAGTGGTTCCCAGACCTTCTAGAACTCCTAAGTGACTTTCCAAGACTCCTTCCTCAAAGAACCAATCTTCTCAAAACACCGTACTTCAGGCAGTATCATCGAGGATTGTCAAATCTAGCTCTGACTGCTTACAGAATGTCAGGAAGTTGCTCAGAGCTAAAGGATTTTCAAGAGCAGTTGCTTACTCTTATGGTGAAATGCAGACGTCTATCAGCACAAGTGGTCAATCCTCTGCTCTTGGTACAGAAGCAATAACGTCTCGGCTACTACAACATCTGTGACAAAAATAGCAGAATTCTTACTATTTCAGAGAGCTTCTAGAGGAATGTCCACCTATACTGATAAGGACTACAGGTCAATGCTCAGCTTAGTGTCCCGACGTAAAGGCCTGGATGTCACTAATAACCAAGATATTTCTGATCTCCTAAAGTCTTTTGACACATGTTAACTAAAGAAGTCTGAAGTACGTAGCGTCATGGAACCTTGACATGGTCTTGAAATGACTTTCAGGGCTTACTTTTGAGCCACTTTGTTAAATTTCTTTCAAGAATTTAACTGAGACCTTATTCTTGGTAACGTTGGCAACCGCCAAGAGAATCAGTGAGATTCAATCAATTAACAAAAGGGTAGGTTTCATGCAAGGCAACACAATATGCTCCTACACTTTAGGTTTTCTGGTGAAGAACGAATCACCAGTGAAACCCTAGCCTGATTCTTTCTGTATGAAGAGCCTGAGCAATGCCTTAGGTACAGAGACGAAGAGAGAGTACTTTGCCCAGTAAGAGCTCTTGAGTTTTATCTCCACAGAACTGAGAAGATATGAGGACCCTCCAGTAACCTGTGGTGTTCAGTTAAAGACCCTTCTCGATCGTTAACGAAAAAGGCCCTCTCCTTTTTCTAATGAAATTTAATCAGAGAAGTTCTTCATATTTTAAAGGTTAGAGCACATGACATAAGAGCTGTGGCTACGTCTAGCCTTCAAGCACAACCTCTTGCTCTCTTCAGTTATACAAGCGACTTACTGGTGTTTGGTTCATTTTACTTAAAGGAAGTGGAAACAACATTTAGTGACTGCAGTACCTTAGGCCTTTTGGCAGTGGCAGGCATGATATTTGGGGCAGATGTGTAGGAAGTACACCTTCCGTCTTATCTCCTCACCTTATTAGAGGTTGTCAAGTTAATAGGGGAGTCTGGTGGTTCTGTGTACATAGGTACCATCCAGTCATAGTTTTTAATGAATGGGAATTGGTGTTTTTTTTTTCTAAATCATTTTGGTGTAGGTATTGATTTGTTTATCTGGTTGTATTTTGTGATGGTAATGCCTCCAGGGCAGGGGCAAAATTTTATGCTTCATTAGCAATCAGAGCATTCCTTCGCTTAAAGCTCCCACCCTTGTAGTAGGTGATCATTGGCTATACTGCTACACCTCTACAAAGTAAGATGAGCAGCCACCAGTGGCAGTAACTGCCTGCAGCAGCCAGCTCTCTTACAAGATAAGGAACTACAAGCATTTTTTACCAATGCGGGCAAATTTTTCTATGCTCAAATTTATTACTTTCTCTAATATTTTGGGAGTGGAATATGTCCTTGCATCCCACCTGTCAATATGGGAATCAGTTATGTAATTATTTGGTAATTTATGTATACAAAAATGACATTTTTATAATGAAATAATTTTTTCAAAATACTTGTAAAGTGACTACAGATTTGGAACCCACCCACCTCCCCTTGCAAGAACATAAGGCACAAACAAATTGACAGGCCTTTGCGCTTATTCATTCCTTGTTAATCCTTACCCTTGGGAGCAATAATTATCCTTGTTTGGGCCTACTCTCAAACACATCCATGGTAAATCTCTTAATGTATTGAGTCAAACCGAGTTTTTTTTTTCTCTCTCTCTCTCGTATAAATAAAAATCACATACAAAAATACAAACGCGCTTACATATTCTTGGAGCAATTATGTTCATAGGTATGCGCAGATCCATTCTCTCCAAAACCTTAAGAAATATACAATTTCTGTATATTTTTTTCCTTTTATGCAAATAAATACAGTCTAACAGTTCATTCTCCATTTGTTTTTGCGGTTTAAAATACTCTACATGGTTCAGCAATATTTTCATTCAGAGATTTTTTTTTTTATTCCCTACTCGTCATATCCTTATATCCGAATTCGACCTCTGCATGCCATAAGGTTATTTAAATCTTCTTTTAGGGATAGTCCTTGCCCCCTACAGTGAACTTGACACTGATACCCATATGTCCATTCTCACTCGACCCTCTGTAAATGATTAATTACACACACACACACGCTACATATACCCACACACACACACATATATATGTATGTATGTGGATGCAGATTACTACAGGTAGTTCCTTCTATGGTGCTTGTTTAATGACCAACACCTTGCTTCTACATGACCCGAGGGTAGTGTAACTTGACCCTCCTTGCTTCTACATGACCCGAGGGCAGCTTAACTTGACCCTCCTTGCTTCTACATGATCCGAGGGCAGCTTAACTTGACCCTCCTTGCTTCTACATGACCCGAGGGCAGCTTAACTCAGCCCAGAGTCCTCTAGGAGAACTGGCAATGTAGCTCAAAATTTGTGCCACATTTCAAGAAAAAACATGTTAATAATTTTACAGAGTACAAAAACATTTCAGGAAGTCTTAATATTTGATAATGAAATTTGAAAAATTATGTTTTATCATGTTTTAGGCTAGCAGTGCATTCATTAAAAAAAACAAATTTGATTGGGGACAACGGACATGGCAATACAACGCCCCACCCTTGCCATGCCCAAAATGTCTAGAAGGTTTGGAAGAACTATGGTTGAGAACTATACCTATGTAATTGCTTTGATAAGTTTATACAGAAAGTTATTTTATCATAAAAATGTCACTTTTTGTGTGTATTTAGGCAGCTATAGTATTTTTATAGCTGTCAAAATTAAATGAGTTTTCTGATCAACAAATTTTTTTTTTCCAGCAGGGTTCTTCTCATTTCATTCCATTTGCCTTCATGTATCCATGGAAGGATAGATACAGGCTTCTAATCATGAACATGACTGCAATATTGCAGTCATGTATATTGCAATTTGTTTGCAATTCAATATGTTGCATGCAGTGCTAAATTTACCAAAATAGCAAGGCTTTAACCTTTTAAGTGTGGAACTCAAAGTTATTTGTTTCCTAAATTATTTCCTATATTTAAGGTTTACAAAGTGTAATGATGATCTTTGATTATTACAGATGGCCAGGATTGACTATTGTATGTGTGATGGGCATTTAGGTTATACCAACACATCACGTGTGTATGATTCATGGGAGCCTTTTATTGAACGAGCACATCACATAGTGTGGCGTAAAAAACATGAAGTTCATCAGCATCTTTATGCATATAAAGGTTAGCTAACTTTGTTTAATGTAGTTGTGGGTAGTTGTATATGCTAATGATATCTTGTAAATTTCACCACGCAAAGTTTTTAAGTTCACTTTATTACTGCTTTTGTAAAACAAGAAGAATGTGTATACGTGAATTTAATTGTAATTATCTTGGTTTTTTTATGTTTGAACTTGTTCATTTTCTTCAGTCTATGGTACATATGATGTTCATTTTCTTTACAGTCTATGGTACATATGATGATGTTTCTTTAAGTGCCTTCATGGAAGTTCAGCTGAACAGTGACTTCAGAACTGAATGGGATGATACAGCATTGCAGTTACGTGTTTTAGATTCTCAGAAAGAATCTAATTCAGATCTAATATATTGGCTTGTTAAATATCCGGTAAGTTTGACAAATACAAACTAGAGCATTTTATGTAGAAGTATTCTCCAGTGCAAGACGGAAGCTATGATGTCTGTATGGTAGTTGGTTAATAAATTTGAACAACAAAGGTATGAAGGACATGAGTGGGTTTGTGCTTGCTTTATGACCTCTGTCCTTGTAGATCCCCCACCCGTTTACTGTATTCGAGTAATGTGCTGCTTAGCCTCCTTCACAGTGGAGGACAGTCTTCACTATCCCCTTGGCTAATTTTCCTCTGTTTTAGCCTGAGAGGAGTACTCATGTGAAGGTTGGAAATTTGTCTTTCACTCCTCATGGTGTCTTGCATAATGTTAATTTTGTGGGTAGGAATGAGTTTTTGCTACAGACTTAGTTTTTCTTTCTTTCTTTCCTTCTTTGAATCTCAGAGGGCTCCAAAGGGAAATCATCCTGCTTAGAGAGACACATTAAAGGCAAAGGTGATTCATGAATAAAAATGAGGGAGTAGAAGATAAAACCAATACACTGGAATTAAGGAAGTAGCATCAGAGACCTTGAAAGAATTTTCTCCCTATTTAAAAATTTGGAGATCAGAAGATTCCATAATTGCACTAAGCAAACTATTCCACATTTTAGTTGTAACTAAGATAAAACTCCTAGAAAGCTGAGAAGTAAACAAGAGTGCAGCAGGAGCCTGCCTAGTGTTGCAAGCAAAAACTGCTAGGTAAGGTAAGAGCAGTGCAGAGGATGGTTTTCATCATAATAGATTTCACATCTATGCCACTAGTCAATATTAAGAGTTGGCAAAATAAACTGGACTGATGACATAATTAACCTAGAGTTTGAGATGAAGGTCAGCACCTGAAGACCACACTGGATGATGACATAACTATTCAAGGGTTTGAGATGAGAGCATGGGTGCCCGCATATAGGGGCAAAAGGGGCCACTTGCTCTCCTGAAATCCTGGAATTTTTTCCACGAAGGAAAAAATGAAAAAGCGAGATAGCCAAGTACTTTCGATCATGTTCGGACCCTTTACTGAGGCAAACTGATTTTACAAAGAACAACATAGTCAAAAGAAGGCTTAATATACAAACTGACACTACCAGATTAGCCATAAGAGCGATTTTCACTCTACAGAAAGGAGTCGCCAGAGGCTAGCCACACCTTGAAGGATGCCCACAGTAAACAAGTGATTCTTCCAGAAAACAGTACATTTTGAAAAAAAAACACAGGAGCATATACAATTTAATATCATTAATTTTTACATAAATTTTCCCAACAAAATTCATGATATTAAATTGTATATGCTCCCGTGTTTTTTTCAAAATGTACTGTTTTCTGGAAGAATCACTTGTTTACTTGCTGGGTATCCTTCAAGGTGTGGCTAGCCTCTGGCGACTCTCCTTTCTGTAGAGTGAAAATCGCCCTTATGGCTAATCTGGTAGTGTCAGTTTGTATATTAAGCCTTCTTTTGACTGTGTTCTTTGTAAAATCAGTTTGCCTCAGTGAAGGGTCCGAACAGAACCGAAAGTACTTGGCTATCTCGTTTTTTTCATTTTTTCCTTTGTGGCAAAAAAACCTTTATTTATACATAGCATCACGTTTTATATACTTCGTGATCAAGTTATTCATATATGATATAATATATATTTATATATATATATTATATATATATATATAATAAAACTATATATAATATATATAATAATATATATATATATAACACATGTGTGTATATATATATATATATGTGTGTGTGTGTGTGTGTGTGTGCGGTATATATGTATATATGTGTGTAGTATATATATATATATATATATATATATATATATATTGTGACGTTTATAGATCGTTCGTCTACCCCGCAATTAACTAAATAATTTGATTTGGAAAACGGCAGCCATTTCTTTAGAATATCAGCTGATTTTTAGTAACCGCGGGAAACCCAAAACCCGCCAGATAGAGATAGGAAGTTCCAGTTGGGGAAAAGAGTCTCTTATCAGCTGTAGGGACGTATCTCAAAAGGGAAGGGTGTAGGCAGATGGTACTTCTTAAGACCTATACCTTAAGCTCTCTTTCCTGTGACCCCTCTGCTGGCTGTATGCTTGTTTCCAGGATTTGCCTTGATCGTGGGGGTTAAGCTGACCTCCAACCCCCAAGCAACCCAACTGAATTCTGTCTCAGTCGGCTGCGAGACGTGATCTCGGACAGAGGTCAAATTACCTGCCTTCCTGTTAGGCCTACCCAGGGTGTGAGTGGCGCGCCGATGACCCAGGCCTCGGACAAAGGGGGGCCCCATACTTTTCTACAAAGAGCCACATTTTCTACAAAGGCCCACACTGAACACGACATCCAGGTACGTCTTGTGGAACAGCATATTGCCAGTCTCTCCCTTATCACCTATTATTAATTTTGATCCTCATTCTCCCAATTCAATTTCCAGCAACAAAAGGAATTCATCCTTTTGTTCCCTCTCACTGCCTCATGGCCGCATGCTTCCCCTTGTGTGATCGTCCCAGACCAATGGAGTCATTGCATACTTCAGTGAACCTTAAAAGTTCCTTCTCCCCAGTATTAGAGAATTAATTAATCAAAGCAAGAAGTCATTTTTCCTTTTATCTTGTTTAATCTGGGATTCTTTTCCAGATTCCATGAGTCACGTGCCACGTCTCTCTGCCGCAAGTGTGCATTCCCACCAAAAGTTTTTATGAAAAACCAGCTCGAATTAGTTCACACTTTAGCCAGCTACCCCACTTGTTGGAGTGATTCTTAAGCCCCCAAACGTGGGCGGGGGGCCAATAGCATTCATTTTCTCCAGGCCAGGCAATGGGCCTTTTTGTAAATAAATTAGTTGTATTAAGTAACGAGCTGAGTTTTTCTGGCGAACTTTACCCTCTAAAAGAAATTAATAATAACTTTCATGCTTACATCGGTAAGTTAAAGCAATTTCACCTCTTGAAATCTCCTAAATTCACTTGCCGTCTTTACGTATCTAGCCATCCTCTCAAGGCCGCCTATATTACGTAAAATTGGCGAATCCTGCCTGGATTGAAAACCTAGGCAAAAAAAAAAAGCGTTAAAAAAAAAAAAAAAGCTTTTAAATCGCGGTTATTCCGTTGTAAAACGTTAAAACTGGTAAAGTTATTGTTACAAAGCGTTAAATTCAAGCACCACTTGCAGGGAAAGAAGACACACTGACTCACGCGGTTAAGGGAGGCCATTCATTAATATGATTACAGGCTGGGTCCCGGGTTACGAACGGGGTCCGGCTTAACGGACCGTTCCGAGGTTACGACGCTTTTCTTAAATATTAATTGAAAAAATCACGCCCTGGGTTACGACGCTTGTCCGAGGTTATCGGACGCTGACGGCTTCCGACCGCTCCGAGTTTACCAACGCTTTTAAAAAACACAAACTATGATAAAGAATCCTTTATAGTTTAGCACAGTTTTTCTCTTTTTCTCTATTCTTCTCTGGTATTTTATGATGAAAATAATCAACTCAATTAGTGTATTTTGATGTTTATTTTCACTTTTCAGGGACGTAAATACATTTCATAAAATATAAAATTGAATCAGACTGCGATCAATGAACGCCAACAAATACATATGTATTTTTTAGAATTCTTCTTCTGTTAATTTTAAATTACATGTTACAATGTTTTCATTAATAGCTGTCAGTAACTCGGTATTTCTCCATAAAAATAATAATTCTCTCTATCTCTCCTCTCGTCTCTACTACAAAAGATGTATGTTTTTTTGTTATGATACAAAGAAAAATGGATTTAACTATTTTCAAATAAATTAATTAATTTTAAATTTATACCAGCAATAATATCAATTCAATAAAGAAAATACCATCAGTGAATTAGGTAAGATTTTAGCTTATTAATTTAAAAAAATTTATGAAGAATGAAAGGAAATCCCAGAGTCTTCTCTGTAACCTTTTCCTCAGGATGCATGTACCTTAAAAACTGTCAGATATATCAAGTTCTGTGACAGCCCGAGGGGGTAAGAGGTTGGGGGAAGAGTTGGGGAAGTAGCTGCAGTGTTTGCAATGAACGTGGTCCTGAAATTTCCCCACCCCCCCCCCCTCTCTCTCTCTCTCTATCTCTCTCTCCTCTCTCTCTCTCTATCTTCATTTAACTGAGCACTCGAGATTTTTTTACTGTACTTGTTACTATTTGTTTTTTAATACTCGTTTCAAATAAATAATAATAAAACAATAATAATAATAATAACTGTAAGTACAAAAGTTCATGTGATAGTATTTCACTTTTAAATTAAGGTTGAACTCTCTCTTCTCCTCTCCTCTCCTCTCTCCTCTCCTCCTCTCTCCTCTTCTCTCTCTCCTCTCTCTCTCTCCCTCTCTCTCTTCTTTTGCCACACAAAGATAATAAAATGTGGTCAATTGTGGCAAAACTCCAATTCCCCTCTCTTTTGCTTGGAAGCGTTATAAGTATTTTTTTGAGGAGAAACAGAGAGAGATAAAACACACTCTCTATTCTCTCCTCTTCTTCTCTTTTACCGAGATGAAAGACTTTTTATGGTACCTTAGTATGTAAAATGTTTATTGATAAATTTCAGTTATTTAATAATAATAATAATAATAATAAATAAAAACTTTAATTACAAAATTCATTAATGGTCGTATTTAAAGAGATGACAAATGACCTTTCCATTTTCACTTGTAAGGAAGGAATTAATTCCTTTCTTTTTACTTGAGTTTTTTTTTTTATTTGTGAGTAGAATTTTTATGGTAGACGCATGTGTTTTACTATAGTTTTCAAATAATAATGATAAAATAATAATAATAGATAATAATAACAATAATAGAAGTAGGTAATAATACGATAACTTAATTTCAAAAGGAAAATTCTTGCCCTTTGTCTGTTTTCTGGTATCAATTTTCCCTAACAATACAACTCGAGTGACACTCGGAGCTTAACTGCCATTACAGAATGGGCAACGAATTTAATTGGTTTTATGTAAATTCTTCTCTTCTCTTCTCTATCTCTCTCAGCTCTCTACTTTACTAGAGATGAGATTCATTTTCATGGACGGAATTATATGTAACTACAAGTTTATCATAATATCTTTCCAACTGTAAGTAACAAAAAAAAAAAAAAAAATTCCATATTACCCTGAAGTATTTTAATACAAAATAAATCCATTCCATTTCTACTCTTTTAAATACCTGTGAGGAACAACTCTCTCTCTCCTCTCTCTCCTCTCTCTCCACAAGATACTTGTCAACTACATTTGGTGTATTATTTTATTTCCTTCTTTTATCTCTCTCGCTCTCAGCAAAAAGAATTGATAGGGACAGACAAAACATAATTGCACAGTCCTCCTTCTTTCTCTATTCCTCTGGAGAAATATGTTGCGGGTTTATGGGAGGGGGGAAAAAGCTTGCATTACAAGGACTCATTTCAATCGATTGAAACCGTTAAGGAGTTATTTTTTTTTCTCTATCTCTCTCTCTCTCTATCCTCTCTATCTCTCTTCTTGTATTTTTAATTGGAAAATATACAGTACATTTGTGAAGAACAAACAGTGCTTGGCACATGGAAAAAAGTAAATCTTAGTGATAATTTTAGAGATCAAGCCCTAAAGAAAAATTGCAAATTAGTATAGTGAAATTTTCTCCTGTGGACATGTTTTCAAGAAGAACGTCGTTCCGGCTTACGGGAAGGGGGGGATTTTCGGGTTACGAGCGACTTTAAGAACGGAACCACCCAGTCGTAAACACCCGGGGACCGCCTGGATTCTGTAACCCAATGTTAGCTTTAAGGTACGTTTAAGTATTTTTCTTTTTATTGTTGAAAGCGTCCATCAAAAGAGCGCAGGTAAGTAAATCCTTATTATTTGTTAAACGGCCAAACGGCCAGTGGCCAGGCTTTATTTTAGCGGCGGAGCAAACAATTTGGCCCCGCGGAATTCTCTTGTTACTTTGTGCTGTCCTCCCCGTAGGAGATTACACAAACACGGGTTGGCAGATAGATGACCAGAAACGGAACCAGATCAAAACTAGGAAGTGCTTTTTGCCAGGCTTTATTGCTGTATTAGAAAGGCCATAGACTAGTTAGGAGTTGGTTTTACTAATAGTTTACGGCAAAAGAAGTGTACAATTTTTTGTTCCTTTTGTGACTATGTTAAGCTAGGGAATCCATTTGCATACATTCAACTTACCTAGGCCAGATATATACATAGCTATCGACTCCGTTCGTTCCCGACATGAAATTTCAAATTTCGCGGTGGCACTCGCTTACAGGTAGGTCAGGGTGATCTAACCGGCCCTGCTCTTGGGTGGCAGGGCTAGGAACTATTCCCGTTTTCTAATCATAATCTCCTCTGGCGCCAGGCTGTATCAACATTGTTTGTTAACTTCCTCCTGACTAGAATTCGTTTTTCGCAAAAAGCTTTTGACTGATCATTCGCGCTTGATATTTGGTGACGTACTTGGATCGTTGTTTGGCATTCGCTTATAGTGGACTGGTTTCTTTTTTGGAAACTTGGTTTTTGGAATTTGTTTGGGAAATATGTACGATTTCTAGTGTTAGTTTCCGAGGGAGGTGTGGAATGAGGGCTGTAAGGGTTGAGGAGTTCCGAAAGCTTCGGATAGATCCATCCCACACAGTTGATAGGGGGTGGTAGAATGGTTGAATGTTCGATTGGAGAAATACGTGGCAATGAGTGTGAGAATCTGAAGTGGCAAACAATGGAAGTGGAAGAATTAACTTCTTACTGAAGAAGTTGAGAGAAAGTAGAGAGAGGTAAGGCGGCTTATAAAAACCCGCCAGAATGTCTGCCTCTCATGAATTTTACTGTCTAGCTCTGTAGTTCTTACTACCTATGATGGATTAATAAACCATTCTGTTTCAGCCCGTTCACAACTTGATAATCCATCTAGTTCTGCTTCGGAAATAGCAGAACTTAGAGCTGGGGGGGGGGGGTGTTGGTTCCCTTCAGAAAGAAAACGCAGGAAAAAAAAGTCGCCAGGCAATTGGAAGGTAAGCGGAAAGTGAATGTGGCCAGTGATATTAGTGTCCCAGTGTAGTGGAGGGGGCGTCTTGGTCGTCTTCTGCGGACGCTCCAGGCCTAGGACCTATTTCCAAGCTCCCTGGCACCCGGAGGAGAAGGAAAAGTCGAAAAAGCCCGTACGGGGGTTGTGGAGAATCCACCCCATAAACGATCAGGCGTCCCATTCGGCAGAATCCGATCGTATCGACTGCCAAGGGACCGCCGATATAGGAAAAAGCATCCTTCGAGCGAGTGGCTTGTTTTCGTTCGTCGAGTTCGCCTTCGCCGAGAACGAGGATGGAAGGAGCGAATCTTTTCCCATACTTTGAAGAGGAGTAAGAAAAGAGCACGAGAATCAATTCGAAGTCCCCCGAGCGCTTCTCAGAAGGAGGAGCGGCCATCTATTCGGTAAGAAAGAGGGGCGAGAATACAGTCAGACTTTCTGGGTCTGCGGACGAGAATCCTAGCAGCGCCCTTACCAGATCTCCCCTCGTCCTAATGCGGGAAGATTCCTCAACAAGAAAATTTTGAAGAATATGCAAGAGCAATTAGCCTTGTTAGTAGGAACTCGTTATAAGGAGGCCTACTAGTAGGAAGAAAGGATGATAGGGCGTTACCTAGAAAAGGATCTAAATTTAAAAACCTTATCTCCTGACCAGGCGCGGACGCATCCATTCAGGGGGAGTGCGCACAAGTCGGCCAATCTCTGGGGGGGGCGGTGCGCTAGACAGGAGAGAGGTAAGAAAGGAAGCTACTACCCTGTTTCAAAGAGTAGGGCGCCAACCAGAAGCCAGGACTCCGAGGTAGGCGACAAACGAGCCAGTACAAGATTCCAAAGATTTTCAATTCAAGCGCCAAGAGGGTTAAGCTGGAAGAGGAAGATCCTGTTCAGGAGTAGAGCACTTGTGAGAGGAAAGCGCCTTACTAAACAAAAAATTCAGACGCATGCTTAAGGATCAGGTTTAGGTATTCGGAACGACGTACTCCTACAAGACCACAAGGAGTCGTCGGGCCTAGAATACTCCTCCCAGGCGGCCCAGGAGTTATTACTGATATGAACTAAAATACTCCTCTCAGGCGCCAGGAGTATTCCGGAAGCTTATTAATCCATCACAGGCGCCAGGAGTACTCTGCACGTAATACTCCCTCCCAGGGCCAGGCAGGTAGTTTCGGAACTTAATACTCCTACCACACGCCAGGAGTATCAGAAACAAAAATGCTGGCCTACTTAAAAGCCAGGAGGGTATTCGAGGCGCCCCCCCTTGCGCCCCATGCCAGGGCGCCAGGAGTATTCCAGGCGCTAATTGACTCCTCCCAGGCGCCAGGAGTATTCCAGGCGCGTTACTCCTCCCAGGCGCCCAGGAGTATTACCGAAAGATTATACTTCCTTACCAGGCCGCCAGGAGTATTCGGGAACTTAATACTCCGACCAACGCAACCAGGAGTATTCTTTGAACAAAAATGCGCCTTGATAAAAGCCAGGAGTTATTCGAGGCGCCTCTGAGCCTGCCAGGCGACCAGGAGTACTCGGAACTTAATACTTCCTACAAACGCGCCAGGAGGATTCTAAACAAAAAAATGCGCCTACTGAAAGACCAAAGGAGTATTCGAGGCGCTTTTGCGGCCTGCCAAGGCGGGACAAGGACTATTCCAAGCACGTTACTCCTCCCAGGCGGAGGACTACTCCTACTGTACACCCAGGCGCATTCCTCGTATGAAGAGCCTGACACTCGTAAGAGAGTAAGAGAAGGAGTCGAGTAGAAAGAAGAGAGCCTTCTCCTTTTTTCCGGAGCCTATCCCAACCCAGAAGAATGCCCGGGAGGACGAAATGAAGGAAGGGAGCTTCTAATTATAAAATTCTTTCGTCCCTTCTGTTGAGGGAGGAGGACAATTATGGAGGACTCTTTGAACGCCAGCTGCTCCCCCTTCGCCACGATCGCCAGTTTTTCAAGCACGAAAAACACTCAAGGTCTTCCATCTTTCCCTTAAAATGAAGCCTTGCCAGTTTCTATGAGGAGAGCTCTCACAAATCTCTTGGACTCCTGGTTCAAGAAGAAGAAGTAAAGGAGTTAGGAAGGACGGTCTTTTGTATGACCTCCCGATAACTTACAGGGAGGAGAGGGAAACTTTGGTTTTACCCCCCCCCTGGTCCAAAGGGAGGGAGGGATATGGGATTATCTCTTTGATCCGTTTCAGCTGAGGTCAAGACTTCCTCGAGTTTGGTGGGGATTCGTCTCGAGAAGGCAACTACCTTGCAATGCAGCGAAAGGTTACAGGTGGGGGGCTTTCGGAAACGGAATCACCTTCATCAAGGGACTTTTTCATACCTTGTTAGAAGTTTTTAACTTATTAGATTGGTCCTTGGGGGTTTCTGGCCAAGAAATCTCAAGAAAATTGAACAACTCGACCCAGAAACCCTGAAAATTGCAATCCTCGCCTGCATTGATAAAGGCTGTCAGGATGGATCGGCTGAGGGTTATGCTCTCTATATGGTGCAGGAGGTTTTTTAAAGAATTTTAAAAGGGCGAAAAGGGCGGGCACAGTGCTTTCCATCAACCGAAGGGCCGTCCTTCATTCAACAGAGAGCAGCCTTATTGGTTTGCGCCTCTCTCATGAAAACCTTTTTCCCTTTTTCCATCAGTGGGTGGGAAGGACATCGCGCATTCTCTTGACGGAAAAAGGCACCCCCAGGATATCCTTAGACAATCCTCAACGGGAAGAATAGGGCCTGTGGGCTAGTGAGGAAAATGAAAGTGGGCTAGCACCCAGCTCAGAAAACAGGCCTTTTCGGAGGAGGTCTTTCCAACTAGACCGATCGCCCAGGAAGGAAAGTCAAACGATTAAGAGGGGCAGGTATTCCTTGCCGTTCCTTTAAGAAAAGGGAAGTGAAAAATTCTGTCCATCCAGACACTACCGTAGGAGCCAGGCTACATTATTTTTTGCGAAAGCCTGGGAAGGACATAGGAGGCAACCAACTTGGAACGATGTCGATTATCAAGAAGGGGTATCGCATCCCATTCAAGGACAATTCCTCCCTTGACCAACATCTCGAGCGGGGAATTGGTCCGGCCAGATACAAAGGGGACCCTATTCTGAGGGATACTATTCGTCAGATGGTGGGAAACAGTGTGGGACAAAAGAGCAATAGAACCTTTGTGCCGGATTGCAAACCTCCCCTGGGGTTTTACAATCGGCTTGTTTCTTGTAACAAAAGCCTCGGGGGGATGGGAGACCCGGTAACTGGACGTTAAGTGCGTCTGAACAAATTCGTCGAACAACAGAAGTTCAGCATGGAAACGTCTGCCTCAGTCCTTGCAGCACTGCCGGCCAAGTGGGGCATTGGATGGTGGTGTCCCTAGACCTTCAGGAAGCATACTTCCACATCCCCGATCCACCATTTCGTCGTAGGGGAAGTACCTTCGATTCTTTATGTTCGAACGGAAGCAAATTATCAGTTCAGGGCCCTGTGTTTCGGACCTGCTCCACGGATCCTCAAGTCTTCAAACAACGTGATGAAAAAAAATGTAGCAAGGGGCCCCAACTTACATTTGAAAGGGATAAATGTCTCCCTGCTACCTGGACGACTGGCTCATCAGAGCCAGGTCTCAAAAGCAAGTCAGGTTTGGAGGACTGCGAAAACAACACTTGGGAATTGAACAAACGTCTTTTTGGACTTGATCGGTGAACCTCGAGAAGTCACAGATGATCCCCAGCCAGAACGTGGTTTATCTGGGGATTCAGATGGATTCTTTCGGGGTTTTCGAGTTTTTCCATTCGCAAGAGAAGAATTAAAGAATAAAGGCTGTGCCACAGTATCGAACGTTATTAGGAAGGAGCGGCACTTCAGCGATTGGGAAATGCGCTGAGGGCCTTATTCTGGGAACCCCGTTCCTCGCTCGAACAGTTCTTTATCCTAGGAAAGGATTACATCTTAGACAGCTTCAGTTCTTTCCTAAGACAAGAAGTTGGAGTTGGAAGGACAAAGGTCAGCTCTCGGGGACACGTTTTCCAATCTCGGAAGAGAATAAAACCATCATTTGAAAGTGGTGGTTTGGTTCCATTAAAGGAAAACAAAGGAGTGTCCCTGCAAGGTACGGAACCCAAGCTGAATATTGTTTTCCGAGCCGCCCGGAGGTCGGGTCTGGGGGCAACATTGGGACCCAGAGAACGTCAAGTGTCCAGGAACCCTGGTCGGCAGAACAAAAAGGCGTCATTGGCACATACAAATTGCAAAGAGCTCTTTAGCTGATTCACCATGGCGCTAAAGGAGCTTCGAACAACCCTTAGGTTCAGAGGCAAAGTCGCGCAGATAAATTCAGGACAATACGAAAGCAGCTTGGATTTATGTCAAAGAAGCAAGGAGGGACGCACTCTTCTTTTGCCTCTGTTACGAGCTGGGAACTGGGAATCTACCTGACTTCTTTGGGCCGAACCGAAAGGAAGGTTAATTCTCCATAACAACGGTTTGTTCAAGGGGAGGGGAGGGAATGTTTGAGAGCGGACAGATTGAGCAGGACGATTCCAGGTCCTTCCCAAACAGGAGTGGACACTCCACTCAGAAAGTCTGTCAAGAGCCTTTGGCGGCTTCCTTTGGGGGAAGCCATCAAATAGATCTTTTCGCCAACATTCACCCTCTCCAAACGGATAGATACATTTTGTCGCCCCTGGTGGGAGGATCCCCAGGGCTTATGCAACAGACGCCTTTATTTTCCTGGACTGGTCAGGAATAGGAGTTTACGCTTTTTCCCCCCGTTCAAGACACTGGGGGGAAGTAGTCAGAAAATTCGTGGCAATCCGAAGGAAACCCCAAGATGGACTCTGATCGCTCCGTATTGAGGCCAGCTCAAAAAAATTTGGTTCACAGAGGTGGATGGAATGGAACCAGTGGACGTTCACCCAGATCTCTTCCAAAACAGAATAGATCTGCTCAACAACCAAAAACCCCCTTAGAAGAGGCTACCATCAAAAATCTACCGCTCTTGCTCTGACTTGCCTTTCGACTATCGAAAAGAACTTGTTTCAGAGCGAGAGGGTTTTCTCGCCATGACAAGCAAAATGCAATTGCTAGAGCCCGCAAGATCATATACGAGGCGAGTGTACCAATCGAAGTGGGGAAGTTTTCAGTAAACTGGTGGGATAGGGTCGAAGAAGCTGTCTCTGTTTCCAGTAACCTCTGTGACCGAAATTGCAGATTTTCACGTTCTGTCTTCTTAGACAAAAGTCGCATCTCTCAGTACCAACTATTAAGGGGTAACCGGAAGTATGCTCTCAGCAGTCTTTAGCAAACAGAGGATTAGGATCTAACGAATGATAAGGATGTTTTGCACGACATCCCAATTCGTTCATTCGAAAAACAAAAATCTAAAATCAACTTGTACCTAAGGTTTCCAAGCTGGAACTTAGATGTGGTTCTAAATTTATTGCATCAGATGAATTAGAAAAACCAATTCACCACTGCTTCGTCCCGTAAATATCACTAGAAAAGTAAAAAAAATTGTTGTTTCTGATCTCTCTTGCAACTGGCAAAAAGAATCAGTGAGTTGCTACGCCCTTGAATCAAGAAGGTTGGCTTCAAAGGGAGACTCCCGCCAATTCGGTTCATTTCAGTCCCTTTTCTTTTTTGGACCAAAAATGAAAAACCCTTCGAATCCCCTGGCCAAGGAAGCTTCGAAAGTGAAAGGACTTTCTAGTTTGGTGGGACAGAGAGGCAGAAAGATCCCTTTTGCCCAGTTAGAGCTCTAAAATTTTTATCTGGACATGAAGAAGCAGTTGAGGGGGTTTAGCAGAAAGGGTCTTTGGTTTGGGGCTCAGTGAAAGACCCCAAGAGAGCAATGTCCAAGAACGCTTTCAGGCCTTCTTTGTAGAAGTGGGTTATCAACGGGAAGCTCATAAGAAGTGTACCAGATGATTCTTTTAATCTTCTAAGCGAGGGGAGCCCACGAAGCTTAGAAGCAATCGCAACTTCTGGTGGCGTTCCAAAGAAATATGTCACTAAAGAACATTCTTTTGGGACACGACTTTTGGATTGGAATGCAACTCTGTGTTTGCATCACCCATTATTTAAAAGAACGTGCGGAGTTACGTGAGTGATAAACGTTCTTTTCGTTAGGTCCGTTTGTGTCCAGCACAAGACGGGGTTCTGGGTAAAGGAAGGAAAGAAAAGCACCAAGCTAACAAAATTATGTACGGTAACCCTCTTGTCGGATGTGTTGCTCGGCGGGTTTTCGGTGTATTCTTTTTTTTTTTTTTTTTAGGGAGTGTCAGTAGTCGCAAACCGGCGGCCTTCACTTATCTTCATTTAGAAAATCGATTGTAGAGTGACATATGGATAATTAGCAGGGGTACAAAAATTTTGTATTATTTTTGTATGTATGAGTTTCGGAGTTTTTGGTTGTTTGCCAAAGAGTTTGGGGAAATAATATAGGCAATCTTAGAAACTAACAACGGGTTAGGATCGGGGTGATCGGGATTGGTTGTGTGCTCCTTAAAATTAGTGGCGTGTTGTCGCATAATAAGCGGATGTGGCTCCCATTGACAAACGCCAGTTAGGATTCTGTCGAAGGTAAGTGGAAGAGACACCCATCGACAGATCCACAAGGAAACTATTGGCGGCCAACAATCACTATCTCGCTTAGGCTCTTGAGGATGAAGCAGACCATCCAGGGCAGTAGCCACGAAGTAGCCATCTAAAAAGGTAGGAACTAAGGTTTATTAATAACCTACAACAGGATGTGGTTTACCTGTCTAGTCAGTTAGTTAGCTGTCTCTTGCCTCCACCAAAGGGTGGGGGTCAATCAGCTATGTATATATCTTTGACAGGCGGAAGTTGAATGTATGAAAATGACCAAGTGTTATGATACAAAATAAAGTTTCATACAATACTTACCATGGCAGATATATACAATTGAAGGACCCACCCGGCCTCCACCCGCAGGAGACCAGGTGGAAGAGAGATTATGATTAGAAAAACGGGAACTAGTTCCTAGCACCTTGCCACCCAGAGCAGGGCGGTAGATCACCTGACCTACCTGTAGCGAGTGCCGCGAAATTTGAAATTCTGTCGGGAACGACGGAGTCGATAGCTATGTATATATCTGCCAGGTAAGTATGTATGAAACTTTATTGTATCATAACAATGTCATTTTTAACTTAGTTTTTTATTCCAATTGTTGGTAACCGCTTACCTCTCAGCTTAAATTCAGCTTAGAGCACACTCGCACCTGAGCGGTCTCAACCAGCCTTCGTTTTCGCTCACAGCGGCAGCCATGTTTGTTTTCTCTTTCAACATTATCTAAACAATTTAAGCAAAGTAACGTAAGTCACGAAGTTTTAACGTAAATAATATCAATGTCGGTACTAGTATCTATCGTCCTGCCAGAGAAATTAACGTAATTCGTCTTGAATAAGAAAGTAGAATTTTGTGTTGTAAATTGCCTTCGCATTTACAGAATCAGCTGATTCGCCATCAATGCTAGCACACCGTGGTGCTAACCCGCTCTTCTCGCCTCACGTGTCTCACCTCGCATCGCTCACTCGCGCGCTGAGCGAAAATTTCATTTCACTTAACGTAACCTCATTTACAAATGTTTGCTAACATCGTTTCAGATCCTTACCGTAATTTTTCACTTGTCCTTACGTAAAGTTAACGTAAATCTTAAAAGTAGAGTCACTTGCAAGAATTGTTAACGTAAAACGCGTCTTTGTAAATTTCATATTGAAACGCAAATCATTTCATAAGCGCAAGCCGCTAACATTAACGTAAACATCGTTCACCGCGAGCGCGTTATCATTTTTCATAAAACGTTTTCAAAAGTAATTCTTTCAGTAAACGTTAACGTAAGTAAATCATTTAACGCAAGTTGCGTCATATTAAACTAACATTAGTAGTTCAATTCAAATATAAGGGAGTTCATTCATATATCATTTTTCATCTTCCCTCTCCGATGAGATCCGAGAGAGAGAAGAGAGAGAGAGAGCGGAGAGAGGAAGGAGAGAGAGACGGGAGAGAGAGAGAGAGAGAGAACCAGAACCCAGTATTCACAAAGCCAAGAGTACTACCTCTTACCATTAATTATAGCATGCAGAATTAACATTATTTTAGTCTCTTGTGTCTTTCATTTACACAGCGTGATACGTACGCGCATGTGTCCATTGCAGTTTGCAAACATTTGTTTGTTTCATTTACCGAGTACTTCAGTGAGGGGGGCCTGAGCATTTCTAAAATTTCCATTACCTGTCGTTGCCCGAGTGGTCTTGTTCATTTTTTATCCCAAAAGACTTGCGTGTACCGCAAGCACAATTCGCACAGTGTGCCACGCAAATTCATTACTTCCAGACAGGGAAGTCGTTACCAGTTTAGGACTGGCCACCACCAGTGCACGTCAGGTCTTATCATTTTACAGTGCCACTAATTCTTGACACTGTTCATCGACTGGCTGCTGAAGTACTCCCACCTTTTACTTTCTCTCCTCCACTATTACACTCTGCCATGAGCAGTGCCCTTTCACTTCGGTATACGTACTTAAGTATACTGCATCTAGTGTCCGTCCGACGTGGGACATACCAGCACGATACCAGTGCTCCAAGGAACGCCTCCATAAGGGCCATTGCACTTGTACAGGCCGTACAGGTAGCCATTAAACCTGCGTGTCCGTCCTTACGGAACGCCCACTTCATTAATGTCCGTGTACGAGGATCAGTGATCCTTCGGACCAATCAAGGGAACGCCTCCCGAAGTGCCGCAATACCAGCACTACTAGTGCTGCCCAAGGAACGCCTCCTCATAAGTGCCGCGCACCTGTACAGACGTACAGGTAGCCCTATACCTGCGTGTCCGTCCTACGGAACGCTCAGTTCATTATAGAGTATCCACCCATTTGGATCACTGAACCAAGGAACGCCTCCTCATAAGTGCCAGTGCAACCTGTATTGGACCATACAGGTAGCCCATTCACGTCTCCCAAGTTGGGAACGCCCGTAAGTGTGACGTACGCCGCACACTGCATTCAATTTTTTCACCTCATCAGAAGGTGCCATTCACAAAGTGCCACCGAGCACCCAGTCTTTTCAGACTTTTCCTTACCTCATCGCAGAACCCATTTCCAAGTGAGTGCCACTTTCCACAGTAGGCACTCCCATTCCATCCATTTACCCTTCCTGGTCATTATTATCATTTTCACCCGAGCCTCTACTGCAGCCTAAGGGAAATGTCTTCCCCTGCTTCCCGCCGAACTTCATTTGCCAGAGAGCTAGAGAAGCTCGGAGCCCTCATAACTCTGGGCAAGGAGGCTGGTTACACTGGACCAGCACTTGACCAGTGGATAAAGACGCAGCAGGCTGCCGCACGCCTGCAAGAAAAGAAAGTAGAGAAAACCAGACAAGCAAGAGAAGCAGAAAGGAAGGCAAGGGAAGAGGAGCGAAAGCATGAGCTCACTCTCAAGGAGAAGGAACTCGACATCAAGCGGGAGAAGGCCCGTAAGGAGAGTATCCTAGCTCAAGCCACTCTGCCAGCTTCCAGCCCTGCACCCCCTGTCTCTCTTAGTCCCGCCGTCTCTGGTCAGCCTGACATCCTTTCTATTTGTGAGCCTGGTCCTGATCCATGCCGGAGATAGAAATTCCTGCCGCATCCTGCCAGCCTCTTACCCTTTTACCGCCTACCTCCTCCCTTTTGGAAGAGGTAAGCCCACCCACCCAGTTAACCCCAGACTTGTTTCCGAGGGTGATTCAACAGAGGTTTCCTTAACCTCCCCACGTCAAATCACTGCCAGAGAGGACTCTTCACCTGTGCCCGAGCACACTGCCAGCCTTGGTGACTCCACAGATTCGCAACCTGTGGGGCACTCTCGGTCTTATCTTCCAGTGCCACGGAAGAGGTTCTGGAACACGTTCTGCCGAGACTGTGGCCGCAAGGGTCACATGTCTGCAAATTACGGAGGGTGCGCTAATTGCAATATTCCTGCCATCGCAATGACCGTAACCATCCTTCTTCACTAGGACCCCCGAGCTAAGGGCCCTATAACTGTTGCACCCCTCCAAAGTCATTATCAGCCAAGCCACGTCAGAGCCTACGACGACTCTGGCGCTCAAATCTCCCTGATACGGGAAGACAGAATCCCCCGAGGGGCTAACGTTGATAGACGTCGATTGATCACCATTGAAGGTATCAATCACATTAAACTGATCCTTCCGACCGTCCAATTGAGGGTCACTAGACCTCACTTCTCCAAAGAATGTACTCTTGCAGTTGCAAGCTACATCCCAGGAGGTTACGACCTCCTCCTAGGGCAAGACATGAAGTCTCCCTCACAATTCAAAAAGCCTAGGGGTCCTAACCCCATGTCAATTCCACTCCAAAGCAAGGAGTCACCGAAATTCCACTTCCTCTAGGAAGTACATCCACCAACAGTCTCCCCCGTTACCAAGGAGGGAGATTGACCATTCACCAGTTTTTCCGTTGCAAGACCTGTAACGTAATAGGGCACTCCACAAATTGGCCTAGGTGCCCTAGCAAGTTATGTGCAGCGGACACTGTCCAAGTCCCACAAGGCTTAGCCTTCCAAAAAGAGACAGGACCCCTCTGTCTCCCATAACCAAGGGCACGCTGAGAGGTATTGCACCTCCGGTACCCGCCACAGGGTCCAGTCGACCTCAACTCTCTGCCAGTACCACTTGGCAGCACTGAGCAGTGCCAAGCTCCGTCCAGCCTGGACGTAGAGCCACCACCGAACTTGACCTCTGCGCCTGGCCCCGAGCTAGCGCCGGCGCCTAACCTAACCAAGGATCCTCCTACAGGAGATCCTCCAACAGGCATGGAGCTTACCGCAGCCCATGACCAACCCAAAGTCCATGAGTCTTCTTCACCCTCACCACTGTCGCCCGAGGATGAACCTCCGGCAGACCTAACCTTCATACCTCCTCTGGAAAAGCCAGGAACTGCCCCGACCAGGAGTCAGCCTGGAGTTTTCCCCTTACGACGGCTGTCGCAGCAGCCGAAGTGAGGTCCTCCCCGGCAGTAGGTTCCACCTCTACGACGGTTGCTGCAGATAACCGAAGTATGGGTGTTCTCCTGAAATCCCTCAGGCTACCACTGCCTCTGCTCCTGCGTACCACACACTGGAATGATTGCGTCTTCATTTAAAATGTATTGAGTAGGTTAGGCTAATGATTAGTACCAGGGCATTAGGTTAGTAGCAAATAGAATTTTCAAGTAACCTTATCTAGGGGTAGAGTAGACTGTCTCACAAGACAACCGCCCGTAGTTATTTATTAGGCTAGACTACATCACTATATTAAGTTAGTACACTTAGCATCTTTGCCTATAAGTTAGGTAGGCCACTGTAGTTAGCTGTATCCCTGCTCAAAAAAAAACTTCAAATTGGAATAGGAGAACAGGGTAGTCGAGACGATCAATTTATTTAAGCCAAGACCTTCACACCCGAAAGGGAGTGAATGCCTTCTTAACAGGGGGAGCTGTGACGTTTATAGATCGTTCGTCTACCCCGCAATTAACTAAATATTTGATTTGGAAAACGGCAGCCATTTCTTTAGAATATCAGCTGATTTTTAGTAACCGCGGGAAACCCAAAACCCGCCAGCTAGAGATAGGAAGTTCCCCAGTTGGGGGAAAAGAGTTTTATCAGCTGTAGGGACGTATCTCAAAAGGGAAGGGTGTAGGCAGATTGGTACTTCTTAGACCCTATACCATTAAGCTCTCTTTCCTGTGACCCCCTCTGCTGGCTGTATGCTTGTTTTCCAGGATTTGCCTTGATCGTGGGGGGTTAAGCTGACCTCCAACCCCCAAGCAACCCAACTGAATTCTGTCTCAGTCGGCTGCGAGACGTGATCTCGGACAGAGGTCAAATTACCTGCCTTCCTGTTAGGCCTACCCAGGGTGTGAGTGGCGCGCCGATGACCCAGGCCTCGGACAAAGGGGGGCCCCATACTTTTCTACAAAGAGCCACATTTTCTACAAAGGCCCACACTGAACACGACATCCAGGTACGTCTTGTGGAACAGCATATTGCCAGTCTCTCCCTTATCACCTATTATAATTTTGATCCTCATTCTCCCAATTCAATTTCCAGCAACAAAAGGAATTCATCCTTTTGTTCCCTCTCACTGCCTCATGGCCGCATGCTTCCCCTTGTGTGATCGTCCCAGACCAATGGAGTCATTGCATACTTCAGTGAACCTTAAAAGTTCCTTCTCCCCAGTATTAGAGAATTAATTAATCAAAGCAAGAAGTCATTTTTCCTTTTATCTTGTTTAATCTGGGATTCTTTTCCAGATTCCATGAGTCACGTGCTGTCTCTCTGCCCGCAAGTGTGCATTACCCAAGTTTTATGAAACCAGCTCGAATTAGTCACACTTTAGCCAGCTACCCACTTGTGAGTGATTCTAAGCCCCAACGTGGGGGCCAATAGCATTCATTTTCTCCAGGCCAGCACGGGCCTTTTTGTAAATAAATAGTTGTAAGTAACGAGCTGAGTTTTCTGGCGACCTTCCCTCTAAAGAAACTTAATAACTTTCAGCTTACGGTAAGTTAAAGCAATTCCTTCTTGAAATCCCTAAATTACTTCCGTTTACGTATCTAGCCTCTCTCAAGGCGCTATATACGTAAAAATATATAGATATATATATATATATATATATATATATATATATATATATATATATATGTGTGTGTGTGTGTGTGTGTGCGTATATATGTATATGTGTGTGTATATATTATATATATATATAATATATATATATATATATATATATATATATATATATATAGATATATATATATATATACAGGCGGTCCCCCGGGTTACGACGGTTCCGGCTTACGACGTTCCGAGGTTACGACGCTTTTTCGGAAACTATTCAATGGAAAATCCGTCCTGGGTTACGACGCTTGTTCCGAGGTTACGACGCTGACGCTTCCGACGCTCCGATTGTTAACGACGCTTTTAA
>NC_061089.1:27355346-27407846 GCF_015104395.2 Macrobrachium nipponense
CCACTGGGCACTCTCGACCCAGCTTGTCTGTGCTGTCTGGGACCCGGTAACGAACTCCTCTGACCAATGGTGCGGCCTGTTTCAAATGCCCCTTTTCAGATGGCATCATTATGCAAGAAGCTGATTGGTTATTCTGGCTCCTAAGACACAACGGCCAATCACGAAGGGATATAGAGATACGTGGCACTCTTTTGAACTGCCAAGCCACGCCAACTTGTAACGTCTTTGGCGGTTGACTTGTTTTGATACACATACACTCAGTATCACTTATAACGGTTTCACGGGACTTCAGAATAACACGGAAAAGGCATATTCAAAACTGTATCGAATCAACTCATATATATATTATATATATATATATATATATATATATATATATATATATATATATATATATATATATATATATATATATACAGTAGACCCTTGACTCACGAACACAATCCGTTCCTAGACCTTGGTCGTGTTCCAAATTGTTCGTGACTCCGGAGCTAATTTCCCCATAAGGTTTAATGGGAATAATATTAATTGGTTCTCGACCCCTACGAACCAATATATATCATGTATATTTTGCCTTATTTTTACACAGATAATGTAAAAGTCAGTGTAAAAACCTTAATATATCTAATAATATAATTTAAAATGGTAAACTAACACTATAAAACGTTTGTAAAGTGAACACTTACTATGACTGGCGAGACTTCTGGCTTGACGGACAAGAGAAGAGGAGGGTGGTGGGTGGGGAGGAAGGTTATTGTGCGGAAGAGTAACCCTCCCCCGATCCAGTTCGGTGGGAGAATCTCGGTTCCGGAGATATTCAACTCTTCTAGGTTTTTTTGGTGAACGTTTAATCACAAACTTATCCAATGTCTGTTGCCTTTTCCTTCCTTGCATAACTTTTCTGAAATGGCTCATTCAATTTTTCATTGAGCATATTCACGATCCTGTTCGTAACAATTTTGTCCGGATGATACAATTCAAGGAAGCACTGGACATCATTCCACTTTTCCAATGCGGCTTTTATCACATCACTGCTGACATCTGTAACTTCCTCCCCAGCCTCCTCTTCGTCAGTTGATTTCTTTCTTTATTTCAATGGTTATCTTCCTCTGCACCCTCTTCTCACCATCACTCTTCACTTTCTTACTTTCACCACCACTCTTCACTTTCTTAGGGCCCATTATGAAGAAAATCACAAGTTTTAGCGCAAAAAATGCTAAGCGAATTGACGAACGTCTTGTACACAATGAGATGAGACAAAGAGCGATGCGTGGGTGACGCCGTGCGTGGGCGGCTGGAGGATGGCTGTTCCCATGGCAACTCAAACGCTCTCACGTGTGCTGGGCGATTTCGCGCATTTTTCAAATGTTTGTGTCTAAAAATTAGTTTGTGAAACAAAGTGAATTGTTATTTTCCAGAAATTTCCAGCATTTTTCAAATGTTCATGTCTCAAAATTAGTTCATGACCCAAACAGAAGTTTTTATTTTCCGCATTTTTTTTGTTCGTATCTCAAAGTTAGTTCGTAGGTCAAGGGTGAAATTTTACCTATAATTTTGGTCGGGGATCGAGTTGTACGTGGGTCAATGCGTTCGTGAGTCAAGGGTCTACTGTATATATATATATATATATATATATATATATATATATATATATATATATATATATATATATATATATATATATATATATATATATATATATATATATATATGTATAGTATGTATGTATGTATGTATGTATGCTACTCATAATCAATTTTTTATTGAAAGACACCAAAACTCTTTTGAGTCACTGACATTTAAAATTTTATCTGATATAAATAAGGTCAAGGTAAAACTCTTCTGGATTAACTGATTTGTACTTTGGCCCAGCTCCTACTCCACTCATGATTATGTGCCAATCCATATTCAAGGATTCTAAAAGCACAGACCTAAGGCATGGAGAAAAAAACAATAGCTAGAAGAATAGCATGATTGGCACATTGGCATATTCTCTAGACCATGCCACATGTCACTAGCATAGATAATAAATAACAAAGTCCCGAGAAAACTTCCCAAAGGAACACCTGAAACTACAGTACATTACCAAAGCTACTCTATATACTGGACATCAACACAGACATTTTTTTTTTTAACCTATTTCAAATGTTATAAAAGTGCCAATAATCCTAACATTTTCAATAATTGCTTTATTATTCACACGGTCAGAGTTCAAGGTGGAAATAACTTGTAACAGGTTTGATTCTATTAGAGAGGGCAACCTTATGCGCTCAGCAGATCTGAAGGATAATGTGTATTTTCGTATACCCAAGATTTAGCCATTTATCACAGTAGGGTTCCTGACTTCTAGTCTTTAGCACCATTGACAATGTTACACATTTCATAAATAGTATAAAGTTCACCTTTTCCTATACACCTTTCCTGCAACCACCAACATGAATGAATTTTTATGATTTTGTATCTTTTCTTTGGCAGCATTTCTTTGCAAATAGGGATTACATCTATAAGAGGCGCTTCATGTGGAATGAAGAAAAGCAAGAAGCAGTCATCCTGAATGAAGCAGTATCTCTCAATAATATTCCTGAAGAAAAGGGAGTTCATCGTGTGTCTGAGTATTGGTCTACCATGGTCATCAGAGCCAAAGAGGATGCAAGTAAGGTAAAAATATAACAGTGACATGTATAAAAGGAATATGGGTATTGTTCTGATTCAATAAAAGATACAGTAAGTGATCATAAAAACATGTCTCTGCATAAATTTTACAAAGATTAAAGAAATAAAATTTGTGGTCAGAGAGAGAATACTAGAGACTAAGAGCACCAGCAATTATTTTATAAACTATTTCTTCCAATGGGGGATTTCCAGAGTAGAAAGAATCGGTAAGGTATAGTGAATAACATTACTTTACTCTACTTTACTTGTTTACTTTGCTTGAATATCTGACGTTAAACAATTGTTGAAAAGTTAATAATCTTAATATTTTCATTAGTGTAAAAGTTCACTCTTTTTGTAAGTTTGTTTTGATCTTAGAATACGTACCTTTCTTATCTTTTTCATGGTAGTTGTTTGTTCAGAACAGATTACTCTTAATTTTTAGTAAGATCCAGAAGAATGAATATATAAGATTTTTTTAAATGGTGACATCATTTTCAGCCTGGTTTGGAGTACACTTTGACCTATTTTGACAACCCTGGAACAAGTTTACCTCAGTGGTTGACCAACTTTATTGCTGTGACTGGTAAGTATTGTAGCATTTATTGAAATATAAATTCTATATGTAAGTAGTCCATATTACATTTTTTAAGAGAACTACCAGCTATTTTTCAATTTATTCTTACAGTAACAATCAACAAATTATTAACAAACTTCCACACTATTTTCTTTTGAGGAAAAGGAAAGAAAAAAGAAAGATATATGGAGTTAAACTGTCTGCTTAACTGTGAATAAATGAAGAATAAAAAGGCATAAGTCAAGAAAAAAGCAAGTGTCATTGATTATTATGTATTTACACAGAGAAACATACTCAAGGCTCTGAAAGACTGGAACACCCTAAAGTTTAAGATAATTGGTTATATATGAAAGATAAGTAAGCACTGCTTTTGAAATGATCCAGAAGCTGAGACATGGTAAAGCAGATGTCCAAATTAATTAAGATGAAAACTAATTAAGGAGGTGAATACGTATAATAGTACTTATAAATGATGGGGGGCTGGAGTGGTGAAGAGCTGTGACATTATCCCCGACCAAAGTAGAATGAGAAGTTGTCACTTTTTGTTGACATTTTAAAATATATTAATTTATACAATTCTATAATATTTTGAGTGATATATTCTATCCTTTCTAATTGTTTCCTTCATCTGCTTCAGCATGTCAAGATAGCAGTAAAATTTTTAGCAGAGTGAGCTAGGGGGCTTTCTTTAGTATAAAGGATATTTACACAAGGGGAAGGTTTAAGGAGTCATTTGCTTCTCAATGACTGAGTTCTCTGGCAATGTCATATACTGTAGCATGGATGAAACAGAATTATTTTTCATTGTTTAAAATTTTATTACCAGTTTTTGTTTGTGTGAAATTTTGAAAATTAGTTTATGAACTGCTCTGTGCATTCAGTTAAGAGTAAAAGTTGTATTAAGTTTTCGAAAAAAAATTAAAAATACTGTATGTCTGTAAGTGCAAAAGATTCAGTTGTTCATATACAAGTTGCAGTTCAGTATTATGGTTAACAAACCTATCATTTTAATTATACTATAATGACCTTACAGGCAATTTTTATGCAGTCACTATTCATGATTTCAGGATTTCCAAGTTTTCTTGAGAAAGTTCATGAAGCAGCTGTAAGTCTCCAAGCCATTCATGAAGAAGGAAAGGACGTTTACATAAGTCTTCCAAAAGAGCTAAGATATGCACATATCCCAAAATTTAAAAAACCATCTTTGAAGGAACCAACTGAATTTAAAGTTACAGTAGACAAAGATATGAGACCAGTTATTATAGATGTTCCTCAGGTAATGGCAACAATTAAGGACAGTGAAGATCTAATGCCATTATTAGAAGATAGTAAAAGGGAGATGATAGAAGGAATTGATATTGTAAATGAAGAATCAAGCAAAGGCTCTGATGACATAATTGAAATTCAGGGTCACATGCCAGCTGTTGCTGAGTTGCTAGAGAGAGAGGAAAGCAAAGAAGAAAGGGGAGAGATGGAAGATCTTAATAAGAATATTGAAGAAAAGGAATTTATAGAAAAATTGGATGAGAAATTTGTTCCAAAAGCTGAACCTGAAGTAAATGAAGAAATTTTCAAGTCTGAAAATAAAACTTATAACAAGCCGGAAAATGAAAAGGATACCACTTTTGACTCGAGACAAGACAATAAAATTATTAGTGAATCAAGTAGAATAACTTCAGATCTTGATATAAATATGACTGGCCCTGATGCAGATAAATCTTTGCAAGTTCAGCTTGGCAGTAAGGTGGTAGAAGTTGACATTTTAGAAGGTATGGAAGTGGTTGCTCCAAATTTAGATAAAAAGACAGCCTTGTCAAAGAATGTTGAGAAATTAGCTACAAAGGCATTTGAAGAACTTGAAAATAGGACAGTTTTAGTAGAACGACTTAAGAGCATTAGGAGAAAATTAAAACTTTTTAAGAAACATGCTATTGAAAGAAAGGAAATATCTCTGAAAAAAATGGAGGAGTTTGAAAACCGCAGTAGATATGAATCATTTGATGACCAAACTCAAAAGCATCTTGAAAAATTATTTGATGCCATGAGAGAAGTTCTTCAGGCAGATAAGGATATGCGTACTGGCAAAGGTCTAATGTCAAGTTCATCTGTACATGTTGATGAAGGTAAAGTTCACAGCAGTTGTGAATCAGATGATGGGGATCCCTGCAATCATAATTCTTTTGTTATACAAGCAGAACAGCCCTCTGACCATGAAGATGTTAGTATTCTATCAAATGAAAAAGAATTCTCAGACTCCCCTGTTGAAAAGAATTCAAATGAAAAAGATAAGACTTCTAAAAAGGAATCCAGGTCATCAGATGACCCTCCTCCTCCTCCGCCTTCACAGCCATCTGTATCAGAAGATCAGGCAGATTCAGTCACAGAATCAGAAAGTTCTAAAGAGATCACCAGCACCGAAATTGAAACTTATAATGGCATAGACACTGTTGATTATGACCCACAAAATCATTTCAGTTATAATGCAAGGAAATCATGGCTATCCTTCCCAAATCCCATGGGCTGGTTGGAACAAAAAAAGAAGGTAGGTATTGAAGTTATGCCAAGCATTAAAGAAGAAATTGAAGTAAATGACAGCGAAAATTATGTGAATAGCATTGTTAGTCAGGTATGGTACATTGTGGGATTAGGGTGGATATTGAGCACAAACTCAGAACCATTTGCAGATGGGGAAGATTTGTCTGAGGAGAAAGCTGTTTCCAAACTTGACAGTAATGACAAAGAAAAAAATTCTAACTGGTACTGGTATCCTGTTAGTGGTGCTTATCGTCTGTATTTGTGGGCTTTTAAATCTTCTAAAGAAACTGCATAATTGCAATTTGGAAAAAGTAATGAGCACAATTTATCATGAAATTATTTTCAGTTCCAGGGGGATCATTTGAACCAGGTCATTTATGGCAGCTTGTATCTGAATTATTTTTCTAACAAGGTTTCATGGAATGTGTTTGTATCATGTGGTGGAATACTGTTTCATGGTATCATTGTTTTATGTTGAGCTTGGTCAATCTTTGGTAAATGTATAGCCTGTGTTCTTAGATACTGACAAGTCTGAAGTATTCAACAAGTGTATTACCCTTATTTTGTTGGTAATGGACCTGAGGTGTTAGATGCAGACACTGCAAATATTTACAGTCAGTCGGGATTTGGAGTTTTGAATGCTGTAACATGCTTGTCTTATATCTGCTTATAATGTGTATGTATGTTGCAGTTGAGTGAATGGTTTTTATTTATGTAAAATGATAGCAATGTTAGTACATGCATAATATTAAGTATAGACTTCAATAAAAAATTATTAGTCAATAATGTAAGGCATAAGGTATATGGGAGCAAAACAAAATTTTAAAACAATCATAATGACAGGAGAATAGAAATGCAATGAAAAAATAAGAGCAATATGGAAATGGTAACAATTTGTTAGAAATTCTTCTAACATTTTTAGAAATTTGCCATTGTGATGAAAATAAATTTTTTAGAAATCTGAATATTAGTACCGTATTAAGTTCTCTTAAGTGGTATATATATTTTAACAAGTTTGTTAGTATAACAGGTAATTTTTCATGCTGTTATTATCACATGTACAGATAGTATGACTATTATTTAACTTTTTTTATATATATTTAAACAATCTTAAAGTGAAACCTTTCCACTTGACGCAAGACTCTTAAATAGTAAGATGTTACATTTTTTAACTAATATGATAACTGATATCCTTTTATCAAATAAATGAGATATATATGTATCCTGATTTCTGTAAAGAAGCTTTCCTGGGTTATATTTTTCATTGTAGAGTACTAAATACAAGGTATGATAAAAATAATGCTAGAACTATTCTCAATGTTAGCTAAGTAAGAATATCCACAAAACCACAAGAGGTGTAACATAGTAAGATCGAACACTCATCCGTATAAATGATCATGTGAAATCACCAAAACCCATTACAGTATAATGAATAAATTAAATATTTTGATGAAGAAAGTAATCAGCCCCAACTTAGGACATAGGGTAATTCTTTTTAATTCTGCCTAAGGATGCCTGATTGTCTCCCCAATTTGAACCAGTCCCCATATGTAGTGAATGCAATGGTAAATCCCTGTTTTTTAAAATTTTAAACAGCAAAAGTTGATGCATGAAAGAGTTTGAAGAAATTTCAGTTTAATCCAGGTGTATTAGATTTCAAGACTTTGCAGTTTGCCAAATTTAATACTGCACGACTGGATTATCTCCATAGAATTCACATATGAATCTTTAGGGCCTGCATGTACAGTTCTAATTAGAAAGATTCTTTTGCAAATAGTTGTCATATAGGTCTAATTAAATCAGTAATTGAATTAGTTTGCAAATGTGAACATCATAAATTTCTGTTTATCAGTCACTTTTATGAAATAAGATTAGAAGACATATATCTTTCAGTTTAAACTACAGAATACATTTTTCCATTAGCACCTTTTGAACTACTATATGATCTTTAATAGATATATAGAAATATGTTTTCATACAAGTAGGAAGATATGTTATAGAGTATTTGTACCCTACCCTTTGTATTTTTGTTTTACTTTGGGTCAGTTTCCTTATAAAAGAAAAATGAAAACTTATAGGACCACTGCATCCATATTTTGTCATTCATGTTTTTTATATACTATACATATATAAAAATTATCCATTTTTATGTTACAGAATTTTTTTGCTACTTGTTCAAGCTCAGTTTGTTTTCATGTTTGGCCTTTAATATGTAGAACTGAATAGTAATTCTTGAAAGCAATAATGGATAACTAGTAATACTTGTAGTCCTTCCTTGATTACCTTGCTTAGAATCTTATTTTTTTTTTTTTTTACAAAACACACTCCTTTAGACATTTTTTTTTTTTTTTTTTCCTTAAAACCATGCATACTTAGGTAATTGAATTTTGGTGCCATTTGTAGATATTCCTTTTTACTGTGCAGTAGTTGAAGTAAGAATATTGAGAGAAAAACTAATTTGTGTACATTGCATAACCATATTGGCATGGATTATGGTGCCACAACCCAGTAGTATATGTTTGAATCACATATTAACTGCACTCTGTTTACTAACTCATTACATGCATTGTCTTAAGGTCCAAAGCAAAAGAGGGCTTACTTAAATGGTCTTTCTTTACGTTAGAAGGTTGTTTTCAATCTTTAAGTACCGTAATTAGCATTGGGTAGTCTTCCAACTTGAATTTAAGATCCTTTTGTTACAAAGAAAATAGTGTCGTGTGTTTTATACACACTGCACTGGTACATATATAGAAAAGTGAAACAGGAACTTGCAAGTGAAGAGCAGAATAACATAAATGTCAAAGTTGTGGAATGTATCTGCAAACAAGAGTTTGGTAAACCATTGCCAAATACAGTTTGTAAGTAAGTACTTTTAGTGTAAATGGCCAAAGGAAAACCAATGATGAATTCAGTTGACAAAGTGTAAGGACAAGAAAAAAGAATAACAATGTAACACTAGAATGAAGTACAAAATTGTACAAAAACAATGGGATATAAATGATAAACAAAAGGATTAAGCCTACTGTGCATATTTATAAACTGCATTGAATAATTGTTGGCTACATAATTAGGAAATGATTGCAGATTCAAATGTAATGGAACTTTGACCCTATGTAAGTTTATATACTTTAAATTTAGATATTTTTGAAGAGTAATTTACTGCATGAAGAGCCATTTTAACCATATTCTTTATAAGGTTGCCTTTTATGAAAAAATAAATACAATTTCATTCATTTACATCTTAAGATAGTTAACTGCCTGAGTTTTTGTTAGATCTATATTAAACATGATATTAAAAAAATTTGAGACTAGCCACGAATGGTGTACCATTGGCATTGCCTAAAGCTTTTTGTAACATCTCACTGGTACCCAAGTTACATTGCTTCATCATGCTAGATTTAAAATTCCAAGTGTGGATCAGATTATCTGAGCATTTAGCTGTTATGGAAGTGCCATTTATAACATATTCCACTGCAAGGTTTTCACAGAGTTGTAGGTTTGTATATTTTTTTGTTTTAACCATTTGTAAGGATAACTGATATTTATTTAACATAAAATTGAAGTGCTAGATGCACAAATGAGATTTCTCTTTATATGTGAATTAAGTGTAAGCTGTGGAGGAGAAAGTTCCACTTGAGTGTGCATTATAGTACTAACATTTTCAAGTGGTATTGTAGTACAGTACTGACCCAAGAAGATTTTAACTATGCATTTAAACCAAGTATTATGTACATAATGTTATTTTTTTGTTGCATGACTGGCTGTTCCATGTTGCTCTCTTTTTTTTTAAGTATTTAATGGTACAAGTGGTTTTTTTTTTTTTTTGCTAAGAAAACCAGAATTTATCAAAAGATTTTACAAGGTGATTCATTTGATGGCTGTGACAGTTATGAAAAGTATATTCTTTCTCCACATGATGAAAACTGCTCAAATTTACCTTTTTGTACAGATCTGCCAAGCCCTGGTGTTTATGAATTGTAAAGTAATTTGTAAATATTTTTTACGACAATAAATATGGCATTTGATTTTTTTTCTCTCTTATTGTAGACCTTTTCATTGTTTCATGTATAAACCAGAATTATAGTTTCTCTGTTTAATATCATATACAGCTATAATTACAGAAACCAAGTTTTCCATTTCTGTTTGCCAAGCAAAAATTCATGTTTAATAAACAGAAATAATAAACAGAGAAAACTATAGCAATCATGTTTGCTAAAGATATCAGATGGAAAAAGAATTAAGACAATGAATTAAAAATGAGAAATAATCTGAAACCTATCAGCCAAACTGAAAAGTTCCTATGATAAATTCACGTTTGAATCGTAAGGTTAAAATGCATTAAGCCTAATCAACTCTAAAAAATTTAACCTAAATTTCCTAATGGATTATCCCCGAAAACTAAAAATCATCTTTGGAATGTACAGGTCTGTCACAAATCTGCATAAGACGAAAGTGGTAACCTGGTGTCTTCATCATGACTTGGTAACCATACAGTGCATTAAAGATTCAGGCAAATTACTCCCCTCCCCCCATTGGAGCTTTTTATTAAGAGCTTTGTAGTTAGAGATAAGAGAATTGTTCAACCAATACATGTTAAAACTTTCTTATCCCTTGTATTTCCTCATGCTTATCAATACATTGATGTACGTATACTTTATGTACACGACCTATTTCTTGAAAAACTATGCATATACCTACCCCTGGATTTCATGAGCAACATGGTTGACCATATAAGGCGCAAAGACCAACACTTCACAGTTTATACAGATGGACCCAACTCTGCTGCCTCCTAAAGAAAAAAAATTCAATATCGCATACCGAACAATGCACATATTATGACAGCAGAATTGCCTGTGGTACCGGGTTGAGAGTATTAAAATTTTTCCGCCACCGAGGCTCATATGTCATCAGTGGTATTGCCACAATGAAATTGAATTAAAAAACACTTATCAAAAGACTGACCAGTATCTTGTTTTGAAAGACATTCTGTTGAAGATTATCGAAGAGTAGACAGCCGACAAGAAATGTATTAACCATGGTATTAACATCAAAGTTATCACTATGTTGTAAAAGACATGGGTTAACGAGGTAGAAACCTCCATTGATACTGACTGAGACCTGGGACTTAATAAAGAAAATACGAAATCAAAGGTTAGGTACGCTTAAAAAAATAAAAAAATAACAGAAGATGAAGAGTGAATGTTTAGACAAAGATGGTGATGTTAACAACGCAATGTATTCGGGTAGCGTAAGTGATCATATGGTAGCCCACGAGCCTGTTAAGACGCTCAAATTTTTGGTCAAAATTTTTTATGTCAAATTATTTGGCGGTTTGACGTTCGCCCTACACGCTCAAACTTCTCATCAAATTTTCATTTTCCTCCCGAGTGTCATCATGGATGCATATACAGCGTTGGCTCTTGGCTTAGCGCTGAAGAGCACACAGAAACGAAAGTGGACCCAGCAATGGTATTTGTGTCGTGAACGATTTGGTCATGCTCGTTTATTAAATGAACTGAGAATTAGTTCCAAAGTTCCAAAGTTGTGGTAAACTTCTATAAACATCCATAAGCTCAAGAAAAAATTTCTTTTCATGTTTTGTTGGAGCCATGATGACGATGAGCCGCGCACGTCCTCCTCAGATTATGTCTAATCACTAACTAATTTGCGCAAATTATTGCTAGGTACCCCACACGCACAAATTATTTGACGTTGGCTCAAAAAATATCTACTGAAATCAGATCAGTAAAAAATTTGACATCAAACCTATTAGGCCATCAAATTACGCCACACACGATCAAATTCATGTAAAATAATTTGACATAAAAAAATTGGACCAAAAATTTGAGCGTGTGTGGGCCGCTTTAAAGAGATGCACGGGTGAAAAGAAAAATAATACCATAGAGATCTTCTTCTTCCTAGCTTAAACCCAATTTTATATGGGGTCGCCATTACGAATGAGTCGTCTCCATCGATTTCTGTCTTGTGCCTCGTTCTCATTTATACCTTTCAATTCCATATCTTCCCTTACACAATCACGCCATCTCTTTCTTGGTCTTCCCTTCTTCCTTCTACCCCGCACTTCCATTTCCATCGTATGTCTTCCAACATGACGTTCCTCCCTTCGTAACAGGTGTCCATACCATCGAAGCCTTCCTTCCTGTATTTTCTTCGATATTTCAGCTACCTTTGTTGATCCTCTTATATACTCATTTCTAATCCTATCTTCCCTTGTTACTCCCGACATCCATCTCAACATTCTCATTTCTGCTACATCCATCTTCTTCTCCTCTGTTTTCCTCATACTTGCCGTTTCTTTTCCATATAACATTGCTGGTCTGACCACCGTCCTATGGAACTTTCCTTTCAATTTCAGAGGGACCTTCTTGTCACAGAGTACCCCTGATGCAGACCTCCAGTTATTCCATCCTGCCTGAATTCGGTGTCTCACCTCTTGGTCCATGCTTCCACTATCCTCCAATACGGACCCTAAGTACTTGAACTTCTGTACTTTCTTTATTTCTTCCCCACCCAATCTTATGCTACTTCCACCGTCCTCAGTAATACTAGAACACATATATTCGGTTTTTGATCTGCTTATTCTCATTCCTCTCTCCTCAAGTGCTGCTCTCCACCTCTCCAACCTCCCCTCCAACTCCTCCTTCCCCTCTGAACACAACACAATGTCATCCGCGTATAATATGCACCATGGCACTGCTTCTCTAACATCCCTGGTCATTACATCCATCACGATGTTGAAGATGAATGGGCTAAGTGCTGACCCCTGGTGTAATCCAACTCCTATCTCAAATCCATCCGTCTCACCAACACTACTCCTCACTCTAGTATACACATTCCTGTACATCTCCTGAATAATTCTGACATACTTTTCCGGCACCATCTTCTCCCTCAAACATCTCCATATTTCTTGCCTTGGCACTCTGTCATAGGCCTTTTCAAGGTCTATGAATACCAGATGCAGGTCTCGTTGTTTTTCTCTGAATTTCTCCATTAGCTGCCTTATGCAAAATATTCCATCCGTTGTGCCGCTTCCCTTCATAAATCCTAACTGTTCCTTCCCTATTCTAACTTCCTCTCTCAGCCTGCTATCTATGATTCTTTCCAAAATCTTCAACGTGTGAGACATTAGTTTTATACCTCTATAATTACTGCATTCCTGGACATCACCTTACCTTTAAATATAGGTATCAATATGCTTTCCCGCCATTCTTCTGGTATCTTTTCCTGTTCGAATATTTTTACCATCAGATCATACAAGATGTCTACCCCTTCCTCTCCTAAGGCTTTCCAAACTTCGACTGGGATTAAGTCAGGTCCTGTTGCCTTCCCATTTCTCATTCTTTTTAAGGCTCGTATCACTTCATCCCTAGATATCCCCATTACCATTCCCATGTTTACTTGTCCATCCTCTCTTACAAGTCTTTCATTTTCTTCATTTAGCAGTTGTTCGAAATACTCTTTCCATCTTTTCAGGATGTTCTTCTTCCTTTTTATGACAGTACCATTCCTATCTTTCATTTGCTTAATATGGGTGATGTCCTTTGTTCTTTTATTTCTTACTTTTGACAGTTTGAGCATCTTACTCAACCCTTCCTTGGTTTCCAGTTCATTATAAACCTCTTCATATGCCCTTGCCTTAGCTTGAGCTACCACCCTTTTTACTTCTTTGTTTCTTTCTCTTAATCTTTCTCTGTCCTCCTGCAGCTGTGACTCTTCAAATCTCTTCTTTGCCTCCCTTTTACCTTTCACCACTTCCCCCACCTCTTCTTCCCACCACCAGCTCTCCTTTTCCTCCCATACTATTCCAGATGTTTCCCCTAGTATCTCCTTTCCATGTCTTCTAATCACTGATGCATTATGCCTCCACCATTCTCCCACATCTTCAATTCCCAGATCAACCTCTCCCAGCACTCTTCTCCTGAACTCTCTCTTCTTATCATTATCCCTCCCTAACAATTTATACCACTTGATTTTCTTTACCCCATTCTTTTTCGTTTTCTTTTCTCTTTTCATCTTTAAATCCATACAAAGGAGCCTATGTTGGGGGGCCACGTGGTCACCTGGGATAACTTTACAATTCCTAACTTCCACCAGCCTTGATCTATTGTAAAGGAGGTAATCTATTTGTGTGCATCTACCGCCACTCCTGTATGTTATCAAGTGCTCCCTCTTCTTTTTGAAGAATGTGTTCACTATTGCCATATCAAAGGACACGGCAAAGTCTACTATACTCTCTCCTTCTGGGTTTCTCTCCCCAATCCCATGTCCTCCATGCACACGTTCAATTACATCCTTTTCATTTCCGACATGTCCATTAAAGTCTGCCCCCACTACAGTCCTCTCCTGCTCTTCCAGTTCTTGCGTTACCTCACTCATTTCGTTCCAAAAACGGCTCTTTTCTTCCTCTGTGCAGCCCACTTGTGGAGCATAAGCGCTAATGATGTTCATTGTTTCCCCTCCATACCATATCTTCACTCTCATAATGCGGTCATTCTTTCTACTCACTTCCGTCACTGCATTCTTCATTTCCCCCGACAACACTACTCCAACGCCATTCCTACCCTACTCATTTGCTCCACTATAGATTAACTTGTAGCCATCCCCCAGTTCTTTAGCTTTATTACCCTTCCATCGAGTTTCCTGCACACACAAAAAATCCACTCTCTTTATCCTCATTAACTCTGCCAACTCTCTTCCTCTTCCTGTCATAGACCCAATATTGAGCTGGCCTATTCTGATCAAATACCATAGAGATATAGGCTAATAATGTCAGAAGTAGAAAGACAACACCGAACGGAACAAATCTTTCGGCTACGAATGAGACATGAAAGTGATAATTTGATTTATTTACCGGAAGCTGACGACATAAGATTGATTTCACAATTTTTGGGGTGGATTCAGACAGCATAAATGATTTTAGCCAGATTTCAACTTCTTTTTCAGACCATTGAATGAGAAAACAAATCCTGTTTATTGGGAATTAGAAGTCATTGCAAAGGTGTCAAGTAAGAGGCACGATTGAAACTATAGACATTGGACTTGTGTCGCTTATAGTGAAAACATTTCAATCTGCTTATTCTCAATAAGCTGAGAAAATAATTGCACCTAAATACATGGATATAGAAGACAGATGTCTGTATTGAGACTGTGCAACAGTGATTAGAGTTTAAAACTCCACTATCATGTCAAATATGTCAAGCGACTGAAATTACCCATGAACAAAGCAGATGCCACGTTAATGTAGACTTGAGCCTTGTTAAGTGGTTTTGCAGGAGATAGTCGGGTGATCGAGGAGAATCATTTGCCACTTTTGCTGTTCGTATTCCTCAGATCTTATAATGGAAAAAGTGTTCAGGGATGGAAGAGAAGGTTTATAGACTGGAGTAACGTTAGATAGAAACTCTAGAGACTAGAATATGCAGGTGATGTAGTTTTAACCAGCAAAAGCCACAAGCTAGGGCCGCAGTGGTGTGATCGGTAAGGTCTTGGCCTGCCACCTCAGTGGCCGAGAGTTCGATTCTCGGGCATTTCACCGAGGGGTTAAAGATGTGTATTTCTGGTGATAGAAACTCACTCTCGACGTGGTTCGGAAGTCACGTAGCCGTTGGTCCCGTTGCTGAATAACCAGTGGTTCCATGCAACGTAAAAACACCATACAATCAATCAATCAGTCAATCAAAACTAAAGGCTCTACAAACTCATATTTAAAATACATCACTTATCTAGAAGATGGTATTCAAGATAAGAAAAACAGAAGCAATGAGGATAGAGTCTGCACAAAGGGCTTAAATAACACCATTGGAGGCAGGATTAATAAGGTTACACTTTCAAATATTTAGGAACAACGAAGTCTTGCAGAGGTTTTCTTAAGACTAAACAAAGGCTTATCTAACAATGGCCAAACTAATTAAGGTTAGGAAATAAAATGGACAGAAATTATTGCATACAAGACCCAAAATATGTGTTAGTCACATACTGATATCAGTTTGTGGAAAATTGTCTTATCAGAATATGTACAGTTGACAATGAAAGTAGGAGAAATCCGGTGATATTTAATACCGATAATGACAGCATCAATAGTTTTCGATTAGTGAACTAGTCCTTAGGCCACACCAGGTTACTTTCCTATTTACGCCTGACCACCAATCACAGTAATAAAGTATGAATGGGACACTGACCATTGCCTTCTTCTCTCTCTCTCTCTCTCTCTCTCTCTCTCTCTCTCTCTCTCTCTCTCTCTCTCTCTCTCTGAAGCCACCAACTTTATCGCATAAGTAATTGCCGCAATTACCATTGAATGAACGCTAATCAAAACCTAACTTAATTGCTCTTATGAAAGTTGAGTCTTCAACCATATTTCACAGGGACCTCTAGCACTATGTGAAAATTCCAATCGCAGTGAACATCAAGTATGATTTTGTTAAAGAGCTCGAGAAGTTTGGCCAAAAACTGTTGCTATTACATAAATCGTGTGAAAAACTCGCAAAATTTGACTAAGTAAAATGACTGAAAGTAATAATCATAATAGTTCAAGGTAGTACTTACCTACATATTGCATGACGAATTTCAACGCAGATCATTTTTACAAATGGATTTCTTATAAAGTACCATGGTTAAATCCTTAAATAGATATTACTTACTGGATTATGCAATCCTGTTTAGAAATTGTCTATAAGCCACTTGTTAAATTAAGAAAATTTGTAAACTATTTCCTGTTGAAATACATTATACGAGAGAGAGAGAGAGAGAGAGAGAGAGAGAGAGAGAGAGAGAGAGAGAGAGAGAGAGAGAGAGAGAGAGAGAGAGAGAGAGAGAGAATCTTGTCCTGTGCGATAACTTGGGCATGATACCTGGCATCAAATTTGACGTCACAGAAACATTGTCAGGGATGGGGGATACTCTCCTCCAGTGGAAAAATGGCCGCCATGGCCCCAAGTCGCGGAATAGGCGTGTGCCATCGTTTCATCCTTGTTGCTTATGTGTGCTTTTTAATTGTGATTAGAGAAGGTCAGTAATGCCTGAGATGTCAGTTTTTCCGATTAGACAAAGCACTACTCAGTAAAACAAACGACACATGGTGAAATATCAACGTGAAATGTTTGTTTACATTCGGAGGGTCGTGTTGGGCCAACCTAACCTTGCTCTTCACAAAATATCCTAGCTGGCTCTGTTTACTTAACGAAGTGTTCTTTATCCATATCATTTATAATGTTCGGGCTCAACTTAGTATCCGTGTTGAAATCTGGACATCCAGTCAGGTTAGAGTAATTTCAAGACCATCTGCCAGGTTTGTTTATCGTAGATAGGCTAAAGTCCTTCCCCAATCAAAGAATGGTATCGGAGTCAAGGTTAAACTTGGCCCATTGTAAGCCCATCCCACCAATTTCCCTTTGGCAACCCCTTTTTGTAAATCATAAAGAAATGGTTTGTGGTCAGAAGTTTGGGTGGGAGGATGATTTTGGTAGTAAACGTGATCATGAAGTTGTTCAGCTCAGCTCAGACAGCCAAGGCTATGTTCTGTAAGTTAATCTTGTACCTAACACGTTAAGAGTTGGGAGACAGGGGTAGGTGTTGGTAGTTACTCCTCCCAGCGTAAACATCTTTAGAATAAAAGTTACCCCTCGCGATCTTAGCTAATAGTGTTCGATAGTGTTAGGTATGGGGGAGCTGGGTCCTTTGGCAAATCCCCCCTGACCAGCTCAGAGCACGGTACCCAAAGGCAGGTTAAGAAAGTTAGGTCAGAAGGAGGCATTTTGGGAAAGGATTAGTTTGCTCCCATTTTCACTGTCTGACTTCTCACACGTTCCCGTCTCCCTACTCGGTATCTGCCCTAGTAGGCTATCTATGGTGGGTGTACCTATTAGCCAAGGTTAAGAGTCCAAGGGTTGAACAGAAATGGATGAGGCCTCTGCTAATCGGTTCATGTGTTGAGGTAGGCCAAGGCATGGTGAAAATTCTCTCTTAATTTGGCAATTAAACAGGTTTTCTTTATCCCCGACTAGGTGATCTACCGTGTTAATTTTCCTGGTTGTTTGTTTTTAATATTGCTTTTGATATTGTTCATTGTGGTTAGTTAGAAAATGTAATCTTTATGCCAGTACCTTGATTTACAGTGTGCTGTTGCAAGGTCTTGTTTGTGTTTAGGAAGCATCCTTCCTTTGGTCACTTGTTACTGTAATTACAGTATAAAAGATGTAAATTGAGTATTTAATTAATTTTGGTTTAATCACCAATTTTTTACATAAAAAATTATAAAAGTAAATAGGTAAGCAAATTAGGTATGGTTGTGTTCTGCATAGATGACATTCATGTGTTTTCTTACACCTAGCCATCACTCCTATTTTATGTAGTTCTTGAACCCAGAACAAATTGTAAATTGGGCTGGAGATCATTTGAACATTGTGCACCAGAACTTTACAACAAAATAAAGTCTGATCATATGAGAAGAAAGTAAATTTAAAGAAGAACTATAGGTTCTGTGTATTTTGAAAATGTACAATGGCCTGCAGAGAGGGAATCATTCCTGTGGAGACTGTACATAAAACCTGAACAAAGTGAAATGAATAAAAATTTAATTTAATTATATTTTTAAGATTGATAGGAATTGTATTTAAGTTATTCCAGCACAGTTGTTATGAAAAGCTGTGTTCCAGCTTAATGTAGGTATACTAATCAGGTTTTGCTAATTAATAATATATAGGTACTTTGTAATACTTCCTTCTTTAATTATTTTAGAAATTAAATTTGAAAATAGTAAACATATAGCCCTTGTGTATGCTTCACAATACTACATCAGGAAATTACATATTTGGAAAGAAACTTACCTACTGTTAAAGATACGTATTAAATATCTCTCTGCTGATAGATGAGGAGATATAAACTGTCTATAACAGTAGGTAGGTATCCAAATACATTTTATTATGAAAAGTTCTGTTTTCTTTGTTATGAAAAGTTATATTTTCTTTGTTATACGTATTGAATTGCCCTGTTTCACATTATTTCCAAAGAAAGTATCAGAAGAGAATAGTTTTTTTTTGTTTCTCAACTGTAATATGATATAACTAAAAGGTAGTTTTTTTATGAAATAGCTTAGAATAGAGTTGCACTGTGTTCTAAGTATCTCAGTTTTACATAGTTTTTTCTAATATATTTTTTAATCTTAAAGCAATGGAGTATATAATTATAATTAGTGTAATAGTTTTAGTGGTATACACTTTAAAAAAATCTTCTGATTTTTTTAATTTTTTATCTCTTATTGAAATTCTTACTGTATTATTGCACAGAATTGTGATTTCATTACGCCATGTGTATACTGTACACAGTTTATGCTGTTAGCTTGATATTGTACAGTATGAGAGTTTAGGCTCTATTGAAGTACCAACTGTATTTGTCATGTGCTTTTGATGCAGTGTTTTTCATAGTTCATTTCATATTCTAACGTTTTGTTTGGTAGTAATGGAGTTTTTTTATTTGAAATGGCATTGGCCTGTCAGACTTCAGTTGTTCGTGAAGTTGGATGCTATACTTTATCAAATAGTAGGTCTGTAACTATGTACTATTAATAGTTTAATAGTAGCTTGGTGGGTCATTAAACACCTGATTCAGCAATCTTATCTTGGGTATATATACATGTCTATGTACAAGCAAATACCCATTGGGAACAAAGTAAGATTAGTTCAAAATTGCGATGATAATACATAAATATTTTCTGTCACCATGTAGTAGCTAATGGAATTTCTCTGTAATATGGTATTCCATTTGGTTTGCCTTGCTTGGCATATCTTGTGGACAGTGCTAAACCTTTCCAGCAGCCAAACTTGAGTATCATTTCGTATCAGTGTAGTTTGTGTAGAATACTGTTTGATAATTAGTGGAAACTGGATAGTTTGTAGTTTGTCTAATAACAATAGAATGGTAGTTTAGTAGTTATAGGTTGGTACAGAACTGGGTAATTCATATACTACTACTCGTATGTTTCACTCCAAATACATGAACCATGTGTTTCAGACATGTTTCTTTTATCTATATACTCGGTGGGATATTTCAGTTTTGGGTTGTGGGAAAAAATAGTAAATGACCCCAATAGAATTGGTTAAAATATAAAAATTACAAGATGGCAGTCTAGAGCCTAATGTGGCTCTTGGTAGCAATTTGGAACACCACTTCCTCCACCCCCTCCCCCTAAAAAAGTGCTGGGTTCTACTTGTCTTGGGTGAGGAACGACTTCACCTTGTACCAATTCCCAACCAAACCAGACTGAATGCCGTAAATTACGAGTAGGATACAGGGGTATGTCTTGCATAACCATCCTTCGCATAGGATGTGCCCGACACAAAAATATTCCCTTAACTGCAGGAAGAGGAAACCTTTATGCAGAAATATTAGAGGCTGCTGATTTTCTTAGCCTGAAATCTGAGGCCTGGCAGCAGGCATTGCCCATCGAAGGGACTCTTAACCATTGTTCTTTAATCATATTACGTTTGGATTTGGGTTATTGTGCTTCCAATAATATCAGTAACTGTTGCAAATGAATATGTTGGATGGTGAATACGAGGGGACTCTAGAACACTGGGTTCTTAATCAAGAGAACTTGGATGAAAAAGACGACGATGTCGGAAAGGGGAAAATCAAGGTTGTGAATTTTGAGACCGCGACCACGGAGTGGTCACGTAGGGCTGCTAGGTGTCCTTTACATTAAATTAAGACATTAACTCCAAATTCTTGCTACGTTAACATGTCAGTGCCTCATTTATTATTGCTGTATTTGTAAAAAAAAAAAAAAAAAAAAAAAAAAATTTCATACTTATATGATCTATACATGGTAGTAAAGTTCTATCTCTACAGTGCTAAGTCGGGCTTCTCCCTATTTACCTCCTTTGTTGCTCCATAGCATGTTTAAGTAGTTTATTTTTCCGCTCTGGGTTCGCACTGGCTGATGTCTATGTTTTTCTTTCTTCTTCAAATTGGTCTTCTCCCGTCTGATCAGCGCCCAAACGGTGCGATCTAAAGACCTTTAGACCTTGATAGAGATCTTGTTAGCTTTTCGGTTTTTTAACCCCTACATTTTGCTTTCTCTTTGCGATACCTTTCATGCTCATACTGTCCAAAATCTCGTCTTCCTTTACTTCATTTATGTGGAAGTGCTAATGCCTCCGCCGAGTACAGAAGATTCTGTATATATCTAGTTATGAAATTTTCATGAGTTTACGATTGGGTTTCTCGTATTTACACGTGGTTCAGCATTGCTATTTCCTTTGAATTCAGACTGCTGCCAAACTATCGCTATTGCTTCTGGGGCCCCGAAAGCCACTACAGTACAGTATGTCGCTAATATCTTCTTACTCCATCTCATGAACTTCCTCATACGTGATAAATGGGTTCTGATTATTACTTACACCATTGATAGTATTTAAACAATTGCGCATGACTGTAATCATTTTGGCTCATATTGCAATATTGAGCAAAATTCAGTTTTATTAGCGCAGTAAGGTATTTGGATCAGGTCGCTGAATCCTTAGTATAATTTTTTTTATTATGCCATTTAGGATTGAAATTCTTTCCCAAAGTAACATAAAAAGTTATAATAATGGAATGGATGTAATTGCACTTCAGTTTATGATTTATCATCCTTAACTTAATGTATATTGTTCTTGCTTTTAAAAAACGCGCGCACTCAATTTTGACACAAAACACGGCTGAAGTTCAAATCTACCAGCAGATTAATTTTTATTTTTGAGTAGCATCCTTATATGAAAGTTCCTAAGTTCATTCATACGTATCACGGTGATAAAAGAAGTCTTCTAATATTCTTGTAGGCATGAAAGTTCGAAAGATTTTGTTTTTCACATACGCTTTCAAAGATGTATTGGTAAATTTGGTAATTGCTCCGGAGAGCAGAGCTCGCTGGTTTCAAATACATACTTGAAGCAAGCGTGCTGGCTACCGTATGAATTTGATTGAATCAGTTTGTATGTAGTTTTCGGGTTCCAATTTTGCTTCCAGAACTTTGAGGATAGGAACATAGCTAAAACTTGATACTTAAAGTAGGAGTGGGAAGCGGCCGAGTGTTTAGTTTGTATGTCTGCGTAATGCGAGTGATCTGAAAGCCCTCTTCCAGTAGTTAGCGATGCTCCTGGGCAGAGCATTATATTGCGATAGAAAATAATTGGGTCATCACCTTAAGTGTAATTTACATAAAGCATTTCTATCCTTACTATTATGGACAACCTTATTAATCCTTATTGAAAAATTCATCTTTTATAGCTTCCAGATTAATCTGATTCTTGTGGGAAAAAATCGTATTTTTTTGTTTCTGCGTAACATCTTTTGGATGACATATATATACGTAAAATAAGATTGCAATGATCAAAGCTAACAGTGACATTTTAATAAAAAGTTGGTCAGAACTCTTGTAAGAGACGCCCAGAGTAAATATTTAGTTTTGAAGAGAAGTTTTTTGTTTATTTAATTTGGTTTAGAATATGCAAAGAATGTGTAACTTGAGGACAAGCGTGTTGTCTTGTAGCGCTGTTGGAGGGTATGTAATGACTGGTTATTTCTCAAGGATTTCGCGTTGTAACAGACACAAAGCTCAATAGTAGAGTCGAATTGACTTGAAAGACGGAGAGATTTCATTGACATTTTCAGAAACAACATTTTCAGGCCATGTCAAGTTTCCGCACTTTGGGTCTGCTACATTATTTTGCCCTCGCTTGAAAGAGCGGAAGACCCGTTTTTAATAAAATGGGGTCTGTCTTGCATAAACGTTAGTTGGGTTTTTGTAATGCTAAGTGTTTTTTTTATATATATTTTTTTTCTATAAAAGTATAGCATATACTTATATCATCTGCTTTGTACTAGAGTTGTTACATATCATGAAAGTTATGCAATTGGATGCGATTTCCACGTATTGAATGACTAGGCAAAATGGTAAGCCTGGTTTTCTCGAGGCGCCAGTAGGATCGTTAAGTTAATTTTTTTTTTTTTTTTTAAATTGGTGTTTTCCACCCGCTCGTCAGAGCAGCATGCTACGTAAGTACATGCCGGATGCCGAAGAACTAGTCTTGTAATCAATCCCCTTTAGTCGTAATTGTACAGTCATAGGAAATGACGTGTTATTTTAATGTACTTCTTGGGCTTTTTGTCTTGATTTACATCACGTTTTGCGTATGTGTTAGTACAGTGAATGTTCCCAACCATTTATATTGCATAGAAACTGGCGAAAACCCCATGCCGTGTACGGAGTGTAAAACAAAAAAGAAAAAAATTGCAGTTCATAATTATGATAAATGTATCGGCAAACCGGGAACGATTTGATTCATTCATGTGGTGATCTTTTATACGCTTAACTTTAAGAATAGTATAACGATTGATAACGACGAACGTAGAATCTTTGGATGTAAAGTTTTTCCAAAGTCTGTCATCTTCCAAGCTTTAATGTTTAAGAATTATGTAACAGGATAAAATTTGATATAGCAATAGACAATTAGTTAAAAGAACGTCTGTCCCCTTCCTCTGAGTACTAAATGAAAATCTGGTCGTAAAGAATTGTTCTGTTACTTACTTCAAAAGTGACTTGGGAAAGGACTCCTGTACTTGAGGGCGTAAATTTTCCACGTTCTATGTGATGCATAGTTTGGATATTACTGTCTTGGAATGACGCATGATGAACATTCAGTAGTACATAATTGTAGAAATTGTTCCGTATGCTGTGAGGATCCTGAATCCCTCAAACATCATGTTTTAGGATGGAAAAAGGCTACGAGATTGTCAGAGACCACGTGAAGAGGGTATTAAAATGATATGAATGTATTACAACGTTAAATAGCCGGTGACTTGAATAAATATTAAAGAAGTGTTGATGGTGTCCAGAAGTCTTCATTTCACTTTAAAGCAAACGGTAATATGGGATGTGATTCTGAAAGCTAAGAAAAAAAATTATAATAGGTCAAATGCGCTAAAGTACCACCACCTTTAACCATCGTAATGGTCTGGACACCAAAAAAGGATGTACATTAAATGAATAGGTGAATGAATAGGATTGCCAGAGATACTTCTTGAAGCATCCCAGGAGGATGACGGCCCTCCTCGTCCTCGACCTAGGGAAGGCCACATTCTTATCGAATTTCACTAGGATATTACCGAAGGAATGTTTCGAGGACGACACGTTAGAACCCATTGAGTCTTTGGCATTTGGAGTGGTTCGTGTAGGAGAAAGGTGTTGAAAGGAGTCAGGTGTCGGACTGGCATTTTAGGATATCTTGAAGATAACTGTCTCTCCTGATTGGCTGCTGGGTTATCGCCGAGCCGCTTTGCCTTCTAATTGACTGTTACAATGATCATTTGTGCACGCTTGATCTTTCTCTGGACAATTCTGTTCTTCGAAATCACCTGGCAGAATTTGAGCTTATGTACTAAGCTAACTAGATATTTTAACATAAAGATTGGCCCGACTTGAAAGAATTTTGATTGAGCAAGCCATGAATGTTTAAAGTCTCCTGGAACTATAATGTATACTAGAATTGTACGTAGCCTGTAGATGTAGATACGATGCAACAATTTAAATTCGTATTGAACTACCAATATGTCTATTCAAGTTTATATTTCAAAATTGGCTTTTACAAATCCTTGATATTGAATGGAAAGCCAGACGTGCAATTGCATCCAGGGTTCGTGCTCTGAGTGTGTCTCTTTTTAATATGCTTTAATTCAGACATTTTGAAAGGAGACCTTGATAAATTAGGTGTTACTTGTGCATTTGAAATGCTGAATAGTTATTTTCCATGAAATTACCGAATTCTTGAATTTCAGATATATGTGGAGTTTATTTTTTCGCGAGAGACGTTATGGGCAGTCAATTTATCGTGATTATTTGTATTTGTAACAAATGTCAATATGAGTAAAATTATTGTACGATTTTTAATGTCCACAAAAACTTATTTTTTTGTGTCAAAGTATATTATATAATATATAGTTAAAAGTCAAATGTTTATACGTAAAATAATGAACTATCAGTATTATTTTTTTTCCCGAAAGATTTGAAATCTCTATTGGATTTGGAATCTGAGTCTGTACCCATGTAGTTTTGAGCGGCAGTGATTGTACTCGTGATCTTGTCAAGTTCATGTATAGACCAGAGAGTCATGACAAAGTGAAGTGACCTCATTAGTCTTGATGCGAAAATGATGAGTTATGCCAGACCGATTCAAACAGGTTTAGAAGCATTTGCGCGAGAGGTTTGTTAAGAAATTCCGGCAAATTATTGTTATAATAAAAAAAATAAGTAAATCTATGTCATGGTCCGTCAGTTGCATTCAGTGTTCCTAGAGGACCCTCTGTGAAATAAACTGGTGATGATTACTTTTTTTTTTACTAGTAATAAATGCTATAGGCTTTTTGAAGGTGGGATTATAGGGCAATAATAGTTGAACCTCTGCAAATCCATGAACGTGTGATCTCTCCTCTTCTGACGACTCCCATCCTGGTTCGTACTTGACCACTGTAGACTAGACCCCGTAAAGGGGGGAGGAGGTTAGACTGGAAATGGTGCGTCTGTTTCAGACAGGTTTTCTATTCAGTTCTTTTTACCTCCGAGGCTGTAGGTGGGCGTGGCATGTTCATCTTTCCCGAGGTCCTTAAGAGATGGGTTGATGTATGATGCCAGATATGAAACGTACACTATAGCGTATGTTTTATGTAGTTTTTATATTAAAATTATAATTAATATTTAGTATTCATAAATGATATTGGCATTAATGAACTTTTAGTGTATAAGCGCTGAATAGCCTGATCTGCCTCATTGCTTGGCTTTTGAGCCAAAAAAAAAAACCATAATTCAATTCAATGTCTATTCTTTTTAACCAGTAAAATAAAATTTCCAAGTAGCATTGCAGAGTATATCAATTAAGCCATTTTGTTTCAGGTTTGGCACATAATTTTTGGCTTTTTTGTAATGCGTAAAGAATATTTACAATAGGAATCTTTTACGAATCGTAAATACATGTTAGTTAATCAAATAATATTTTTCCGAATGAGTTTAAGTAGTTGTCATGTTTGTGTATGTAGGAATGTTTAATATCGGTAATCAAGTTTTTCGTCTCCTATCAATGGTTGCTGTCTACTGTACCGTTCCTTATAACTCTTGGCTGTCATTATGGCATAATCATGTCAAATATTGGTGATTTATCCTCACATTTTTGTTAATAGAAACATAGACTGCTTTAGAATGCAAAAGTCATGTAACTAAACTCGTATATTTATTTAATTAAAACCCTTTCGCAAGATGTACTTCTTAACCTTTGCCTCTTTATACAGGTGAAGGACCCAATTTAACTACTATATGGATCATTGTTGATGAGTCCCCTGGCATTTTTAAGTCTCTGGTGAAATTTGTTGAGCTCTAGAATTATTGTGTTGAAATGGTATCGCAACCGTTGCTAGTTTTTGCGCAATGCCTTAAAAAATAGAATTCAGCTGATGAAGGAGGTGATTTTTGCATATTGTTAATTAAGTCTGTCGCGTTTGTATCTGGATTGTTTATTCTGGTATTTTTGTATGGCCACGATTTGAAATAAAATGTTTAGTCTCGATCTTTTACGCTTCTTAGCATTTTTTTTTTTTTTTTTTTTAATCTAGGTTTCCCCGTAGTAAGACTTGAAAAACCCATACATATCACAATGGTGGCGAGTGTTGCTTGTAAATGTAAGATTCTAGTGCAGTTGGGTGAACAATTTTTGCGGACGATCTGATAGGCCCTCTTTCATGCATTTGATACATACCTCATTGGCAGAACATTTTTAGTGTTCATTATTTCCCATGTTTAGACACAGAAAAAATGACTTTCGAAACTGTTGTGGTGGTTACGGCTTAGATTCGACAAGAAAACCGGCAGTTGTTTTTCTCGGTATGCTGCTTTCCAGTTTCATTGACTGTTTCCTTCTTGATAGCAGACTAATGGGTTAGAGCTGAGGGAGAGGAGGAAGTGGGGGATGATTAATAAATGTAATTATGAAGCACTTGACGATGTCAGAATGTATCTATAAATGGAAAACGGGTGGTTCCCATCTAGGTAATTCTCCCCCCGTTTTTCTTGAGTACTACACTCCGTGAGTACTCAGACATGCTCATCCTTTTTTCATGATGGGGCTCATTAGCAGTCTTCACCGTACATCAGGGATATGTTGTTTATTACAGTTTCAAACCATCCCCCGTGCCCCCTTCCCCCTTCCCCCTTCCCCCTTCCCCCTGTCCACGCGCAGCCATGGTGCCTAGGGTCTGTGACCATCTAAGGATGCCACTCCTCGTTACACGAGGTTTTATGGTTGTACCGGAGTCACGTGATAGTGTTCATCCGGCCGAACATGGTCCTGGGCCTAAACTAGTGGAATTAGGGAGTGGTCCTACTTCAACTAGTGTAGGGTTGTAAGTAATAAACATTTTTAAGTCAGTTGGTGGAGTTAATAAACAAGCAAGGACTTGTAAGTACTCTGAATTTTATGGTATTTAGTCTCTTTGACCTTATTCCTTGTGTCATTGTAAGTATGAATTGTTTCACTTCGCCTTGATACCTGTTGTCCTTTGTCAGAGTACTGAGAACGGTCTGCTATAAAGTCGCTGAAAGCTTTTGTGAAAAGTTGATGCCCAACTTAGTGCACAGGATTCTCTCTCTCTCTCTCTCTCTCTCTCTCTCTCTCTCTCTCTCTCTCTCTCTCTCTCTCTCTCTCTCTCTGGAAATGCGTCTTGTATCTCACGATCTCATCAGGTATTAACCCTAATGGTCACGATTGTAAGACAGCTGATGTTTGTCTAAACTTGAATTGTCCTGAATATCCATTTTCCATTGAGACCCACCTTCCTTCGTTATCAGCAGGGACTGAGGATGAACTTGCTCCTGGCCAGGTACTAAAAGGTTCTGTTACAATCTGCAGGAGCTTGTTTGACTTTGTCTGTGTTCTTTCTCTTTTGAATGGGTTGGTTGGCTCTCCCAAATACGACGTGCTCCTGTAATCTTAGGAATAGGAAATTTAGGAAGGTTTAATAATGAGAGTATAGAGAAGGTTGATTGATTATTTCATCATAACTAACAGCGACATTTGAACGGTAGACGCATCTGCATATGTGTAGGTAAAGGAGCAGTATATTCGTATCAACATCGATAGTTATGAGGAATATGATAAAAAAGTGGGAAATACCATCTAACGCGCAATTTGATGAAGATTTTGACCATCTTGGCGAGGTAGTATTACCAAGCTTCATAGACATTTAAAAAAAAATATAGTCTGTTAGATTACAACCCACCATTCGGTTTTGTTGTACGTCCTGTTTGTAGCCAGTTTATGTAAACGTAGGCTATACCTAGATGCACAATTTTTGTATAAATATACGTGTGTGCGCTTTAACAGGTGTCCACTTGAATTTCCCTAAAAATGTGTGCATATGGTTTCATTTACCGTGTAAAGTGTATCCACTTCAGGAAAAACTTTTGTAGTGTTGTAATGTACGGTATAAAATGTATTGAGCCAGTACTTGAAGTATTGGTCCTGTAGAGTCTCTTTTTATCAAAACTTCAAAAATACCGTTACGGCATTTCGTCACGTACTCGGCTGTACTCATCGCTTTTAGTACCGAGGCATAAAAACAAAAAGTGCCGATGAGGCACTTGCCCCCCTTGCTGAATATTCTGTTGCTTATCTTTCTTGCTTGTTTTGGGCAAGATTAGGTTCTTTGCTTTCTGCTTTCACAAGTGTGCATTGCTTCCTCAAAATGCGTACAATCATAAGTCTCTCTCTCTCTCTCTCTCTCTCTCTCTCTCTCTCTCTCTCTCTCTCTCTCTCTCGAAAACTACTAGCATCACCTTTGTTAATTTAACGGCAAAGTTGAAATAAGGAAACTTCATGGCAGGCTTAACAGGATTTTTTATGGGATATGGGGGGGGGGGGGGGGGAGGCGAGTTTCGAGACTTATGAACGACATGCTTGAAGTTGGATACTTTTTACAGAAAGTGCCCCAGTTATATATCTTAGAAATCGCTCGAGTACATGCCCTACAGTATTAATTTGGAGAAAATGATTACGCTTCCTGAATGGTTGGGCCAGTGCGCATGAACGGTATATACTATATACTCGAGTACTTGAGTGGGGATCCAAAAACCTCATTTATTATACGTTTTTAGTCTTATTAAAGAAAACTTGACAAGTACTGTTTTCTAAGGAATACTTTTTATCATCTGGAAAGCCAGCTTGCTCCTGTTGTAATTTGCTTATTTTTTCACGTCACGTCATTGTCAGACAGATCTTAAGGGGATTTTAATTATTATTATTATTTATTTGATTTGGTAAGACCATCATCATCTGAAATAACTGCAATGCATCTGTAGTGTTTGCAATATTAGTTTCCACCGTAGGATATGAAACTCGTTTCTCGCCTTACGTTCTGTGTAGACATGTGTAGTTAATGAAAAATAATTGGAAATAGCTTTGTTCAAGTTGTTATAGCACATTTTTTAACATTTGAGTTTACATGTTGTTATATAGTGAATTTGTTAAGAATTGGATGAAGGACTTTCTTTGAAATCGAGACATTTTTTCAGTGCCACTCTTGTGTAATAAGTATGGGTTCTGGAGAGTACAGTTGAAAGTAACGGAGAACTTTAGAGGGGCCCAGTCATAGCAGGAAGTGATGTAATAGGAGATTTGGTGTCGTAAACGGCCCCACTTGTTGGGCATAACAGTGCGCCAGTTGTGACTAGCTCTGGGCAGCCTCCTGATCTTCTCCTTCCAACCTCCTCCTCCTCCTCCTCCTCCTCCACTTACAGTGAATGCTCATTGCTCCGAACATTTATGTTTCTCATTACTAATAATCCTTTACTGCAGCTAATACAAAGACTTATGTTTTGAAAAATGCATTGCTTCGGCAATGTATGGACTCATTCCATCGGTATTTCTTTTCTTTTGAATTTCATTCACAGTAAATATTGAAGTGTTTTCCTTTATATGCGTCGTAATTTTCTTTCTCGCGCATCAACAGGTGTTTGAGACTTCTTTCAACGTGAATTTATTCAGTTCAGTGTCCTCTGATTTTTAAGCTGCTTCCGTCCCATTTCACGCTTTGAATAGCTTCGTATTTATTTGGCTTCATTGCGTTTACTTGCATGACCCCCGGTCCTGGTAGTACTTCTGTGAACAATTTGTTCGCGAAAACCCTAGGAAACTCGTGTCTTTCTCCGCGATTGTCAAACTTATCGCGCCTTCAGCGAGGCAATGTGGTGTGCGTTTTGGTATAACATAAGACCACAGCCCCTTTGTTAGTACTTGAATTCAGTCTTCTGTTATGACGAGATAGACTTTGAAAAGAGTATATTGTTCTTATAGTGTAGGAATGTACGTTATCAAGTGGATTAGAGTCATAAGTCAAAACTCTGCAGTTTGCGCTTTGCATTTTCCCCTCATAGCCAATGTTGATGAACGAAAAATTAATTTTCCCCAATTTCATTTGCTGAATAATGGTTGATCCATTAAAACAAAGCGAAATGTTAAATGTTTTGTGTTCATAATTTCTGTTGCTGGTCCTTTATGGGGATGGGGACCCAGAAGAATTATTTTTATAATAAAATATTCGGCTTATTATAAGGGTTTTTTGTTATTGAGGCTTTTAGGATATTTTTTCATGTTAATGTTGATGCGTAAATATGCGTAGTTGTTTTGTTGTTTTAATTATATAATAATGTAATATTATGAATATATTGTTCGGTAAGTTGTCTTCATTCTAGGAGGTAAAATGGTGTAACTATAAAGCTATGAAACTTGAAATTGTCAGTACTTCACTAATAGCATGTTTATGACGATATCCTTTATTTTAGCTCTGGTAGAAACAATACAGTGAACAAAATTCTGATACACTGTATGAAAAGATATAATAATAAACGGCTACGCCCAGAGAGCTCTTGATTAATTTAGCAATATAAGTGTACTAGTATTTTTTTTTTCAAAAAAGTTTGATATATATTTAGTAGACAAAACGACATTTACACTTAATATAAATGACATTTTATGGTGGTTTTAAAGTATTTCAGGGGAATATTGAACATTGACTTAAAATGTAGGTGCCACATTTTTAAGGTTAAATGAACAATTTTTAACCGTTTGGATCATTAGCATTATCCTTTTGCTGATGGAGAAATGTGTAAAATGTGAGTTTATTTGTCACTTGGGGATGGAGTAGATGGTGTTTGTCTGAAACTGTTGAAGTAACGATCTTGCCCACAGTAACAGGAGAAGGGCCACATAACCCTGCTAGAAGAGGTAGCACTTGAGAAAGAGGAACCTTGTTATAGTTCTGTTTCTGACGAGGGTGGGTAGGTTGGTTGATGGGGTTTGAGGGGACGATGATGCTGGGGGGGGTGGGTAAGCTCCCTTGAGGCGCAGCGGCGCAGGGCCAGGACTTATCCTGAAAGGATCACAGGGGGTTAGGGGAATTCGAGTCTCATGGGACGGCCTTTTCCCCTTCAGAACATATGGACTTGCTAATGGAGACCTCTCTCTCTCTGCCTCTTTCTCCGGGGTCGAGATTGGTAAGAGCGGTGGAGATTGGTTGTGGTGGCCGTTTTGAATTTTGTGGGCAGTAGGTAGGGGGCAGGCATTCGTTGAGGGGCAGGCGAATGAAGGACCGTTCCCTCCTCCTCCCCCTCCTGCTCTGTGAGGCCCTCCTCCACCTCCCTGCAAGGTCCTTTTCACCTCTTAAGAAATCGTTACCCAATGCCTTGGAAGACATAGAAGGGTGTTTCATACAATTGATGACACATGCCTCAAGTACCTCCATGGATTTACAGTTGTTCGCTTTTAGGTTTACTCTTTGTATGTTTGTATATTTTTGTTATAGATATCTTGATTATTGCTGGTTTTTAATGCAGTTCATTATTGACGTGTAATGTAGATTATATTACCATTTTGAACGTAAATTTTGTAATAGCAGTTTTATCAATATTTTAGTTAACGAATCTTCGGATTTTTGCAAGTGTTGATAGATAGGCTTTGCAGTAACTAAAGATTTAATTTATTTTATGCCATTGTATATATACAGTGTGGTTATGGCGATTCAGCTAACTTATGATATTAGTGGTTATCGGGCGGAAATGGAAGTTCAAAGAATGCGTTATGGGCCGTTCATTTTCCTTTCTTGTCTAAATGTGGAGATTGAAAAGAAGTGCTCCCAATTGACCGTTAATGTAGGTAATTACCTTTGCCATTCTCTGCCTAATCCTCTGGCTGTCGAGAACGGCGCCAAGTCAGTCATGTGTTCGTTTGTTGTGGACAAGTAAGAATGATGTACGCGTAATGGTGGTGCGTTATGTCAGAATGAAAAAGTGGTAAGAATAACAATTTAGTTTTCAATTTGCTTCCTATTGTTGTGTTGTATTTTGAGAGGTTGTAGAACGAGTATGGAGAGATTATAGTCATATCCGAAGTCAGTATGTAGTGGAATAGAACGAGTTGGGTAGAGAGTAGATCTGTCGTCATTTGAGGCCTGGCTGTCCTTAGGAAGTCTGCCAAACGTATGACGACTCTTGTAGAAGTCATGTGGATGGTATTTTTATCACCGAAAGTTAAAAGTTGCTCGTATTCGTCCGGAAATCAGAAGATATCAACGCACGGTTATTTTAATTGAAATTCACGGCAAACCGACTTGGAATATAAATCGCTAGTTGCGTCGTCAGTAGAATCTACCTGTCGCCAATGAAGGGCATGGTCTCAAACACTGGCTCGCCAGGCTGACGCCGTGCCGTGCCCCTGTGATGCCAATGTGCCTCATAACATTGATAATTTATGGAAACTTCAGATATAATGAAGTGTGACTAGTGTAACTAGAATATATGCCTCTTAGTAGCGGAATCCTAATGACCATTTTCTGTCTGTGATAGGCTAACCGAGAGAAATCAATTTTGAAGGAAAAGCAAATTTTGCCAAATTGGATCCAACTTCCCGATATCGAGGAGCAACATACCCAACGCCCGCATGATGGGGGAGTGCATAACTCGTCAACCATTCCAAAATCCATTAATTAATCCTATTTAGAAACGTTTGGAGAAGTTATGCTTCGCAATTCTGATGACCTAGGTAACTGAGGAATTATGGAAATATGGGGATGTATGAATAAGTTGAGCTCTACTTATTATTAACAGAATTTTTAACGGTAATAGTACATGATTTATGCCTATGACTGAAAACGAATATAACTTTTATCCTTAATTATTTTAGCAAGCAAGCATTAAATGAAATCACGAGCTAGATATCTCCCAGGGGGACATTTTAATTTCATTGTTTATGATGTCAGACCGCACCCACATGTTCACAGTATAGGAAAGTATGATTGTTTTTGAAGTTAGATGGTGTCATGTGCCTTTAAGCAATTTCCTTGCTCAAGACTTATCAGTTCATAGTTAGAACACATGCGCAATTGTTGTTTGTTCTAGAAATTGTCTTGGAAAAAAAAAAACTTGGATCTGCTCTTTCGTGTCATTGTTCTAGCCATTTGAGCTTGCTTTGTGTGTGTGTGTTAGAGCGCATGTGCGTGCGTGCGCGTGCCTCCAAATGTGGTTCGTTGTTCATCCATGCTGTAGAAACGCCCTGGTATTTTATTTTTAAGCCCACATAAAATGGATAATTGCGAATGGGCGAAAGCAAATTGTATGGAATAATAGGGTCATATTAACTGTTAACCCTAAAGCATTTTTGCCTTTCTCTTTGAAATTTCGGTTTTAGCTGGTGTTCTGTAGTATTCAGAGAGACCTTTATTGGCTGCCTGTGTTTGGAAATGCTATTTCTTGTTGCTGCCTTTACGTATTTTGAGTAAAGAAGTAGTATCCTTATACAGTTATGACTATACGGAAATATTGTGTGAAAAATAGACTTGCTGGTATTTTGTGAATATTGCACTGTATACATAATTAATGTCTGTCTGCAATTAATGGAAGTGATGGTACCTTGATGTGGAAGGTGCAATACAATATGAAAGACAATAGTTCTGAATGAGAGACAAGCAGGATTTTAGAATAATTCATTGTTAGTAAAATATGCAAACTTATTCATAGAGATTTACAGAATGGAAACCAAAAGTGCACTAAGGAAGCAGATATTGAAATAAGTATAGATTGTGGATGTAAACAAATAAGAAATTTGTTGGGATTTGAATTTTAGGCCCATTTGACAAGATTAAATCCATTTTCCACTAAATGAATTTGATTCAGAACTGTAAGGATTTTGAGTGTAGATCATCAAGGACATAGAGATGTGTCTTGAGGGAGGGGAATAATCTTCCAAGGAGACCACCTATTTTGGGGGTCTTCATTTTTTGCCAGGAAACTCCGGTCCGGGAGAGTAGTACTTCCCCTGATGGGAGGAAATCTATGTTTTCTGGGTTACGAGAGAGAGCTTTCAGCTTTCAGTCCAGATATTCTGGCACCTGAGGCCATAGCCGTTTGGAACAGAGTTTTCCTCAGAAGAGTAAAATATGCACAAGATTCATTAGCAGTGTCTGACGCCAGTTTTAGGACATCATTTAAGAACCAAGTGACCGTTTGTGGACGGACAGTTGGCCTAAGGCGTGCGCATGCTTTTGGAATGGAAGAGAAATATGAATCTGACAATTCTATTTTGAAACCGACTTGAAAGATCTTCTTCAAGGCTGATTTTATTGTCGAAAGATCTTCTTCAAGGCTGATTTTATTGTCGTAATAGTACTGGCGGCTAGGCCCTTTTCGAATAAAGTTCTGAAAAACGAGATGGCCAGATTTGGGGTCATTTTATGGGTATCTGAATGTTTTAAAAATTCGCCCAAACAGCTGAATCATATTGCCTAAGTGTTGAATCTCATTTGTCTGATTCTATGAATATGATATTACACGGATCAATACTCGGATCTTCTTGAGCCGCAAACTTCGTGAAATCCATAAAGTTAGGGTTTGGAGAATTCTTGAGGAAGCTGACACAGTTCGAGTTTGTACTACCTGTGTCAGTTCCGGGCGAGGGATATGTCTGGGATGGAGCTTCAGCTCTAGAAGGAGCGGAAACCAGTTGCCTTTGGGCCAGTTGGGAGCCACTAGGGCTACTTGTCCTGTGAAGGAGCGTAGCTTGTGCAAGACTTTAATCAGAAGATTCACTGGAGGGAACAGGTAAATCTTCTGCCAGTGGTTCCAATTTATGGCTAATGCGTCTGTGGCATAGGCTAGAGGGTCCAGATTGGGAGCCACATAGCATGGTAGCTTGTGGTTGGACTCTGTTGCGAATAAATCCACTTGCAGGCCTGGGATTTGACTGGAAATCCACTGGAATGAATTCATGTCTAGGGACCATTCTGACTCCAGTTGAGTGGTCCTGGAGAGAGCGTCTGTGATCACATTCCTGATTCCTGCCAGATGGGTTGCTGACAGGTGCCAGTGCTTCTTTGCTGCCAAGGTAAATATTGCTACTAGTACATAATTCAGTTTGCTTGTTCTGGAGCCTCTGTTTAGGCAATGGACTACTACTAGGCTGTCCGAGTCTATCCTCACATGGTTGTTTTCGGGTGGTGATAACTTTTTCAGAGTTAGAAAAACTGCCATGGCTTCCAATACATTGATGTGGAATTGGCGGAACATGTTTGGCCATGTTCCCTGAGTTTTCTGGTGCTGCGAGTATCCCCTCCAACCACTCAGTGACACGTCTGTATGAATTGTCACAGATGGGGGAGGGAAGTGCAGTGGCACTGAATTGGTAAGATTCTTGAGTTTCGACCTTGGGTGAAGTCTCTCTGCCAGTACGGATGGAATTACTGAGAGTTTGTCTCTTGAGGTGATTGTTGGCTCTCTTCCTCCAGACACGATTGATATCTTTCAATCTGGCTTTCAGTAGGACGTCTGTTACTGAAGCAAATTGTAGTGAACCGAGGATCCTCTCTTGGGTACGTCGAGAGGCCTTTTTGTTCATGAGAAATTGTTTCGTAGCCATGGCTATCTCCTTGGCCTTCTTGGGTGGAAGGGATAGCTTGTGTTTCTCCAGGTCCCATTGGATTCCCAGCCATTGGAAGTGGGAAGTTGGTTCCAGCCATGACTTCTTTGTTTATTTGAAATCCTAGAAGCTCTAAGAGTTCTATGACTTTGGCTGTTGACCTGCGGCATTCCTCGACTGTGGTTGCCCAAATGAGCCAGTCGTCTAGGTAGGCTACCAGCATTATTCCTCAGGTCCTGAGTTCCTGGACTACTGTCTCCTAGTTTGGTGAATATTCTGGGCGCGATGTTGAGCCCGAATGGCATGACTGAATGAATACGCCTTGTTGCCTAGTCAAAAGCCTAGGTATGGAGAGAAGTTCCTTGCTATCGGAACATGATAGTAAGCGTCTGTAAGATCTATAGAGGAGGTGACGGCCCCACGGGGAAGTAAGGTCCGCACCTGCAAGACTGTCAGCATGCGGAACTTGTCGCAAAGAATGTAAGAACTGAGTTTGGACAAGTCTAGAATGACTTTTCTTTTGAATGAGTTCTTCTTTGCGACAGTGAACAGACGTCCTTGAAATTTTAGGTTCTTCACTCTCTTTATGGCTTTCTTCTGCAAGAGATCTTTGGTGTACTCTTCCAAGTCCATTGTTGGAGTCTGGAAGAAGTTCACTGGTGGTGGTGGGAATCATCCCTTCTACTTAAAGCCCAGGCCCTTGGAGATTATGCTGTACGCCCAAGGGCTGAAAGTCCAATGATCTCGGAACCAGTATAGCCTCCCTCCTACCTGATACTTCTCACTGGTTTGTTGCGGGCTTATAGCCCCTGTCTCTAGACCCGCTACATAGCCGGGAGTGGCCTCTGGCTCTACTACTACCGGCATGCCGGTTGTAGCCGCGAAAGGAACCGCTGGCTTCATGGACGGGGTTGAAGGCGGGGAAGGCCATTAGGGCTGCAGAGGTTGCAGGCTGTTGGCCTTGTGGAGCCTGAAGCAGCACAAACTGCTGCTGGGCCTTAGATGTAAAATGTTTCGACATTTGGGCGAGGGGCATTGCCTGTGCCATTTGTTGAGGGCGAGAAGTCTCATATGGCGCGAAGTATCTTTGTTTCTTTCTAAACCTGGCTTGTTTTCCGGTTGCCTCAAACTTACGTTTGGAGGGCAGACCCCATCGGACACGAAGACTTTGATTAGCCCTGGAGGCTTCCCTCAAGACATTATCTACCTCTTCTTGAGGGAAGAGGTTCTCGCCCCAGATTGAGGTTTTATTTAGTGTATTAGGCTCATGCCTAATAGTAGCCTCCGCCAAGACGTACTTCCTGCAAGCTCTTCTTGCGACACCAAAATCGAATAGGTCCGACTGGTAAGTCTGTAGCAGACTTTTTGTCAAGACCTGGAAGAGCTGCTCGTCCTTATAAATAGAAGCTACCAACTCCATTGAGGCAACGGAGTTGATAGATCTAGCCAGTCTAGTCCTAGCCTCAAACTCAGATTTTATCATGTTCTCTGGCAGCTTGGGGAGCTTATCGGAGAACAAGGTCGAGGCACAGTCCGAATCTAATTTGCCAACTGTAAATGTGGCCGGAGCATCTTGCCAGAAATCTCTGTTGGCAGGTATGAGGAGGGAGGTAGCTTCTGTCTCCTTCAAGATTGGGAGAGACTTTTCTTCCGTGATTGCTTGGAGGGTTAACTCCGCAATCTTGTCTGTGCAGGGAGACGGAACCTCGTCCGGTGTCACAAACATGGTGAAGGAGCCTTTGTGAGGCGTTAACCTGGTGTTAACGCACTCCCAGTCAGCCAAAGTACGAGCCCAGACAGCTTGGGCTTGTTCCTTCGGAAAGATCACCGTTTCCTTAGGAACTTAGTCTCTTCTGACCAGCGCATGCTCCGCTAGTCTGGCGAACCCCTTGAAGGGAAACTGGAGGCCTTCTGGGTAGAACTCGGTCCTCCAGTGGTCGGGTACCGCAACCCTCAAGGGTTAGTCTGCCATCCACGTATGGGGCGTGCATGGCGAACCGCCATGGGTTGTTCTTCTGGAATGGTGGCAACTTTGAGGCGTCCGGAACTTCCGAGGCTAGCGCCGGAGATCCGGAGTGGAGCAAACCTGCCATCAATTCCTTAATGGGCTTTATCTGCTCAGCCACTATGTCCGATTCTGACTGGCTGGAGATCTCTGAACCGGAGGCCCGCCTCAAAGAGTCGAATCTTTCATTGACTGCGTCTCTAACCTTCGACATCAGAAGGTTAGCAAGGAGATCATGGTCAAGGCCTGACTCCGCCGCCTTAGATTTTGCGGACTTTGTTCTCTATCCCTTTGAAGAGAGAGAACCCTTGGCAGCAGGCGATTTCGCAGAGGAAGTCGATGGCCTAGGGGCCGGAGACAACTCTGACGCTGCTGGCGGAGCTGGCCTGTGTACCTTGGGCAACAACTTAGTTGCCTTAAGGGACTTTTCCTTGGGACGGACAGATCTCGAGCCGTCCCAAGTACTAGTAGGGGTGGACTTGGTAAAGCCCCGGAAAGAGGAAGAGGACTGAGGAGGCTACCTGTCTCACTTACCTCGCCACTTACCTGCTCATCCAGGGCCATTGGTTCCATATGGATGTTGATTGCCGCAACGTCTCCCACTAGGTCCCGATCGTCTGGTAGCGGGGCTGTCGCGGCCCGGATGGCGTCGATGAGGGGAGCCACCAGACCTGCCTTGACCGAAGCTGATGGCGAACCTGGGAAGAGGCGAGTCCCCAGGCTGTAGTCCAGAACGTAGGGGCGCCCAGACGGAGCGTTCCGCCCATACCCGGAGACCCACTGTCTCAGGTTCGTCTTGGCCAACTGGCGGCTGTCCTCATCCGTTTGTAAGAGAGGAAGGGGAGTTAACCTTCCTACCATATCCGGTTTGTTTCATAAAATATAAAATATAGGAAATTGAATATGCTATTTATACTCGATTTGTAAACAATGGGGAAAAGGTTATGTAGTGCTTACCTGGTCATTGGCAAAGATCATGACCAACTCAAAGCACAGGGTGCACGCCTCCGGGTGCTAGACCATGTAGGGCGTTTCTCCCTGCTCCGCCACGAAGGAGATGGAGCAGTTTGCATGCGACCGGCAGACTTCATGTCTCACCGGATCGCTAAATGAGGCGGAGCACCCCGGGGACAAGCAACGCACCTTCTGTAAGGGAAATTATTGATGAGCTACATTTCCCCAGGAGAAATTGTAACTTAAGACTATATAAGTTCACAATACTCGTTAAAGACATGCACAATCTTATGATAAGAACATGCATAATTCATATTAAAAGGTATGTAGATTCACTGTAAGTTTGTTATTAATCGTTACTAGCCGGAGCTAGGACGTGTTCGTAGGTTATAGGCCGGTGCCGTGATCACTACTGATATTCGCCTTGCTATGAGGAGGGCGAGCTCAACTCTATAGCTCCGGCAGGTCCCAGAGGGGTAAGTGTCAGTGTAGGCGCCTACTAAAACCGAGAACGGACCTTGATAAGCCGTAGACTTATCGGGCAACTCCGGCAGCGGATGTGGGTGTCATCCTCCATCGGTACTGCAAGGGTCCGGAGCTAATACCTGTACCATTTACCCAACCAAGGCTATTTTTATAAACTCACATTCTGCCTAGCCGTTAGCTGTGAAAGCGCCGGAGATGGCGAGTCAGGAGGAGGGGTTCCCCATCCGACGTTGCCTATCTCCGGCAAGTATGGGTTGAGGATAAGCCTCCTATTCCCATTCCACTACTAACGGAGGCGCAACGGGAGCCCCTAATGTGTGTAAGAATACTAGCCACCAGAGTTATGTACTTCGGTGGCAGAGCTCCGGCAGACTAGTGCTGGGCTAAGTATTCTTTAACCGCTAACCCAGTTCCCAACCCTAGCCCTCCCGCTTGTGTGAAACTCAAACAGACGTCTCTTAAAAGGAGAGCTAGTACTGTGAGTTACAAAAGATTGCCTAAGCCGCCGATAAGTGGAGGGGAGGGGGTAGGGGGTGAGGTGGTTGGTAGTGGTCGGTCGTGGAAGTCTGACTACCTATCCGATCATAAGTGGCCAGCCAACTGGTCGTAATATGTAACCTACCCCGTAGGGGTATTAGTTAACAGAGAACCCTGGCTCGTCGTGATTGGTCTTAACATTGATTAGGGTGGCCACCCAACAGCCGATGTGTAGGCTACCACCTGCAGGAATGGTAAAGCGACATGGCCTATGGTCTGTTGTGGTACGAACATCGACCAGGGTGGTCACTTATCAGAGGCCTAGGCTACCTAATAGGATGGTAGTGACTGAGACCATGGTTCACTTTGGTAAGATTATGACCAGAAGGGGGCTCGAACGAGAGGAATAGCCTAACGAAAGGGGCTAGTCGGTAATAACCAGACCTTGTATGGTGCAAGAACATGGCTCACATAATGGACTAACGAATTTACTATAACAATGAAGTAATCTGGGGGAGTTGTAAAGATAACAAACCAACTACTTGGGCAACCAGTGCTGTTTGTTTGACCGTGGTCGTTAGGACCGAGCTTTGCTCAGTTTAGGCTACACATACCCCTATATAACTTCTTCTTAAGCTCAGCTACAAAGAAAGACCAATAATCATACTGTTTTTAAAAGTCGAATTTATTAGAATCAAAGTGATTGTGAATTTTGACCTTTCAATTAACCCTTAAACGCCGACTGGACGTATTTTACGTCGACATTTTTTGTCTCGGGTGCGGACTGGACGTATTTTACGTCGACATACAAAAGTTTTTTTAAAAATTCGCGGAAAAATACTTTTAGGCCTACCAGCCAAAAACTCTTGAATCACGCGCCTTGAGGGATGCTGGGAGTTCACGGATCAAGGTGGTGTTTTGTTTACAATCGTTACGTAAGCGCGCAAGCGCGAATTTCTTTCTTGCCGCACTAAAAAGTATCTGTGACACATCTCTGAAATTATTTCGTCACTTTGACATAATTTTTTTACCATTTTAAATTATCCGTTACATGGAATATTATATATAAAAATGTGTGCATTTTTATGTAGAATACAACAAAAAAATACTCATGATTGTAGCTTTTATCAGTTTTGAGATATTTTCATATAAATAACGATAAGTGCCAAAATTTCAACCTTCGGTCAACTTTGACTCTACCGAAATGGTCGAAAAACGCAATTGTAAGCTAAAACACTTATATTTTAGTAATATTCAATCATTTACCTTAATTTTGCAACTAATTGGAAGTCTCTAGCACAATATTTCGATTTATGGTGAATTTATGAAAAAACTTTTTCCTTACGTCCGCGAGGTAACTCTTCCGAAAAAAATCATACATGCGATTGTGGTAATGTTTGCACCATTTTAAATTAGCCGTTACATAAAGTTTTATATATGAAAATGTGCGCAATTTCATGCACAATACAACTAAAAACAACCCATGGTTGTAGCTTTTATCAATTTTGAAATATTTTCATATAAAAAATTATAAGTGACAAATTTTCAACCTTCGGTCAACTTTGACTCTACCGAAATGGTCGAAAAACGCAATTGTAAGCTAAAACGCTTATATTCTAGTAATATTCAAGCATTTACCTTAATTTTGCAACAAATTGGAAGTCTCTAGCACAATATTTCGATTTATGGTGAATTTATGAAAAAAATAACATTTTCTTTACGTCCGCGCGGTAACTCTTCCGAAAAAATCATACGTGCGATTGTGGTAATGTTTGCACCATTTTAAATTAGCCATTACATAAAGTTTTATATATGAAAATGTGCGCAATTTCATGTATAATACAACCAAAAATAGTTGAAGGTTGTAGCTTTTCTCATTTTTGAAATATTTGCATATAAATCACGATAAATAGAAAAAAAACCACGTTCGGTCAAATTTGACTCTATCGACGAAATGGTCGAAAACGCAATTGTAAGATAAAACTCTTACAGTCTAGTAATATTAAGTCATTTATCTTCATCGTGAAACAAATTTGAAGTCTCTAGCACAATATTTAAATTTATGGTGAATTTAAAACAAAAAAACTTTCCTTCCCTCCGTGCGCGGATTCTCCGCCACAAATCTCCGAAATGCGTAAGTCCCATTCTCGGAATATTTGCTCCATTTCATATTAGGCATTTCATAGAGTTTTATATATGAAAATGTGCGCGATTTCATGTAGAATAAAACTATAAATATTTGAAAGGTGTAGCTTTTCTTATTTCCGAAATAATTGCATATAAAAAATATATAAAACAAAAAAATTCGACATTCGGTCAAATTTAACTCGTCAGATATGGTCAAAAACTGCATTTGTAAGCTATATTTCATTCTTACAGTATAGTAATATTCAATCATTTGTCTTCATTTTGAAAGAAATTGGAAGTCTCTAGGACAATATTTAGATTTATGGTGAATTTTTGAAAAAAATATTTGTTTACGGCCGCGCGTTACGAATTCATGCATTATTTTGTGGTAATATTTTCTGTGTTGCTTTTATCGTTTTACAATGTGTTATATACCAAAATGATCGTAATTTAGTGTACATTACAACGAAAAAAAGTAACTTGTTACCTTTAACCGTTTTGCGCACAGCGCGATTTAAATACAATTATACATGAAATTTCGTTTTTGCGCTATCATATATCGCATTATTTATATATGATAATAATTTTTTTCATTTCTGATGGTTGCATACTAAACTTCAGGCAATGACAAAAAAAGGAGCCAAAAATGAACTCAATCTTGAAAACTAAGTGCGCTGTGATTTTTTTTTTTTTTTACCGCTTCGGCGTTTAAGGGTTAAGGAACCTTATTATAATTTAGAAAGTAAATAGGAGTAGTGACTACTCACGTTCAGATTATGATAGCAACTCTTCAGCCTCTACAGTGAATTAATACTAGTATATGTTAATCTATTTGTAAAATACTAGCACATGTTATAAATATATTTATAAGGAGAGAAAAAGAGAGGGAGAAGGCTAACATGAGAGAAAAAAGGGGAGAGAGAGAGAGAGAGAGGGAGGAGGTACTAGTATCTCCCTCTCTCTCTTGAAGGTGCTATAGGCTACGCTGTAATGACAAAAACCATAATGCTAATAGAAGCCTTAAATCTCTCTCTTCTCTCCTCTAAAATCTCCTGTCTCTCCCTCTCTCTCTCTTCTCTCTCTTCTCTCTCCTCTATCCGCTCTCTCTCTCTCCTCGTCTCTCTCTCTCTCTCTCTCTCTCTCTCTCTCTCTCTCTCTCTTCTCATTGCAGGCAATACCGCCTGCTTAATTGAAGTAAATAAATATAGTACTGTTAGTATAAGAACATGTCAAGATTACGTACACGCCTCTAGGTGGGGGAAGAAAGTTAATAGTCCTTCCCCTGAATTAAGTCTTAATTCAGATTATAGAAACTGCTAATTATGACGCGAGCGCGAATGTTATTCTAATGACATGTACTACAGTATATATATAGTGTAAGAAACCCGGGAAAAAGGGTACTCATAACAAAACTATCCATAGCTAAGTTATTAATAATAAAAACTGGTACCCAAAACCCATGCGTTCCCGTTCGTGGCATCCAAAATGGCAGTGACGCCGTATTCCCGCAATACTTTCTACAGGCTCACGGGTCTATAAAAGGAACTCCAATTTCATAATATGTTGAAAAATACAAATTAGGGTACTCAACTTAGGTGTTGGTGACATTTGGGAAGAAGCCATCATCAAACAGTAAGCAAATGCTGCAAGAAAAACCACAGAACGAAAAAACACGTTAACTGGTGGGAAAGTTTCTAATAGGATTGAGTGAGGGCGCTCATATTGGGTGTCAGTAGTGGTAGTACAGAGGCAGTGTGAGTGTGGCCGTTGGCACGGCTCACCCCATATGTGGGTTTTGAGAAGGAATACTCTAAATGGCAGGAGACCTGTGAATAGTGGCTTTCACACGCCCTGAACTTTATACACGACGCCCTTTGGGTGCTCGCGCGAGGGTAGTAACCTCTGCATACCAATGCTAGCTTTTTCTCTGGTATATTTAAAAAGTATTTATATCAGAAAAGTGGATAGCAGGATCCTTTTCACCGGGCAACACAGGTCTCTCCCCAGAAATAGATTTTTCCTTCGTCAAAATCCCTTATTTACATGTGGGTGGGAATGATGATTACTGCCTAATAGATTGTTCACATTGACTACTCAAAATGTGAGACACTTTTGTAAACTCTACTCAGATGGTGTAGCTAACCCTTTGGTTTTATATTTTTGTGTATGTGGAGCAAGCTAGCTGTATTTAGACGGTGATTGTTTTTATCAGTTAAGTTGTAATTTTTAAAAGTTTTTGTCAGTGAAGTTGTAATTTTTAAACAATTTTGGTATTTTATTTGTTACAGGTGATGAGAAAGAATCTTGCGAAAATTACTATTTTTATCTGATTTTTATAAGACTGAAATTGTATGTTTGTTTTACCGAAATTTGTACATGATATACTGGTTTGTTTGGTTAGGTCAGGCAGTGTTTTCTGTATTTTGCAATTGTGATTATATATACTAGTTTCCTTTGAACTTTGATTGTACTGAACTGATGTGTTTTTCCATCTATATTCTCATTTCCAGCATTGGGGCTGACATGTTATTGTGAAAACTACTGCCCCAGCCATGAACTTTTCAATGGGACCTGTGAGGCAAAGCCAGATGCTTTTTGCTTCAGTGCTGTTGGTCTCGTTTATGACCACGAGCTCAGGGTGTGGAAGGAAGAACGCACTTTTGGGTGCCTAGGAGCACAAGAACTTGGTTTAATGCAAGTAAGTTAATCAAATCACATTTTCTGTCGGTTCAGGATAGTGGGGTCAGTTACTTTTGAGTTATTTGCAAAGGAACAGTAGATTTTTAATACAAGTATAAAAAAACTCTGAAATAGAATATTTGATAATCTTATTTCATCAAAGCTAACGTTAAGGGTATATGCATGCGTTACTTAGGATTAATGGAAGTTGAGCTAAGACAATAGAACAATAGAAGGGGGGGAGGACTGAAAATTAATGATTATCCCCACATCATAAATTGTTCATCAGAAATTTGTATGTATTCTTGTATTGTATATGATACTCACAGTATATAGACTCTTAAGGGATTGTGGCCCTAGTGTACTTTTTCAGTACATAGGTAGTATTAAAGTTCTTTGTGGATTCCCTTGACTCCCAACCACTTTGTTATACCGTGGTACCTCGAGATACGAAATTAATCCATTCCGAGGCGCCCTTCGTATCATGAGTTGTTCGTATCTTGAACCGCATTTTACATGTAAAATGGCTAATCCGTTTCAAGCCCTCCTAAAACACCCCAGTAAATTTCATAATAAAGCTAAATTGACCTATAAACAATGAAATACTACAACAATTTGGACCATACAATACCTAACTTAATACGTACTGCTAATTACCTGTAAATGAAGTGTATTAGTGTACATGGTATACAAGAAATACTGTACGCACATACGAACGTATGTAGTAAAATGTGGAAGCTTACCTTTCGAGTGAGGCTATCTCCGAAAGTGGCGACAGAGGAGGAGGACAAACGGCAGATACGTACACTTAACTTTACGAAACATAAAAAAGTCAGAAAAACAAACTAAACTTTACAAAACACATTAAGAAAACTGTAATACTTAACTTTACAAAAACTTAAAATTAAATTTTTTTTAATTTTTTTTATTTTTTTTATTTTTACATTTTTTTACTTTTTTATACTTTATGTATTTTACAAAGTTTCAATTTCTTCACCACCGAATGGATGCCAGTCCGTTTACGGAATTTTTTGAATCACCCATGAGAAGCCTTGAACTCTGGGGTTGCCGTCGATGTCCCCTCTCCTCTTTCGTCTTCGGCTTGGGTAATCAAAATGCTGAAAATAGCGCTGGCCTTCTGGCAGATTGCTGTCTCGGTTATCCTATCGCCATCGATTTCTTTGTCCTCAATCCATAGAAGAAGCAGCCTTTCCATTTCATCATGCACATGGCTCCTCTTGTTGGACAAAATAGTCACGCCCTTGGAAGGTGTAGCTGCTTTGATTGCTTCCTTCTGCTTAAGGATGGTGCCTATCGTCGACGGATTTTGGCCGTATTCCTTAGCGATCACACTCAACCGCAAGCCAGCTTCATACTTTTTTATTATCTCCATTTTTGTCTGCATAGAAAGCATTCTCTTCTTTCTGTGAACTTCAGCAACTTTCTTAGGACCCATGACTATACTGTACGTAATTAAGTTATGTAGTACGTACGTATACTAATTAGGTTCTCACACAACACGATAAAGTAGCACAACGAAATCACTAACACAAATTTACATTAACAAACGAAATTGTATATGTGAACGATAACAAACGAAATTGTATATGTGAACGAACGAATTCCGCGTGCGTAAGATAACACTGGTAAGAAGCAATGGCTGAAGAAGAACGCTGCTACGTACTAGTACGTAGTTGCATGATGGGAGGGATGATGACCAATAGGAGAGAATGATCTCATGGCGATGACTAGCATCAGGAACCAATGGGAGAGCAGGAGGATGGTGGCGAGTCTACTCAGTTGGCGGCGCGCTAGTTTCAAAATTGTTATCGGTGGTCCGGGCGAATCTCAGACTTTACAGCAACAACCTTTCGTATCTTGAGCATTTTTCGTATGTAGAGCCGTAAAATTTTTCGTATTTGCATTTGTATCTCGAGTTTTTTGTAAGTTGAGCCTTTCGTATCTCGAGGTACCACTGTATTTTATACTTTTCAAGTGTTCCCTGTGGACTGTCCACACTTAGTTCATCATTAAATATTAAGTTGTTGGTTTTCACTGTTACTGAAGAGCAACAACTTTGTGCAGGCCTGGACATACAACAAGATGTCCAAAATTGTTACTGGGTCTGCTTGAACCACATTAGTACATATAGTGTTTAGGAAGTAAGAAACTTGATTGATAGGGTTAGAAACATTTTTTGTAAAAAGGTGAAAGGTATTTTGACAATGTCATAATTGCAGAAGTAGATATGGCAGCATGGAAAAATTTTCTTAAGTAATGTGTCTGTAGTTTTAGTGTTTATTTTTGTAGAGGAGGTTTGATTCATTATCACAAAACAAAAGAGTGATTAGTATTTCAGACAAAATAATTTGCAATCATTTTTCCATATATGCTGTCTTTATCATCTTGTTAGTCAAATTTTGACTTATAAAAATAGTAAAATTTTACTTTATTTAGAAAACATTTTCAATCGGGTACTTTTCTTTTCAGTGCAGAGCGTATTTGACTCAGCATGAACGACCGAAAAATATTTCATGTTGCAACGAGTATGATATGTGTAATTTAGCTTTGAGACCAATGTTGGATGTAAACCCTCCGGTAACACCATCGAGCCCTGTGAAGATTCCGGAGAGCTTGCTCTTGGTCACCTTGCCGTTAGCCTTTGTGCTCGTGTTGGCTGTGATAATGTCATTTTGGTACAGGTAAGTAGTTGGATGTAACACTCAAAAGGAAGCTTTGTTTTGTAGGGCTGTTGCATGATGAAGTATGACATGACTAAGGTGCTGTGTTCTGGTTAATTGTTGATTTTAGATAGTGATTTTTGTATTTAGGACCGATTCTAAATTACATAGATTTTCCAATGCCTCCTGTATACTATATAAGGTCTCTATAGAGTAGGGGATGAACTTTATTGTAGTAGACATTTCACAATAGTAAAGGTATGGTTGGGATATTTTTTGAATTAATTTTTTTGGATGATTGGAAGTTGTTTAATACCCTGCCAGTTTCCTTATTGTATTAATGCAGATTGTAATATGTAGTCCTTAAATCCTTTGTCATTAGATTTTGCTAGGTAACTGTAAAAGCTTCCTTAATAGTGGATTACAGTGTATACTATATATATATACTATTTAAAACTGACAGTGACAGCTGTTTTTGTTTGTATGGTATTTTTATGTTGCATGGAACCAGTGGTTTTTCAGTAATGGGACCAACAGCTTTACAAGACTTCCGAACCACGTCGAGAGTAAACTTCTATCACCAGAAATACAGATCTCTAACCCCTCAGTGGAATGCCAGAGAATCGAACTCGCAGCCACAAGTAGGCAGGCCAAGACGATACCAGTCACACCACTGAGCCGTTAGTAACAGCTGTTAGCAGATATAATAAAACACTGTAAATCTATAAACAAGAATTCCAAAACTGTTAAAACTGACAGTAACAGCTGTTAGGTACATCAGTAAAACTTTCATATGTTAATAGACAAGACGCCATCTTGCATTAGGTCAGTTTGAGTAGTTGCCACTGCAGAACAGTATGTATGTTAGAGAAGGATTGTGAAAACATATGATAATCTTGTTTGATCTCTATCTTTAACAATCATCTTTTCTTTAAAAAAAAGAAAAAATTGGGATACCTGACATTTTATATTACAAGGAATGTCATTTTTACTTCACAAAATTTGGGATACCTTGTGTTGGCCAAAGGTACCTGATGGTCAACAGGCTATCATAGATTGTAGGTAGCCAGTATATGTATACAACCAGTCCTTGGTTATCGGCGGGGGTTCTGTTCTCGGAGGGGTGCTGATAAAAATTCTGCAATTTATGGCACATAGTTCAGTTAATGGCACCTCTGTTTGGTATGACGGCACCGATAACCGAAACTGCCTGTTATGCCACTAAATTGCCAATTTAATGGCGCTAGACAAGCACCATAAACCAGATTGCCATTAACTAAGTCTGCCGATAACCTGGGGCTGCCTATATTTGTACCTGACCAAGTTCTTTGAAATTCATGGCTTTTATATGTATATTATTACTTCTTTAGGTACAGACAACGTGAAGGTAGGAGGCTTCAGTACTTCAAAGACCAAGTAGCTCCTCGATGTGCAAGTATGTTTATGGGTCCCAATGACCATACACTATCCGAGTTAATTGAGCAGTCTTCGGGATCAGGCTCTGGTCTTCCCCATTTGGTACGTTTTAATTTAAGTATTTTAAGTTTTAATATTTTTCCTAAATTTCCTTTCCAATTTTAAACAGCCTTGTCATTTATAATTATTTTTTTCCATGTCAAACCAATGAAAACTACTGTACTCATATAGAGGTAGCCAGCAACTTTTTTAAATTTTATTTATGGCAAAAATTACAAACCATGTCATAGCAATGAAAACTACTGTACTCATATAGGGGTAGCCAGCTACTTTTTAAAATTTTATTTATGGCAAAAAATTACTTAGTTTTATTTGTTGATATACTAATGATTTTTCCTCTTGCATCAGGTTCAACGAACCATTGCCAAGCAAATCCAGCTGCTTCATAGTGTTGGCAAGGGGAGGTATGGAGAAGTATGGCTTGGTCAGTGGCGAGGTGAAAAGGTTGCTGTGAAGGTCTTTTTTACAACTGATGAGGCCTCATGGTTTCGAGAAACTGAAATTTATCAAACAGTTCTCTTGAGGCACTCAAATATTTTGGGTGAGTTTTCTATTGTTTTTAAGCTAAATAAACACCTTAACAATTTTTTTTTTTTTTTTTGGAAGAGAAGTTATATTTATCTTGGGTGTACTGAACACAGAAAAGATGTTGAGAAGGCTGTTGTAAAAGGTTTGTTCTGTTTGTTATGAAATTGTAAAAAAGATTTAGTGGAATCTTGCTGTGATGTAAATCTGTGTTTGATGGATGTTAACCTTAACCATTAACCCTTAAGAGCTGGACTAAAAAATCCATATGTAGCAATACCCAGGGCAGGGGAACTTTGAGGTTGACAAGTTTAAGAAAAAAAAACACATCAGTGGAAAGTGGAAGATATGCAAATGCGCAAGGTGTAAGAAAAAAATTCTAAAAATATTCCCTGCCTTCTACGAGAAGTTGCAAATGACTATTTACAATCCCTTGTGGGACCTCTTTTACAAGACAATATTAAATTTTACCAAGTTTTGTTATAAATAATTTATTTTGTAAAATTATAATAACAGCTCATACAATATCAAAACATAACTAAAATCAATAACAAATTTTGAATATATTTATTGTGAAATTTCTATGTAAATTTACTGAAATTGAAGATGCAGTAACTTTTGGATTATACATGTCTTCTCTGAGATTTCTTTGCACTTTTCTTTGTAAAATTACAATTATAACTGACATAAGAGCATAAAAGTTAAGAACTAATCCATCAGCAACCCCTGAGTATATTTGAGCAAATATAGTACAGTATAATAAGATGTCGAGAGAGAGAGAGAGAGAGAGATTTTGCTCACTTGAAGTCAAGATCACAACTAGCTCATGAGCCTTTTGCTTCTTGATTTTAGCTCTTCTTAAAGTTACTATTAGTGAATTAATGGGCTGTAGTAGTAGTAGTGGAAACACTTTGATCATATGAGGATCTGTAACAGGTTTTGAGCGATGGACAGGCTAATTTATATGAGTATTTATATCACACACCATATGATTTGGATGAATTTGGCAGGAAAGTTGTTCATATCACTGCAGTGTTCCATAAATGACTTATGACAATTGTAGTAGCTCAGCACAGGACAGAGGGGACGATCAGTGTTCTTTGTCACTTGCCCCTCTGTCTCAAGACATCTTTTATTTATGTGTTTATACTTATACCCAGGGATTGCTATTGGTTTTAGTTCTTATCTTTTATAATAGTATGTCTGCCATAATTGTAATTTTGCAAAGGAAGATGTGAAAATACATGTAAACATCACAAAAAGTTACTGCATCTACACATTTCACTAAATCTCTCAAATATTTTACAAATATACTTCGAATTTGTTACAGATTTAAGTTATGTTGTAATATTGTGTGAGCAGTAATAATAATTTTAGAAATAAGATTAAACAAAAGTTTAGAAAAAAACATGCATAACTTGGTAAATTTAGCATATTTTTACGAGTCTTGGAAAAGAGGCCCTGCGCAGGGTTGTAGATATTCATTTTCAACTTCCTGTCTAAGGTACAGAAAAAAAAAAAAAAAATTTCTTGCACCATGTGCATTTGCTTATCTTCCTCTTTCCTTCCATTGATATATTTGTTTTTGTTTTAAATTGGCCATCCTGTAAGAGTTAATGTTTTCAGGGCCAGCATAGTTTTATAAATTCTGTTAAATGCTAGTAGATCCTACCTTTCTTGCTCATGCATATGGCCAAATTACCTTCAGCTTTTGACACTTCTCAGTGATACAATACTAAGTGGGCATGGCATCTGGATTGGTTAGATGATCATACCTCTTGAGCTTTTCCTGGTTTAATTTTTTCCACTGTGGAAGAGAGCAAAGCATATTTTGCATGATTTATGCAGTTTTCTGTATATTTGTGACCAAATATACAGCAGGTTATCAACTTTGTTATGCTTTGTTCTATTTTCCTGTTATCTCCATCTGTCTTGGAGGTTATTTTTTTCATTATATTTTTTTATTATAGTTTTTTATGTAGGTAGTTCTGTTTAGTGAAACTATATATGTGCGAGTTATAACCAGATTTTTCAATGTTTTGTTTAAGATCCTCATACATTTTGATATCATTGGTTTTCATAAGTGCTATTAATCCATACAAAATTATTAAACTTGATTGATAGTGTAATTTCTAAAAGAGAATTGGCTTGTTTGTTTGTTTAGACATTAAAAAAATAAAAATTTCAGTTGATAAAAAAATGAAGTAATTTCGGGTAATATGGGTGATGTATTAGTGATGTTTGTACTGTGTACTTCTAAACCATAATGCCTAATAAATAATTGTTTTAATAAGTGTTCTTGGTTTATTGATAGTGTTTTTCTTTTTTCTTTTTTCTTCTTCATGACATCTTTAACCATTTTCTTTTTTCTTCTTCATGACATCTTTAACCACCGTGTTGCTAGTGAGCATCCAGTTACTTACAGAAACATCTTAAAATCTAATCAGTGATCTTATACAAGTTACCCACTCAGAGGGCTTTTCTTTAAGCTGACTGTAAACTGATGAAAAGGAATAAAAAGACCTTAATATTACTGAGGACTTGCATTATTAAATGTTTGTATTCAGAAATTTATGATTCTGTACCCAAAAATATGTGATTGTGACATGTATTCTGTTTAATCATTACAATATATGTAAATTTACAAAACTAAATGCATTTGATGCTAAAATCTAAAGACAAATGAGCAAATGAAATTTAACCATATCTAAAGACAAAAGAAATACTTTATAGCCATATCTAAAGGAAAATGAAAGATAACCCCTTTTATTGCATTTTTATGATTTTATACTTTTTTGTGATATGAACAAGCATATTAATTCTAGTGTGGTCACTACATAGTGAAGTACTTGCATGCAAAACATCAATTTCTTGCTTACCATAGTCTTAGAATACAGCATTCAAACTTTCAAATACTTTTTTAAATGCTGTTAGGAAAGAAAATTCTCTTTTAGTGAAAAATATTTCTCGGAGGGGAGGAAACTATGATTATTACTTATTATGCCCTGTACTGTGGGATTTAATAATGGAAGAAGGAAGTAGAAGCTTTAATATTATAAAAAAAAAATTTTTAAATTGCTGGTAAATTATGGGAACTTATTATTTTGGGGTTCTGTAAAAACTTGGAGCAAGTCTGTATAGTAGTCATAAACTCTGAATTTTAATTTGTATCATAACAGGACTTAGGTCATTGGCACTCCAGTGCATCGATAGGTAGTGCTGTTAAGTATTGTATTTCCTGTATAGTACAACAATTCAGTTACATGAGGGTTTTTTCATGCCACTTCATAGCTTTGTACTTCTGCAATATGAAGTCTTCATTCTCAT
>NC_061089.1:27412846-27419958 GCF_015104395.2 Macrobrachium nipponense
AAAATTATTCTTTCATATGCCATTCCCTGAAACATGAGCCAGTAGAGCAATTAATGCCTCATTTCATTTACATTGGTGTCTTACCATTTAAGTGCGCATGGTATTCTAGGCAAACTTTCTATGTATTCATCTAGAAACGGGTTGGTAAATGTTTGTTTCTGTTGCATTGTGCTTGATTACAAAACTTCTCAAACTCCATAGGGTGTTCCTTATCCTGAACAATAAATTTCACACCTTTGGATGAACAAAAAGTAAAGGGGGGACCTCTCCTTATTGGTTACTGCCCAGTCACTTACAATACGTTATGTTCCAATCTAAATTGTGGTTTCCTTGAAATCAGATAAATCTTCACTTATGTTAATTTTCCGAGCTGCTACCCCGAGTTTTATAGTCATCATCAGTCTCTTCATTGAGAAGCAATAATATCTTGTTGAGGTATGGGGGATAAATAGGAGATGGTAAAAAAAAAAAAAAAAAAAAAATCCCGCATGGCGGGAGACAAGAAGTAGATATCCTTAGATATCCTCTGTCAGACGGTCTATCTGTTACAAAAAAAAGTTGCCATTTATCCCTAATTTGGCTAATAGTGATGCCAAATGATGTTCCTACAATTTTTGAGTAAAGTGTATTTCTGAGTTTTATAGTGCCTTGCCAACCATGAAAGAGGGAGAATGTGATGCTCCGTGGAAGGTAGTGTGTTACGAGCTAAGGGTAATTAAGATAAGACGTTGGTGATGCTCAATAGGTTAATGAGTGAAAGTTTGAAGTTCTGTTAGAATTAGTGTCAGTAAATCAGTTGACACCGCATTTGTTGGGTGTAAATCTATTGGATTTTATAACCAGATTTATTGCATTTAATGTTTATATATACATATTTATACTATAGTCTTTCAAACTTATTGGTCGAGATGCATTTTCCTGTTTTGTCAATGTTGTTTATTCATTGCAGATTTTGAAAGCTATGGGCAAAGTCGTACAAGAATGCTGGCATGCCAATCCTGCCGCTCGTCTAACAGCACTGAGAGTGAAAAAGACACTCTATAAATTGCCTGTTCCTGAAAGTACCAAGATTGTGTAAAAGGAGCATGCTTTCAGAAGGAAACAAATAAGCATAATCAAAGAACATGGTGTACAGTTTTGACTGGACCATAACTAGATGTAGTTTTGTATGAGCCACTCATTTTTAGAGTAGTGAAAAGTGAAGGGATGACTACCTTACTGGTGTTGGAATACATTTTGTCACTTCATAGAAAGGCTTTCGATAACCATGCATGTCTATAAGGGTTATAGTTTTACTGAAACATTTTCCTTATGTGTACAAAGGAAAATGTGTACAATCTCAAAATAGTTCAGCCAGACCCAAAAATTAAAATGAATTGTATAGATATGCTCAGTTATAATTTGATAACAGTTGTATGTTTAGTGTGTTAAGAATTTTAAGAACTATTTTTTTAATAGTTGCTATTATTTTATCTGTAGACATGCACAATATCACAGCCTCTTGAATTGATCTGCTGTGACACTTTGTATTGTCTTTGAACACTACCCAAATGTTTGTATCCCATTCAGAACCATGAGTGTGACTTAATACTAATAAGTGCCTGGTATGAAATAGATATTGAAATGGTACAAGTGTATATTATTGTGTAGCTTAAGTGTGTGTGTGTTTGTGTGTGTGCGTGTTGATATTATTATTCAGGTTTGAAGTTGTATGCAAGAATGTGGAAACTCTTATTTTGTCATTCATTGTCATAAAAATGAAAAGGCTTTCATTCTTTGATGAAATTCACATATCGTTATATTTTTGGGTGTTGAATGGTGCCTGATGGGAATCTATGAATTGCAGCTTTACATTTGTAAATGAATAGTATGCAGTTTTAATCCTAGAAAGCAGGTAGATGGTCTGATATCCCCATTAGGGAGATTACTGCACTGTATCTACCAAAGCTATTTTAATCGCTTTATCCGTGTTATGTACTTTTTGTTACATCCATATTAAGGGCTAATTTTAAGTCTTGAGTAAAGTTTTTGACCGGTTATCTCGTCAGTTTTTTGAAGAGTGTAATAGTGAAGGGTTACTTTAGCACACAGTACATAAAGTACAATTGCTTCCAGAAAGGATAATTTTGAAGAAATGCTAATAAAATGTCATGTTGTGCCTTTTATTAGGTATATTTTGTTAATCAGTACAGTACAAGGTATACTTAATTTTGCCTTTTTTAAGTGGCCTTTGTTAAAAATACTGGTTTAAGGTTTCTACTTTGCAAGCTGAAAAATCAGTAAACTGTGGATTTTGCTTTGTACTGTCAAAGAATTTATTTAGCACAAATATATATACGTATTTTATTTTTAACAGAAAGACAAAGTTGGGGTGCATATTTTTGGCACAGATGGTGGCAAATCAGTTTGCTAAGAGCTCCAGGTGATGTGCCTTTTTATAGTTTCATCTCCCCAAGCGAAAAATTCTGAACCGAATAGTTTGTAAAGGTAAACAAGTATATCATATAAAGTAAACAAACCTTACAGGTAATACAGTATCTTTACAATATGACCCAAAGGTTTAGTTGTCAGGTTTATGTAAGAATACTTAATATACAAAATTGCCCAAATACCAGCAATTGATAAAGTCGTATACTGCATCAGTTTTTGTGACATGATGCCTTTGTGATGTATTGTTAAGTGTTCTCTCAGAAGTTTGTGGGGAACTTTTCCATATAGGAATTTTCCTTTATCTTGTGTATCTGACGCCAAGGAATTTAATTACTGAAATGTGCCTTACTTTATTTCTAATTTCTAATTTGTTTTTGCACTTGTTGAGAGCATGTAGGGTATATTTATTTATCAAATTATTTATGTTGTGTGGAACGATAATACATGATTCCATGAAAACCATCAAAAAAGAATTTTGAAAAATATGGTTAGCATGATAAGTTTTATTATTTTTTTTTTTCCTCTAGTCCCCATTTCCTAGTGATACTTCAGGAAATGATATAGAGTAAATGTCGTGTTTCATAGCTGCATTGGTCAGTTTGTCATATGTTTACATCCTCAGTGTCCTGGTGATTCCATGTATGTAAAAGAAATTTATCAGTATTCAGGTTTAACTCGTTTGTAAAAGCAAGAAGTCGTGTGTAGCATATGACCATATTGAAATATTAAAAGTCTTGTTTTTATGGTAAGGCATAAGGTAATGCAGGTGAGCTGTCTTGTTTGCAGCTTTTTCCTGTGTATCACAAACTCATGCAGTGGCATTTCATTCTAGTTAATGTAAAATTCTTGGTATAATTTTATCTGCCCATTAAACCATTGTGAGATGAAACAAAACTTCAGATCCTGAAATTTAGAAGTGCCATAATTTTCTTTTCAGGATCAAAGTAATGTATTATAGATAATTTTTTTCAATTTTTTGTGATTCTTAATATGAAGAGATTTCTAAGAGAAGTTTTTTCAGTTTGTGCTTTTTCAGTTACTATCCACAAAAGGAAGGGTAATGGTGATTTCGGATGTTAGCTGCAGAATTATTTTTTGATCATTAGTAGTACACATATGAGAAATACTGAATGGAACTGACATATCCAGAATCCAGAATTCAAGTGAAAAAAAGATAAGTTATTTTAATGAGCTTTTGTTTCTAGATGGTTATTTTAATGAGCTTTTGTTTCTAGATGCATGTTTCAGGTTTTTGTATTTTTTAAGATTTAACATCTTGAGTTTTCAACTAAATATTTTTTGTATTCTAGTGTATGAAATTAACCGCCCCCCCTTTTTTTTTAGTATTATTGAAGTTGTCTTATTTTAATTATTGTCAATAAGAAAACACTGAATATTTAAAAGTTAACAAATTTACAAGACATTTTGGAGACTCGGAGAGAATGTTGACGTAATAGTATTTATTCATATCATCACCATTGGAGTATTTTTCTTCGAGCTTCACATTTCTGCGTTAATTGTGAAGTAACTGTATATCCTCATTTCATATCAATGCAATAGACCATTTTATCTGCTCCTTCATTCATTTTCATGTGACATCCCCTGACATTTGTCATTATCGCAGTGTTCAAATCATTCATTTTTGTCATTTTCCATTCATGTCATCTATGTATAGCCCAGAAGAGACCATGAAATTGGTGTGAGAGGTAGCAAGCGTCTGTGGCAATTTCTTGTCAGTATGAAGGAGGGAGGCTGATGGATGAAGTTTTATGACCTGTATTTTTTAAATTTAACAGAAATATGGAATTTCCAAAATAGAACTGTTTTCGGAAGAAAGAAGACTGGGTCTTCAGTTGTGATTTTTAAGGTTCATAGCCTCCAGCAGTGTATGGTTTTTATATCATTGTACAGTATCTCTAATGGGTACAGTACTCAACATTATGTACATAATACTGTAAAAGAATTTTATTGTAAATAGTTAATTGAATCATAAATAACTTAGCCAGAACTGTGTATGTGTTTCAGGCTGGGCTTGCTTTGTTGTTATTGGCAAAAAAAAAAATATTGCAATGTTGGAGTGTTCAGACTGCAATAAAGGGAAATGCTTAGAAGTAGTTGACGGATACTGTAGTAAATTTAGTATATACACTGTTATTTTTGCAATCACTGTTTTTATATGACTTGAAAGTTATGGCAATGCAGCATAAAGGATTTTAAAACCCAGTAACTGTTGGATAACATGCCTCATGTTACCCATAGGATTGGTAATGATGGAAACTGATAGAAATTGTTCATATCGTGATGGTATCATTATAAATAAAAAATTTTGGTTATTATGTTTTGTCTATAACAAGTAACATTTATTGAAGGTTATCTTTTATAGTACTACAGCTACAGCCAAGGTGAGCAAATTATATTTCATGTAGGCCACATTTAGAGGTTACCACAAATTCATATGACATTTATAAAAGACAAAATGCAATTGTATACCACAGTATCAGTTGTCAGATGTGTGTGGGTAACTCGATAGTCTACCTCAGTCCTGAGTGATGTATGTTGCAAACTGTGGGAGAAATTTTCTTACTATTCATGGCATGAGCATAATATGGAAGTAACTTCATGCAAGTGCTGCTACTGGTGCTTTCACAGCAGAATTGTCTGCATTATGGTCAGCAGTCAAGGAGATGAAAACCATACCACCCTAGAAACTTGAAATTTTCAGAGACTAGTAGTACTTTTAAAGTCCTTCAAAGTTATTACTCTAAAAATCCCAACAACTCACTCATGGTCGTTTCCATTTAAAACATTTTATGAGGCAGATATTAGTTTTGAAATACATCTCTGGCCTTGGAGAAATGAATAAAGTAAATGAGGTGATAAAGCAACCAAAGCTCTAATCAAGGACTAAATCAATGACACTTACTTCTGGAAAATAATGAATCTAGTAATAACTTTTATAAAGATTAAAACATGTTAGTTTGTGTTCATTCCCAAAAGTAAACCACATTTTATGTGAATATCTGTCCCATGGGTATTTGATGAATGAACCACATGCCCAATCTCTGAAGGCAGAACATATGCTAGTGCCTTGGTGCTTGAATGGTATGATCTTTACCTGCCACCTCAGTGGCTGTGAGTTTGATTCTTGGGCATTCCTTTGAGAGCTGTATTTCTGGTGATAGCAATTCACTCTCGACGTGGTTCGGAAGTTACGTAAAGCAGTTAGTCCCGTTGCTGCATAACCACTGGTTCCATGCAATATATAAAAACCATACAAACAAACCGAACATACGCTCATACATAATTACACTTAGTGATTGCCCATCTTTAAACTATATGAAAGGTATTGGGGGGAGTAAAGCCTTGTAAATTGTCAAAGCATTAAACTATTAACATTATCCATTAATTCATTTTAATGAGTTAAAATGTAATAAAAAGTATCTGATATCCTTGTAAGATCAAGACCTTCAGGCTAATAGCATGAGATATGTAAACTCAAGTGGTTTTGTTAAACATTTCTTGAAAGCAAAATGACGGTGATGCTACCTATGGCTGGGTCAGATCTTGACTACCCTTACAGGATTATGGGTATTGTTGATATTTAAGCCCGTTGAACTGAGGTTCATCTGGTTTTTTCATTGTATATTTATGTAAAATTCTGGGAGATGTAGGATTTATTGCAAAATTGTTAAATGTAACAAACTAGTTTTTACCCAACAAAGTATCCATCTATGCAACAGAATTTTCTGCAATGTAATCAACAGTTAGGATTATTAAAATCATGCTGCTACAAAGATGAGTAGTTTTCAGTGACTAAAGTGCTCACAAGTAATTCAGAATTGGCTTTTTTTCATTGCCCCATTTTCTGAAACATGGCTTGAATGCTTAGTTCTCGTACCTTCAGCCATGAAGATGGTAAAGCTGACAAAGCTGCATTCACTGTGACCAGACCAAATATACCTGTTCCTGTGGAAGACCCAAATGTGCATATTTATGAGTGAATCTTCCGTTTTCGAAAATGAATCTGAAATAAAAACTTAATTGATGGAAAATGCCAAAATGTGATGGAATCACTGCTGAGATAGTTATAGCTGAAACTGATGACTCCTTGTATTGTAATTAGACTTTGCAGCATATGGAAGAGGAAACAAAGTCTGATGATTGGGAATTGGAAGTCATAGCAAAACTCACAAAGAAGGCAACTGGATAGATGTCATAAGTAGGGCCATTCCGCTCAAATGAGTCCTAATGAAATTTTGGGAGCTTGGTCACAAAAAGCTTAAGGATGAAGTGTAATGGCACGAGTTGCACAAGCCCAGTAATGGCGCTCAGCCCATATATTCTACAGCAGTGAATGGAATTTAAAAATTCCTTTTGAATGGCTTATGTTGACTGCTTGAAGTCATTGGAAGTTTACTCACATCATGAAATGTGTTGCTTCCCTATGACATTATTATTAAAAATGTGAAGGTAATTTGTGTAGTGTTACAAAGGACTTTCATTTTGCTTTTTTGCCCTTCTCTCTGATCTTATAATGAAAAAGTGGTCGCAGATGGAAGAGAATTTTGAATAGATTAAGAAGTGGAAAAAAGATGCTTATTTAATTAGCAAAGCAGAAATAATGAGGACAAAGTATGAAAACGGTATGATATAACATTAGACAGGGAAAGAAATGTTTAATA
>NC_061089.1:27420458-27435458 GCF_015104395.2 Macrobrachium nipponense
CCATGTTTGAAAGAAGGTCTGTTTCCAGCATATTGTTATTATTATTATCATTATTATTATTATTATTATTATTATTATTATTATTATTATTATTATTATTATTATTATTATTATTATTTCCCACTGAATATCCTAGGCTTATTTGTAGCCCATTTCCCCAACTCCTTATTTAACAATTAACCGCTTGTTGTTATACACAGCGTTTGATTAAAGCTGCCACTTTCACCTCCACCACTAGAGGAGGCTGCTCCTCATTCTCTCTGTTCCATTTTGCTGGTAAGCAGCAGTGATGTGCGTCAAAAGCATTGCGTGTACTTGTATGCGTGGTTGTGGTAATATGGCTGACTGTCTGAGTGAGTGAGTGTGTGTGTGTGTGAATGTGTACTAAAAATGGCTGTCGAGCTGTATATCTACAATATGTATATGTGTGTGTATATGTTACGAAGTTCTTCGTTCCCTTTTATTTTTGGTTATTATTTGTTATATGTTATACGGTGGTACTCTTTATCTACACAGCGTTGAAGTTTCTATCTCTATTAGGAACTTATCATATAATATATTTCCAATACTTCCCTATTCTTCTGGACAACTGTTTCTGCATACTGGCCAATTCTCGATCTTCTCGGTTGGTCTCTCAGGAGGCAAATCACGTAGAGAAAATATGTGAGTTCAGTTTCCTTTAGAATTTTGGGCAAGTTAAACACCATGTTTTTTTGTTCTTAATTATTATTGTAACACACACAATCTCACTTTCCTATCACACAAGTCTTAATGACACAAGTTATGCATCCAGAAGTGAGTAGTTAACTGATTCTTTCCATCGTTCGAACTTAACTATCGACCAATTTCTGATTTCTGGCTCTGCCTCTTCTTCTTCTGGATTCCTTTTAAGATCACCCTAATTCTTCATAATTGGGTAATCTTTAATGCTTACCACTTTCAGCAACGACATCTAACAAATCAGGGCGTAAGCTGTGAGCAGTCGTAAACTAGTTCCACCCACTTGTTATTCGTTGCTCCCAGGTCAAAGTTTACATCTAACTGTTTGCATCATCGATTTTTGTTATGTCTTACTCAGTAGCTTTTCTGCGTTTTACGAATGTCGTATCGCAAACATCCTGGTTTGCGTTTCTCTTCTACTTCTCTTTCGCCTTTATCTACTAAAAACTCTACTGGTAGAGTTTCCTAGCTAATATGTTTCCTACATAACTAATCTTACCAGACTTCTGCTCAACATATATACTTTGTGTTAATATATTATAATATATAATATTTATTATATATATATAAATATGTATATAGGTATATATATATATCTATTTATATATATATATTATATATATATATTATATATATATATATATATATAGTATATATATATATATTATTTATATGACTATATATATTATATTTATATATATCATATAGTATCTCTCTATACGTTTCGATATACTTTGTATATATATATATATATATATTGTCTATATATCTATATATATATATATCTATATAATATATGCACAGTTGTACCTCATGATACGAAATTAATCCGTTCTGAGGCGGCCTTCGTATCATGAGTTTTTCGTATCTTGAACCGCATTTTACATGTAAAATGCCTAATCCGTTCCAAGCCCTACAAAAAACACCCGCAGTAAAAATTTCTATTTCCAGGCTTACAAACACGATGGTTTGTAGGGTTACCGACGCCGAATCCGACCGGAAGGAAATATAACTCCAAAAAGGCAAAATACTGTACATACCTGAGTAATATTCAACTGTATGTAATGTTCAACCCCATTTTTACCGCATATATTAGGACTTTATCACATGTCCCTTAGCAATAAGCCTAGCCTATGTTAGCAATTGCTACTGTAGCCTGGTCTATGATTCTGACATCTAAACCCAAGAAGCTAAAAGCTTAGAATATGCCAATAAAATGTATAAATAATCAGTATGTATTCACTTCAAATAATTATTAATTAATCATTAACTATAATACACAAACAAACAAAAAAACCTTCCAACCCTTTGTTTACATTCATCATTTACGAGTACCGAACGATCGCCAAGCAATCACTTTTCCTAGCACACAGTAAGCCATAAATTTTGTGTTCATTGAGTCTCTCTTACAACTACTGAAAAGAAACTACCTAACAGTTTATTAACATAACCATTGATTTCTATTCTTTATTCTTATCTTTACCTAATAGAAGATACCAAAGTTACTGACAGCTTATGATAAAACATGTAACCGTAATATTAAAACAGAAGAACAGAATTTCTAGGAAAATACGTATTTGTTGGCTTCGATGATAGCAGTCTGATTTATTTTATATTTTATGATATCTAATTCACAATTTTTTTTTATTAAATGTATTGCATGTACTCATTTCAAATAATTATTAAGTAACTATTAATTATAATAAACAATCAAACAAAAAAAAAGCTTCAAAACTTCTGTTTACATTCAGCACTTACAAGTACTGAACGATCACCAAACAATCACTTTTCCTAGCACACAGTAAGCCATAAATTTTCATTATCTCTCTTCAACTACTGAAACTACCAAACAGTATAATAACCATCATTTCTATTCCTATATTTTTCCTATCTTTTTACCTAATGTTTTTTTTAGTTAAAATTAAATTTATTGCATGAATAAAGTTTTTCAATTTACAGCATCCTTTTACCAATAGAATACATAGAGCACAAGGGGTAGATTGACCAATAGGAGAGCATGGAATCTTAGGGGGTGGGTTCTAGCTTCAGGAACCAATGGGAGAGCAGGAGGATGGTGGCGAGTTTACTCAGTTGGAGGCGCGCGAGTTTTAAAATTGTTCTCAGTGGTCCGGGCGAATCTCGGGACTTTACAGCAACAACCATTCGTAACTTGAACTATTTTTGTATGTAGAGCCAAAAAAATCTTCATATTTGCTTTCCTATCTCGAGTTTTTTGTAAGCTGAGCCATTTCGTCATGTTTGACGGTTAACACTGTATATATATATATATATATATATATATATATATATATATATATAATATATATATCCTTAGAAGACGGAGCTGCCGCTCTATGTACATCTCATCAGGGGAACCATAGGGAAAGGTACCGTACTCAGGTACATTTATTTCGCGGACGTTTCACGACTCATAGTCGCATTCTCAAGGCTATAATTAAAGATAAACACACGAACATTAAAACTACGCACTGCATAATTCATAAAAATTATGCAATATTTAAAAATTCAATGAACATCAACATCAGAATGTAGAACATTTAAAAATTTATGAATCTCTTAAAACAGAAAAACATACTGAGCGCTAAACTACAGTACAGTTACGTTAAAATTATTTAAAAATTACAGAAAAAAGTATACAAAAATTACGTTATGGGTGTAAAAAAAATAAAAATAAATAAATAACACTAAAACAGTAAGGCTATTCTATACCTTATCCTCGCAAAGGACGGGCAGTGACTGAGAGAATTTTTAGAAAAATGAAAATAAACAAGCACTCTAGGCGATAAACAACTGAACAGAGGAGGATTGCGCATTTAAGGACGGAACTATCTTTTTTATCATAATGGATTCCAAGGTTGTTAGGTCGTTTTCGTTTTGCGTTTGGCCTATAATAATAAAATCCTTATCATTAATATATGTTTTACATGATTTAGAGTGATTTCTGATATTTGACTGTTCGGGGTTTGTTAATCTGCTGCCCGTTCTAAAACTTAAGCCCCTATGAGAAGCTATTCTCACTTTTAGTAACCTCTTCGTACAACCCACATAAGTCCCGTGATCACATCTCGGGCACGTATATTTTTATACAACATTAGATTTTAGAAGAGGACTAAGGCGGTCTTTCGTCTTAAACAGGGATCCGATAGTTAATGGATTTCTTGGGACGACTTTTAGGTTCAGTGCCGGGAATTCCTTTTGAATCATTGCCAGGAACTTTTTTCTAAAGAGGTTGTCATGAAGAAAAGGGAAGCTAGCAGACATTTTTAATTTTGGTACTGTCAAAACCGTTGGCACCTCTATGAATCGGGCATCAAGCATTTTCTGAAGCATTTTGAACAAAAGTTTGTCTGGAAAGCAGTTATTTTTAAGATATTGGGAAAGAAAGTTAATTTCTTCATTAAAAGTAAACCAATTAGAGGTGTGGGTAAAGGCTCTGTGTAGGAGAGTTGAGATAGTATTAAGTTTAAAATGATAAAAGCAAGAACTATAAAAGTTGATACCTAACCCAGTAAAAGTCTTTTTTCTAAAAACACCCGTGTAGAAGCCTTCCTCGTTCCTGGACACTAGAACATCAAGAAAGGGAAGCTTGTTATTTTCTTCTTCATCGAGCGTAAATCTGATATTAGGGTGTAGGGCACTGACAAATTCTAAGAATTGTTCCGCATTAAACTTGTTTCGGAATAAGGCGAAAGTGTCATCAACGTATCTACGATAAAACTGAGGCAAGAAGCTAAGGGGGCAATCATCAAACATACGCTCCTCCAAAGAGCACATAAAAATATTAGCAAGTGTCGGACCCATTTCCTGGCAATGATTCAAAAGGAATTCCCGGCACTGAACCTAAAAGTCGTCCCAAGAAATCCATTAACTATCGGATCCCTGTTTAAGACGAAAGACCGCCTTAGTCCTCTTCTAAAATCTAATGTTTTGTATATAAATATACGTGCCCGAGATGTGATCACGGGACTTATGTGGGTTGTACGAAGAGGTTACTAAAAGTGAGAATAGATTCTCATAGGGGCTTAAGTTTTAACACGGGCAGCAGATTAACAAACCCCGAACAGTCAAATATCAGAAATCACTCTAAATCATGTAAAACATATATTAATGATAAGGATTTTATTATTATAGGCCAAACGCAAAACGAAAACGACCTAACAACCTTGGAATCCATTATGATAAAAAAGATAGTTCCGTCCTTAAATGCGCAATCCTCCTCTGTTCAGTTGTTTATCGCCTAGAGTGCTTGTTTATTTTCATTTTTCTAAAAATTCTCTCAGTCACTGCCCGTCCTTTGCGAGGATAAGGTATAGAAATAGCCTTACTGTTTTAGTGTTATTTATTTTATTTTTATTTTTTAATTTTTTTTCACCCATAACGTAATTTTTGTATACTTTTTTCCTGTAATTTTTAAATAATTTTTACGTAACTGTACTGTAGTTTAGCGCTCAGTATGTTTTTCTGTTTTAAGAGATTCATAAATTTTAAATGTTCTACATTTCTGATGTTGATGTTCATTGAATTTTTAAATATTATTGCCGTAATTTTTATGAATTATGCAGTGCGTAGTTTTAATGTTCGTGTGTTTATCTTTAATTATAGCCTTGAGAATGCGACTATGAGTCGTGAAACGTCGGCGAAATAATGTACCTGAGTACGATGCCTTTCCCTATGGTTCCCCTGATGATATATATAGTATTATATTTATAATTTACTATATATATATATATATATACTAACTATATATATATATATATATATATATACAAAGTATTTTATTTAACCCCAACATCTACATATTGTAGATACACAGCTAGACAGCCATTTTTAGTACACATTCACACACACACACACTCACTCAGAATGTCAGCCATATATATATATATATATATATATATATATATATATATATATATATATATATATATATATAATATATATATATATATATATATATATATATGTGTGTGTGTGTGTGTGTGTGTGTGTGTGTGTGTGTGTGTGTTAGATGGAAGGGGTTATAATTAATAATGTGTTTAATATGCCAATGTGATGTTGGTTGTGACCCTTTTTGGAATGTGCAGGCTACCCATAGAGACAGTGCCGAAGCAACGACATGAGGAAGCTGATAAATGGGTAGCCTGCGCATTTCAAAAAAGGTCACAGCACATCACATTGGCATATTAAACACATTATTAATTATAACCCCTTCCATCTCACACACACACACACACACACACACACACACACACACACACATATATATATATATATATATATATATATATATATTATATATATATACACATATATACATATTTACATATATTTATGTGTGTATATTATATATAATATATATATGATATACATTTATATCTATACATATATAAATATTTATAATTATGGGCCTTTATTGATCGCAGGCAATCTCACCCGTGGGGCATCCTTGCCAATGGAGTGTCATCGGATGGGGTTTTATTTTTGCCAGGGATGGACCCTTCCCCATTCTCAGCTCCATCAGCTAGCCAAGGGAGATGGAATCTTCCCTCCTGCACACCAGGATCAAATATTTTGCACGTATTGTGTGAGGCATTGAACTTAAGGGTTTTTACGCCACGTCAGAGGTTGTCACACTAGCATATGCAAGTATTCAATCCATTATGCATTGCATAACCCATTTCAACCCATTATGCATTGCATAACCCATATTTTGCATATATAATAGGCATTGAACTTATGGGGTTTTACGCCTTGCCAGATGTTGCCACAGTAGTATATGCAAGTATTCAACCCATTATGCATTACATAACCCATATTTTGCATATATATAAGGCATTGAACTTATGGGTTTTTACGCCTTGCCAGAGGTTGCCACAGTAGTATATGCAAGTATTCAACCCATTATGCATTGCATAACCCATATTTTGCATATATAAAAGGTATTGAACTTATGGGTTTTTACACTGTGCCATAGGTTGCCACAGTAGTATATGCAAGTATTCAACCCATTTTTTATTGCATAACCCATATTTTGCATATATAAAAGGCATTGAACTTATGGGTTTTTACGCCACACCAGAGGTTGCCACAATAGTATATGCAAGTATTCAACCCATTTATGCAATTGTCCATAATCCATATTTTTTGCATATATTAAAAGGTTATTGAAACTTTACATTTTTTGGTTTTTCCGCTGTGCTAGAGGTTGCCACAGTAGTATATGCAAGTACTCAACCCATTATGCATTGCATAACCCTTATTTTGCATATATAAAAGGCATTGAACTTACAGGTTTTTCCGCTGTGCTAGAGGTTGCCACAATAGTATATGCAGATATTCAACCCATTATGCCTTGCATAACCCATATTTTGCATATATAAAAGGCATTGAACTTATGTGTTTTTACACTGTGCCATAGGTTACCACAGTAGTATATGCAAGTATTCAACCCATTTTTTATTGCATAACCCATATTTTGCATATATAAAAGGCATTGAACTTATGGGTGTTTATGCCGTGCCAGAGGTTGCCACAGTAGTCTATGCAAGTACTCAACCCATTATGCATTGCATAACCTATATTTAGCATATATAAAAGGCATTGAACTCACTGGTTTTAACGCCGCGCCATAGGTTGCCACAGTAGTATATGCAAGTATTCAACCCATTATGCATTGCATAACCCACATTTTGCATATATTAAAGGCATTGAACTTACAGGTTTTTACGCCGCGCCAGAGGTTGCCACAGTACTAAATGCAAGTATTCAGCCCATTACACATTGCATAACCCACATTTTGCATATATAAAAGGCATTGAACTTCGGGTTTTTACGCCGCGCCCGAGGTTGCATAATCCACATTTTGCATATATGAAAGGCAGTCCTTTGAAAACATTATGTGGTTTTTGACCGCTGGTGCCGAGGTTGCCACAGTAGTTTATGCAAGTATTCAACCCATTACACATTGCATAACCCTTATTTTGCATATATAAAAGGCATTGAACTTACAGGTTTTTACGCCGTGTCTCAGGTTGCCACAGTAGTATATGCAAGTATTCAATTCCCAACCCATTTAAGTGCGTTTGCATAACCCCATATAGTTGCAATGATTAAAAGTCAAAAGCATTGAACTTAGGGTTCTTACGCCGCGCCAGAGGTGGCCACAGTAGTATATGCAAGTATTCAACCCATTATGCATTGCATAACCCATATTTTGCATATATAAAGGCATTGAACTTATGGGTTTTTACACCACACCAGAGGTTGCCACAGTAGTATATGCAAGTATTCAACCCATTATGCATTGCATAACCCATATTTTGCATATTTAAAAGGCATTGAACTTATGGGTTTTTACGTCACGCCAGAGGTTGCCACAGTAGTATATGCAAGTATTCAACCAATTATGCATCGCATAACCCATATTTTGCATATATAAAGGGCATTGAACTTATGCCTTCTGGTGGCCTTCTGGTTCTCTGAACAGCTTTTGGCTCCTAAACTGAGAGCTACATCCTCCAGTCTTCGAACAGCTGTTGGCTCTCAAGCTGAGAGCTCTTCCTCCAGCCTCCAAACTGCTGTTGGCTCGGCTCTCAAGCTGAGAGCTTGTCCTCCTACCTCCAAATAGCTTTTTGCTCTCATACTGAGAGCTTGTCCTCCTACCTCCAGAAAATTCTTCCTTTGACTCTCACCAGGCGAGTTTGTTCGTTCCTTTTAATTGACATCCAGTTCAGTGACTAACTCCAAGATGAGAATCAGCTCTAACTTTGAGTAATCTCTTAGTGGCACCGATATATTTCCCAACTTTACATTTTGGGCAAGTGAAACAATAAACCACTAGACCCTGCATCAAGGCAGGAAGCCCATCCTTATGGTGCAATAACGACTCAATTGTCTGGATTTTACGAACATAATCTGATATCTATTCAAAATGTGGTTTATGCAATGCATAATGGGTTTTATACTTGCATATACTACAGCAACCTCTGGCGCGGCGTAAAAACCTGTAACTTCAATGCCTATTATATATGCAAAATATGGGTTATGCAATGCGTAATGGGTTGAATACTTGCATATACTACTGTGGCATCCTCTGGCACTGTGTAAAAACCGGTAAGATCAATGCCTTTTATGTATGCAAAATATGGGTTATGCAATGCATAATTGGTTGGATACTTGCATATGCTCTTATGGCAACTCTGGTGTGGCATAAAAACCTGTAAGTTCAATGCCTTTTAAATATGCAAAATATGGGTTATGCAATGCATAATGGGTTGAATACTTGCATATACTACTGTGGCAACCTCTGGTGTGGCGTAAAAACCCATAAGTTCAATGCCTTTTATATATGCAAAATATGGGTTATGCAATGCATAATGGGTTGAATACTTGCATATACTACTGTGGCAACCTCTGGCGCGGTGTAAAAACCCGCAAGTTCAATGCCTTTTATATATGCTTAATATGGGTTATGCAATGCATAATTGGGGTAATACTTGCATATACTACTGTGGCAACCTCTGGTGTGGCGTAAAAACCCATAAGTTCAATGCCTTTTATATATGCAAAATATGGATTATGCAATGCATAATGGGTTGAATACTTGCATATACTATTGTGGCAACCTCTGGCATAGCGTAAAAACCCGTAAGTTCAATGTTTTTTATATATGCAAAATATGGGTTATGCAATGCATAGTGGGTTGAATACTTGCATATACTACTGTGGCAACTTGTGGCACGGCGTAAAAACCCGTAAGTTCAATGCATTTTATATATATGCAAAATATGGGTTATGCAATGCATAATGGGTTGAATACTTGCATATACTACTGTGGCAACCTCTGGCGTTGTGTAAAAACCCGTAAGTTCAATGTTTTTTATATATGCAAAATATGGGTTATGCAATGCATAATGGGTTGAAATGGGTTATGCAATGCATAATGGGTTGAAATGGGTTTTGCAGTGCATAATGGGTTGAAGACTTGCATATACTACTGTGGCAACCTCTGGCGTGGCGTAAAAACCCGTAAGTTCAATGCCGCATACAGTACGTGCAAAATATTTGATCCTGGTGTGGCAGGAGGGAAGATTCCATCTCCCTTGGCTAGCTGATGGAGCTGAGAATGGGGAAGTTTCCATTCCTGGCAAAAATATACCCCATTCGATGACACTCCATTGGCGAGGATGCCCCACGGGTGAGATCGCTTGCGATCGCTAAAGGCCCATAACTATATATATTTATATATGTATATATATAAATGTATATCATGGTAATATTATTATGATAATAATATACAAAACAAGTAAATATATTATAAAAATTTATTGTATATATATATATATATATATATATTATATCTATTAAATAATAAATGTATAGCTGTTATATAAATAATATATGTACGCACACACACACACACACACACACACACACACACCACACACATATATATATATATATATATATATATATATATATATATATATATATATATATATATATATATATATATATAGGCTGACTGTCTGAGTGAGTGTGTATGTGTGTGTGCGTGAATGTGTACTAAAAATCGCTGTCTAGCTGTGTATCTACAATATATATATATGTGTATATACTTTGTATATATATAGATATATATATATATATATATATATATATATATATATATATATATATATATATATATAATATATATATATATATTATATATATATATATATATATATATATATATATATATATATATATATATATATATATATATATATATATATATATATATATATATATATATATATATATATATATATATATATATATATATATATATATATATATATATATATATATATATATATATATATATATATACAAAGTATATATGTTGAGCAGAAGTCTGGTAAGATTAGTTATGTTGGAAATATATTAGCTAGGAAACTCTACTGGTAGAGTTTTAGTAGATAAAGGCTAAAGAGAAGTAGAAGAGAAACGCAAACCAGGATGTTTATGATACGACACTCGTAAAACGCAGAAATGGGACTGAGTGGGACATAACAAAAATCGATGATGCAAACTGTTAGATGTAAACTTTGACCTGGGAGCAACGAATAACAAGTGGATGGAACTAGCTTACGGATGTTCACAGCATACGCCCTGATTTGTTAGATGTCTTTGCCGGAAGTGGTTGGCGTTAAAGATTACCCGATTATGAAGAATTAGGGTGGTCTTAAAAGGAATCCAGATGAAGAAGAGGCGGAGCCAGAAATCAGAAATTGGTCGATAGATAAGGTAGAACGATGGAAAGAATCAGTTAACTACTCACTTCTGGACGCATAACTTGTGTCGGTTTAAACTCCGTTTATCCTGTGTCATTAAGACTTGTGTGGTAGGAAAGTGAGATTGTGTGTGTTACAATAATAATTAAGAAAAAAAAAAACATGGTGTTTAACTTGCCCAGAATTCTAAAGGAAACCGAACTCACATATTTTCTTCACGTGATTTGCCTCCTGAGAGACCAACTGAGAAGATCGAGAATTGGCCAGTATGCAGAAACAGTTGTCCAGAAGAATAGGGAAGTATTGGAAATATATTATATGATAAGTTCCTAATAGAGATAGAAACTTCAACGCTGTGTAGATAAAGAGTACCACCGTTTAACATATAACAAATAACCAAAAATAAAAGGGAACGAAGAACTTCGTAACATATACACACACATATACATATTATAGATATACAGCTAGACAGCCATTTTTAGTACACATTCACACACACACACTCACTCAGACAGTCAGCCATATTACCACAACCACGCATACAAGTACACGCAATGCTTTTGACGCACATCACTGCTGCTTACCAGCAAAATGGAACAGAGAGAATGAGGAGCAGCCTCCTCTAGTGGTGGAGGTGAAAGTGGCAGCTTTAATCAAACGCTGTGTATAACAACAAGCGGTTAATTGTTAAATAAGGAGTTGGGGAAATGGGCTACAAATAAGCCTAGGATATTCAGTGGGAAATAATAATAATAATAATAATAATAATAATAATAATAATAATAATAATAATAATAATATAATAATAATAATAATAATAATATGCTGGAAACAGACCTTCTTTCAAACATGGTTTATTAAAAATAATGGCAGAAATCACAGAATTGATTCTTTATAAAACTCTTTCATTTCTCCTTATGATTTGTCTTTCTGGCACGCTGGTATTATAAAGCAGCTATCAGGGTTTTTTTTTACCTACGTAGACTATGAGGAACTTTGGAGTTGGGGTTGAAATCAGGGTTTTTACCTCATATAGAGTGTGAGGTCGTTTGGGGTTTGGGTTGAAATTAGGGGTTTCATCCCCGTAGAGTATGAGGTCCTTTGGGGTTAGGGTTGAAATCAGGGTTTTTACCTCCCATAGAGTATGAGGAGTTTTGGTGCTAGGGTTGAAATCAAGGTTTTCATCCCCGTAGAGTATGAGGTCCTTGTGGGGGGGGGCCCCCGCGCTAGGGTTGAAATCAGGGTTTTCATCCCCGTAGAGTTTTGTGTGGCGCCGAAACTACCGTGGGAACCTGTGAAATTTCACACCTATTTGTTATATTCACACCTTTATGGTCAATTTTCACACCTAAAGGTGTGAAAAGTAATTAACACCTCATTAAAAGGTGTGAAAAGTAATTAACAACTCATTCAAAGGTGTGAAATTTCACACCTAGGTGCTAATCCCCAGGTAGAAAATCGACTACCTGTGGATTAGCACCTAGGTGTTGAAGGACAATGGAGGTTTTTCCCCTACTAGTAGCAGTCCTTACAGACCACAAGCCATTATTAGATCTTTTTAATAAGCCCGATTTGTCACCTAAAAGAGCTTGATGGTTTCTAACTATCAGAGATTTTGATGCAAAGCTCAAATATATAGAAGGCAAATTAAATGTAGTTGAGGATGCCCTTAGTAGAAGTTTTTATGACACGGAAGGATTTCAAGTTGCGTAAGTCACTAGCGAGTCTATACAATAGGATATGGGTCTCATAGAGCAAAGGCAAGATGAAGATGAGATTCTGGCAGACGCAAAAGTGTTTCTTAGAGGGGAATTAGTCAGGAAATGATATAAGTGCCTTTTTCGGGTTTAGAGTTAGAAGGTAATCTACTGGTCAGGAAGATTAAATATAAATTAAGAACCAGTGAAAGTAAAGGAGATACGACACAGATCGTAATTCCGAAAGTCCTAATTCCATTGGTTTTGGATATAGTACATTGCAGGTTCGGTAGTCCACACTTAGGGATAGAAAAAATGTATAATGGTATCATTTGCACATATGGCTCACCCGAGGTTCTCTTGACCGACAATGGCAGAGAATTTGTAAACAAAACTTTAGAATGTTTAGCGAAAGTCATGGGGATACAGAAAGTAACAATTATTCCATACAGACCTGAAGCTAATGGGTTGTGTGAACGAGCAAACAGGAAAGTGCTTGAAGACTGTAGGTGGTAATGATGAAAATTGGGATGTTATTAGACATAGTATTAACACTATGGTTAGTGATTTCAGTAAAATGTCTCCATTTGAAGCTTTGTTTGGTTGCCCAGCACAAGGTACATTCGATCTGTTAACTATACCTCATCATGGGGAGGATACAATCGAATCATTGATATCTACAGCGAGAGAGAGACATGCTTGTCTCAGCCGCAGTCTCGAAGCCACGACTCAAGAGATGGTGGAGAGAAGTAATAGTAAAACCTCTGATCCCCAGATCAATGTCGGAGACAAGGTATTTTTAAAGATCAACGCGAGAAACGAGCTAAACTACAAATTGGGTCCGAAATTTGAGGGTCCTTTTAGAGTCATTGAGGAAAAGATTGGAAACAGATTTGTAGTCTTAGAGGAAAAAACAGGTCGGTCAAAATTAACACATATATCAAAACTGAAACGAGTTGGTTGTGGTAACTAATGTAATGTTGCGCAATTGCATTTTTGTTGTTGTCTGGTTTTTGCAACTTTTGATGGTGAACTGTGTTTAATGTTTTTTTTCTCTTTCATTTCTTCTACTATTTTTCTTATGATGTGCAAACTGCTGCGTTTTGGTGTAAGATTCAGAGGTAAATATTTTACGTGGAAAGTTGGTTTGAAAATATGGCGAATTTCTGTTAAGTCAAGAAATATGATGATAAACACGTGGTAGTTCCTGTATGTATGGGGTTTTGGAGCTGAATTTTTGCAGTTTTTTTGGGTGGTGGATTTTTTGGGCTGAGTTTTTTTTTTGTGGCTATAGTGTTTGGCGGTGGTTTTTCTTGTGGTTATATTTTTTGGGCGGTGATCTGCTAAGCTTTTACGATTTGAGAGGGGGTTATTGGGGTTTTATGGGTTTCGGTGAAGAGGTTGTATTTTATTTCATCAGTAGTTATATTTGGCCTATATAATGGGTGGATTGCAGTATATAATGGGTGGTTTTCTGTGTTTATATCTCGACGAGGTAGTTATGTAGTTTTTTATATTTGTGGTAGTATCATGGATGAGTTATGTTTTTGAGGACAATTTTTGGGTACCTTTGGTGATATCCTAGGGATAATTTTGTGAAATGTGGTTATATAGTGTTAATATAGAATATTTGGGGCTATTTGGAGGATAATGATTTCTGAAGTTGCAAGTCTGACTAGAAAAATCTATGGTGTGAATCGAGCACATGAGGTATTCACAGGTGGATTATTGCTGATAATGCTGTGATGAGTCCGGTTGCTGATTTTTCCTTTCGGAGTTGATTACTCAGAGATTTGCGTTGTTTTCAGAGATGTTGATTATGACTTTCCATGGAGATGTATGTAAGGGGTCAATTCCGGTCGATGAGCTATGTTGCGGTAGCAAATTCTGTAACGATACATGCTACATTTATGGGGGGAGAGCGTTGGATTATATATATGTTCTTTTTTCTCTGTGTTCGTGTTGTAATGGGGAAAGTTCAATTATTATTATTATTATAATTTTTTTCTTTTCTTCTTTTCCTATGAGTGATGTTCGTAATTGGGGTTAAGCTTTACATAGCATTTCTATTTTAGACAGGCGGTATAATTGATTGGGGTATATGAAAGTTTTGTATGGTGTTTTTACGTTGCATGGAACCAGTGGTTATTCAGCGACGGGACCAACGGCTTTACGTGAGTTCCGAACCACGTCGAGAGTGAATTTCTATCACCAGAAATACACATCTCTTACTCCTCAATGGAATGGCCGAGAATCGAACCCGCGACCACCGAGGTGAGAAGCAA